>NC_070641.1:6190414-6500374 GCF_947347685.1 Pleuronectes platessa
GGGGGGGAGAATGAAAGCGAGGGGGGGGGGGGGGGGGGGGGATGTTTTTTTGTAGGTGTGGGTCAAGGCATGCCATTCTTTTACCCTCTGCGCGACATTCGTCTTACAACTGAGAAACATCAGAGGCCTCGGGATCGAGAGGGGCAGGAAGAGAAAGAGAAGACGAGAGGGATGAAGGAAAATCAATCCCCTGGCAAGCCTGATTGATCGGTGGAGTTTTGGACAATTTCATCAGGAGACTCCACTAACCAGAGATGACACGACCCATATTGGAGAGAGAACGCATTGTGGAGATTGATACCTGCATTAGAGGCATCAGGTCGGATAAACGCGCGTTCTGGCAGTAAATACACCGGGCCCGTGTGCACCCTCAGTGACGACTTAATGCCAGAAAAATCCTCGCAACCCACACTTCACTTTTCAAACTTTGACTGGACGCGATAATTGAGTCAATTAGGAGCACCTTAATCCGAGGAAGGGATCTTCAAAAGAAATATATACAGTCAAGGTTTGGGTTTGGTCTTAAGGATATAAATAAAGAGGGCTTGAAGATTGTCTCTGTTTATCCAACGACGGAGGGAAAGAGCAAGAGGATTATATCTGATCTCATTCGGGAACCTCATGTTACATATTAACTTCTACTCTTGACGGTTTTAGTAAAACTTTAAATCACCATTTTTGGGGTGACAAGCACTATTTTATAATTACTTTGTGACAGTTAAGTATTCGTCAACATTGAGGGAATTGTTATGTTCCTTCTACCCTGCGACAAGCTCTGAGACAATATCAGGAACAGCTTTAATAAGATAAGAGCAGTAGATTCAAGAAAATGAAATTTTCTGGTCATTCTGACATTTCTCTTTATTCGCCGTTATTCGAAAAACAAGCTGTGAAGGTGGGTGGTGAAATAAAGCAAATAAGCGCATCCTGATCTAAACTTCCACTGAATCCACCTTATTGATAAGCTAGTTCCCTGCACGTTGCCGTGTGTCAAACCAAACGAGGGGAGGAAATGGACAGGGGGAACTAGGGGGAGGTGCAGAGGGACAGAGGGAATACTGCTGATCGAGCAGATCGGGCAAGAAAGCATGAAATACTACATTACAGAGGGAAAAGGACAAAAGCAGCCACCAGGGCCTGATCATGTAGGCCTGACAGGGAGGCAGAGGGTGGAAGTAATCGAGGGTCACGCAGGCCGGATGACTGATCGGGCGACTGCGGGCAAAGTGACAATTTTTGCGGATGGCAAATATTTCAAAAGTACTCGGCGGAGTGGCGGAGGTCAAGCCAGCTCGATTTTGAAACACAATAGACAGACACCTTTAATAAAACATCTCACATAAACACACATACCTGAGCTGCTCACAGGCCATTTTCACACTCGCGCCCACAAACACACAGAAAACCCACGCTGCTCCTTTTCTTACGGTTAATGGTTGAATTTTCTGGGCTGCAGCAGGAAGTTACCTTTTGAAAAGGGATGAAATTCAGGTCTGTGTTCATAAGCAGGTAGGGGACGTGACCATGACTGTCAGTGACATTTTGCTATGATCCATTTCACACATTTTAATGCAACGGAAAGGCCTCCGCAGTGCCCGTCTCATCTCGGCTTTAAAAGCAAAGCCTTAAAGAGCATGTGGGATTTTTTTTCTTTTTCTAAGTGCTCTGCAGAGGAGAGGGGAGGAAAAAAAGTGAAATTTGCCAAAAAACAAGGGAAAAAAAAACGTCCTAGCTCCCAGCTCATCAGACTGGCATCCCTCCAGATTGTGGAACTGGAGTGTCTCACTGATATGCAACACCAGTGCCGGTGTGACAGTGCACCTGGATCTCGTCCATGTATCACTGGCTGAGCATCACTTGCAGCAGCTCCGGCAGACCCATCCAACTCAAACCCTTTGTTGACTACCCAGAGTGGCCCTGTTGTCTTTGTCCGTCAGCACAGGTAGTTAAAGCACAGGGAGACAAAGCCAGACTCTGGTCCAGAGGCTGCCTGCTGGGTCCCTTCTCCCAGCTCCTGTAAACTTGGCAACCGATGTCAGGTGCCGCTGAGTGGGGTTGGGATAGCTATGGTCCCCCTTTTACTCCCAATCCTCACTTAGTCTGTGATAAGGCAGAATGGGGGTTGGTGGAGGGGGGGCAAACGGGCCTTGTTAAGTGTCAAGAGATGGGATTGGCCTCTCATCCACTGCTTTACATTACTGCATGTCTGCAGGAAAGTTGATTAAAGCACGGGCACAGATGTGAACTCCTCACCTGCTCCGCTTTCATCACTGTTGGGGCGGGGAGGTTGGGGGTGTCAGCTGCTTTTCTGTGCTGTGAATGCACTGAGATGATGATCGTGAAGGCGGCATTACAGTGTCCTCAAAGGCTAATCAGAAGCTTGGGGTGGCTGGGGATAGGGTTGCCTGTGTGTGGGTGGTGGTAAGGAGCGGGATGGTGGGTGCTCATTTATCAAACACCTCCAGGATGACCTCCCTTCTCTTTCTTTCTCCTCCATCAAAAATGTGCAGTGCATGAAAAAGCCTCTCCTGCCTCTCAACCATCTTAGCTTTGAGCTTGCTTTCTGGTGCACCGTCCTTGTGGCAAATTAGTACTTATAATGAGCTGGAATCCAGTCCTCTACACCACCATTAAAAAAAGGCCCATGGGTCCCAGGTGGACTCTATGACAAGACCATTGGTATGTTAAAGTGGTGAAATGCATACCAAAGACCTCTAGCATGTACTGGCTGAACTTTTGACCCCCCCCCCCCCCCCCCCCTCATCCTATCCCATTTACATCTCACATCGGTCCCCTCTGACACAGTTCCTAAGAGCTGATCCCAGAACCCATTCATCCATTTACCCGTTTTGAAACAATAAAATGGCCACAATGACTTCTTGGACGGGATTCAATAGGTACTTCAAGAGCAGGGAAACCTGCTGGGATTGGCTTAAATGATGAAAACTATTGTGCTCAGAAAGAATCAATTGATGCTTTTCAGCGTAATTCGATTCTATTCACAAAGGGCTTGGGAAGCAATCTTAAAATGGAAATGCTACTTTGCTTGGAGTGGGTGGGAAGAGATAAAGAGAAAGAGGGATACTTTGCATGGCGAGACACCATCTTCTAAGGACAGCACACCTTTCAATCATGTCAGTATGTGTCTTACAAGCCACTGTAGACTTTGTGCTGAGTGCAACAAAACTAAAATCGTTTTCAGCCAAATAACTGCGGTGATGTGGGTGGGACTCCCCTCGTCCCCTACATCTACCGCAAAGCAGCTTCACGGCAGCTGAAGTTTTAATTTGATCTCGGCTTGCATTCTCAACAACTGCAGTCCTTAAAGACCACTGTGCAATATTAGAGCATTTTAAAAGATTAGAAAGTCGGGTTGGGACTGCAGATCAGGTTCCTGAACAAAATAAATGGCGGCACTTTCCTTTTTCGAAGGAACACGAATGCTGCAGGTTTGGTATAGATGCTAGCATACTGGGAGCCTTACAGGTATTCACTGTTGGGGCATGTGTTACATACGGTTGCGTAAGATATAAAAAATATGACATCTTCTGAATAACAGCATGTTGTTATCTAATCATGGCAGAGCTACAAATTGGTACAGCTGCTTTGATAAAAGAAGGCCAGTGGGCACACATGCCAGAAAAAAGAAAGAAAAATACAAGCAACTTTTTTTATGCTTTAATCAGAAATGGCACCTTTTCCTGGATTAAGCTCTTGTAAATTTTTGTCTGCACCTTGAGTCAAGCTGGTGGACAAACTGCATTAGGTGGAAATAACTGCACATACACAAGCCGATCCTGCAGAGGTAGGGCTGTGATGCGTGAAAAAATAGATGAATGGTGGAGCTAAAAGCCAACTCCCCTCTCCAGTGCCAATCCAGCAGGATGTCGCTTATCTCTCTGGCTGGTAAAGTGCGGTTGAGGCTCCGGTCAGCATCCTTAACCGCTATCTGTCACTCTACCTCCTTCCCTTTCCCCCCGCACCTGCCTCCCCCTTCGCTGCTCTGGGAGCGGCTCGGTTTCAACCTGGCTGCGGTTGGAGACGGACAGGATGAGGTAGACAGGGAGTAGGACTGAGTCTGCAGGCAGGCATGGAGTGTTGAATGTGCAGGGGGAGTGTGTGTGTGTGTGTGTGTGTGGGGGGGGGGGGGGGGGGGGCATTGTTAGAGGCTAACCCAGGGGGCTGTTCAGTTCAGGGGCCATTCTCCTCTCCCTCTGCCTGTCTTGGCAAGAGAAGAGGTAGTGTCTCCTGCATCATTAATGAAGGCGGTTGACGCCCTGTACAGCAGTGCCCGGCAGCCAAAGTCTCTCCTGGCTGCTACCAGCCTGGAAGTTTGAAGGAGAGCTGATGTCGAGTATATCCACACTATGGTAATGACAGCTGTAAAGCCAGGCCTCACACTACTTTAGCGGTCCATGCTGTATAATCAGCCATGATGAATAGAACAAACTCAGGAGATGGAGAGGTCTGCTAACTTTGGGCTGGCACACAGTGGACACCATCGTGGAGTTTATGAGTAATAAAGACGGCAAAGTCAAAAAGAATCCATCGCATGAAACTTCTGAACATGAAAGCTGCTGTTAATCTCGACTGAGCAGGGAAGAACAATGAACTAATTAAAATGTGCTCTTTTTCAAAATTCAACTATGATTGAATCCTGGGTAACATGGATCTCAAAGAGAGATGGCGTCTCCGTCAGAGACTGTTTACTGTAAAATGCACAATGGAGACAGACAGAAAGGAATGAAAAAAAAAAAACGTACTCTTCCCTCCTTTCATCTACAGTGAAGACAACCATGTCACAATTGTTGCCTCCACAGTTTTCCTGATCAAAGTGCCTTAGTTCAGTTCCAAGCCTTCAAATCACATCCATACTCCATTCTGGGAGTTGAACTCTCTGTTGGTGCAATCGATACTTCTTTTTAATTTCAGCTGAAAATTGCCACTTCTCAGAAATCTCAGCAAGCAGATGACAACAGCACATAAACTATATTTAGAGGTCCAACCTGAAATACAGAGATGCACGCAGGATAACCCCTCTAAAACATCTGAATCAGGAGAAAGGGGACATTTTTTCTGAGGCTGAATATGAAACACCCCAGTTTTAAAGGAGCCAGGATACGAGGCGTAACGGTGTGTTTAAGTCAGCGGTGACGAAATTCCTTTTTGTTTCCCCATCAAGCTGAAACGAGGAGAATACTAAAAGTCAAAATGTGTTTGTGCAACTGGAGGAATGCTGAAAAAAGGGAGACATTTTCTTTTCTTTAGTGTCGAGGCTGATGTCTCAGTGAATTGAGGCATTTAATCCACCTTTGGAAATTAGTAAAAACAAGCCTCTTAATTGGGAATATTATCAATATTATTGTTTAATTTACCTCTTTTCATTTTAGATGCAGATTTATTTGGAACATAAAAACACCTTTCACTCCGCATTTTCTCCATGACAGGTCATGTATGAAAATATAGTTTATTAGCATCGGCTCTTATTATCCATTCATGTGAGTGCACTTCTGTCAGTTTTGTTATCTGTGCCATCTGTGGAGCGATGAGCGTCGAGTCCGCCCCTGTTCGAAAAAGTTTGCGTAGTTTGAACACATCAAAGACGTCAGACGGAGACAGCCGCTGTTGACTTGGTCTTCATCCGTAATTTTTCACTTTTAACTGTAACGATACAATACATAAAAGCTCAGGCACAGAGACAGCCACAGAAATGTAGTAAGGAGGGAGACGGATGAGAGTCAGGAGTTAATTCTGACTGTTTCCATTTCTATTTGTGGTCTTAAACATTAAGCTTATACACCTTTTTTTCCCATATAGAAGGAAATTAGCAAATTAAGTAGTTGAACCCAGCTTTGCTTGTAAGCCTCCAAAGCCTTCAGAAGCTGCATGAATACATTCAAATACTGCTCGAGTTGGTCAGTGTTTACCTGTGTTTTATAAATTCACATTTACACAAAAAGGTGGTGGTGGTGGGCAGTTGGTGTACACCTACATGGGATTTGTTTACTCCTGCAACATATGGGCTGGAAGGCACCGTATACTATGTGGTATGTGTGGATTCAGAGAGTGCCATTAAATATTTTATTCCGCACCACCTGTTTTAGAGCCGAGTGCTTGGGCAATCAACCTGAGAATTTCGCCCAGTATTTCAATGACGTGTGTTTGCATTGTCAGCAGGTGCAAGTGAGGAGTAACACAGTTAATGTATATAACTGAGGAGGAAAGTAAAAGCTTGATTCCGACTCTCAAAATGCTGCATCCGAATAAAAAATTAAAGAAAGGAAATAACAAATATTTGTGTAGAAAATGCCTTCACATAAGATGCAACGTTTCAAGGACTACTTCACCAAAAACACATTCACGTGCACAGATAGATTGGAAAAAGGGACATTTGTGCATCTGTTGACAAATGTGCTCGTCAGTTCCATTCAAATGTGAGAAGAGCGGACTCAATGCTAATCGACATATGAATGAAGCCAGGGAGGAAAGCTTATTTAGGAAGTGTACCCACTGCAGCCCTCCACTCCCAGAATAGCCTCCAGCTTTACTGTATCTGTGGCTCTTTGTCAGTGGTTCGCCTCCAGCCTCCGCCTGCTGCATTTGAGCAAAGGCGACAACAAAACACTTGTTTTTAGAGGGAAGAGCCTGAATCTGATTCAACTTCAGAGGATTAGAGCAACAATAGGGAGATTGCGCTCTCACACGTGCATTCAAACACACTGACACACATACACACACACACAGGAGCAGTCCCTTCCCAAGTGGGAATGAACTGCTCCAGAAAGGCCAAGGCCTTGGCAAGGTAATTAACCGAGGGTACTTGTTTCACATGGCAGAGTCCATTAAGTGCCATGTCACACTGATGTCAGCTTAAAGGTAGCGCACGCACGCACACACACACACACATACACACACGTAGCCACCTATTCTGAGCTTTAAAATGGGGAGAGAGAGTCCGAGGTGGAGATTGTGAAGTGAGAATGACAGGAAAACGAACAGGGAGAAATGGCAGTGGCTTCTCCAGAGCTCTCAAACTGGTACCTCCCTAATCAGCAACCCCATTCCCCCTCTAGGTTCAGCCATCGATTGGTAGCACTACCCCCCCAGTGCTGAGATGAGGAGCAAGGGGGGGGGAGGGATGAAATACCACTACGCATACCCTCTAATTATCTGCCTGGGTTACCGCCACACAGCCATCCCAGCAAAATGGCCACCACACCAACTGATGGATCAACAACTCGGCTGGCAAAGCTTTATAATGGGCCCCAATGTAAGCCCATATGGGCTTGGGTGACCACACAAAATAACTCTCTGAGTGGGGGGGGCTTGGGATGAGTTGGAAGGGCTGCATTAGCTGAGGGAGGAAGTGGGTACACTTGCCCCCATAACCGCAACAGTGAACAAGCCGCGAAGGCACCGCACACCTGAGAGGGTAGGCCTGCACGTGAACCCACACATTTACACGCGCACACACACACAAACACAAACTGATGGGTATACCTTTCTGGGCTTCTCAGACTACTGCCGCATCTCAGATAACATTGTCTCCACTGAAGAGACTTCCACACTACCTAACTGAGGTTTATCTCCCACTTAACAGATGAGCCAAAGGAAACAAGAGAGGCACTCGGGGACTGAACGAGGAGAGAAGAGGAGGGGACAATGAAGAGGTAGGGATAGAGAGAGACAAAGCAACAAAATGCCAAAACAACAAAGTCTCAGGAAAAAAAAGGTACCAGTGCGTCACATGGGTTTGCCTGGATTGAAGTGAAGCTGCTCGATGAGAGGACGCAAAGGAAGGGATGATCGTCTCAGGCAGGTTTCTTTGACTGCTCTTAAAACGATGATCACACTGAGCATTGCCTTAAACTTGATTGCATGGAGTGTGTGTGCGAGCGGTGGACCGTGGCGGAGCACGGTGACGGATGGATGTGCGCCCGCAGCCCCATGAGCTGCCGTTACGCTGCCCAGAGCAGCACCGCAATTAAACGAGTAAAAGGCCTGGATGCTAAGACCGAGGAGCAGGGGCCGGTGAGCTTTGGACGGGGAGGGTTGAACCGAACACTGTGCTGATTTGTGCACTGACTGTCCCCGAGAATAGGGCCATGTATTTTTAATCAATGTCAAAGTGATGAAGTGTGTGTTTGCTTCAAAAAAAATCCCCTGACAAACACAAATAGAGAAAGACAAACTCCCCAAGGGGACCCTTCATGCACGCGCACACAGATATAGAGCGCCACAGTGCAAAGACCGGACAGAGCATTCCAGCAACTGAGCCGAGCAGCCTCCTCCGTCTTACTTTGGCATACAACCTGATACTAAAACCTTTTGTTTTATTAGTATTATATAAGCCGAGCGTGAATTTGGAATGCAATTAACATTTTTAATAACAATAAATACTGTTTGGATAAGTGGTCGGCTGGCCGATAATTAGAAATTGGCGGATCCATGGCCATCCCTCAAGACAGACACATGCTGACGTTTCTGCAGGTTATCTGGTATTGGGAATCATTCCTGAAGCATAAACAAGCCAGGGAGATAGGCTGGCTGCCCTCCAACAGCCTGTCTCCTCAATTTTACAGGCCTCTTTTCCCCTTTCAGCCAATTCAGCCCCAAATATCGATCAGCAGAGAGAGAGAGAGAGGGGGAGAGAAATTGAAAGAAAGAGATGGGTAGAAAAAAAAAACAGAAAGGGGGGAATTGGAGAGCTGGGATGGAGAGGCGGAAATGGAGGCCAAAGAGGTGAGGTATGTGGGTAAGTTGCAGAGAGGCAGAAAGTTTTTTTGTGAATTCCACACACACACACACACACATACACACACACAGCCACGTTGCAGCAGCAAAAATAGCGATTGTGAGGCAGGTGTGGAGGAGTGCGGACTCAGTGGAAGAAAGCAACAAAAATGTAGGTGTGAAAAGGACGAGAGATCATGTTGTGTCTCAATCCAGACATGTGATACTGAAAGCAGTGGCGCCATAATCAGATCATTAACCCAAAGACCACTGACCTAAGGAGAATGCTCAGTGATCCCCGACTGAAATGCAGAGCATTAAGGAGGCTTCTGGATGATTGCTTCAGAATTATGGAACCACAGAACATAGGCAGGCAGGCTTGTGGGCGTAAATGAAGCCACAACCACAATTCTGAGATACATTATTCTCTTAAATTCTCTCAGCTTTTATTGGAGTCTTTACAGTCTTGCCCCCCATTTGGACTCCACTGTACTGTATGTAATCTGACAAGGGGCTTCAAGGGCCTGATGCGATTACATGAAATGAAATTACAGCACATTCACTGCGCCAAAGCACTTCGCCTTATCAAAAGAACCAATTGAAATGCTACTTAAAGAACGCCAGATGTTATGTGGCGGAAGACTTGGGACGATCTCTGACCCTGCAGGAGAGCCAATCAGTATCAACGCATCCGAGGGCCCTCAGCAGAAGGAGGGGGCGAAGGAGTGAAAAGGGGGCCAGTCAAAAGGCAAGCTGTACATAGTTTTACACACTATAAAATATTCATTTGCTAAGTGGTACAGCATTTTGCCCTTTGAGAGGTTCATGCATTGTTTAGGCAGTGGAGCAGGGGAGGAGGAGGCCGGATGGTGGCAGAGGAAGTGCTCAGTAATGGGGCCAAACAGGAGTGCTGATTTATGTGCACAGTCACCTAGGCAAAAGAGAAAAAAAAGAGGAACAGAAAAAAAAGGGGTTTTACCGATGCTCTATCTTCAAAAGCAGTTCACCGCCTCTGCACTGCACCGTGTTGGGCGCAGCTATCAACGACAGCTCAGTGCTGGCGATGCTGAGAGCTCCAGTGATACCCCTGTTAAACTTTCCCTAAATTGTATCTACTGTATTTTTAATTGCCTGTGTTCTCAACTGTCAATTAAGATGAAGTTGAAAGCCACCCCTGGGACTGGTCGTCTTTGGTGAAGTAGCAGATGGTGGGCTGCAGAGCACCACCCAGTAGTGCTGACTGATCTGTGGCATGCGCTGCAGACAGCCACACAGCCCCGCTGTCTGCTGAACAACACAATTCAAACCCTGTGATACTGTCATCAGGGTATTATGAAATAAAAAGCCGACACTCTCATTTTCTTCTTTTTTTTACACCCTTCTGGCTCATTTACCAAATGTTATGGCAGCCATTAAGTGACATAAAAATACAAAACACCACAGCTAGAAACAGACATGCCAGACTAAATGCTGAAAGTGAAGCAGGCGGGTTGAGATATCTTCAGCTGAGTTACCTCTGACCGCATACCAGGACACCCAGGCCTCCGGGCCTGTAATGCAGTTGCCCCTCCCTGCATCCCACATTCAAAACAATAGCCTACGCTAATGCTCGGGCCAGAAGTGGTCACCACATTCCCGGCAAACACAACCCAATCTTTAACCTCTTTACAGTGCGCATGATATACTTTGCAAGCAGGGGCCAAGGGTTTATCCATTATGAATGAGACCCATATTACTCCAGGCATTAGCAATGTATGAGCTGGGCTTTAGAAACACACGGTCTAGGTTTTTTTTTCTGCCTGCCTCCCTGCACCTCCTTCCTTCCCTCCTCTCTTTCCTCGCTGTTTTCTTCCCTTCCTCTCCACGTGCTGCTGCTCTCACACAGCCTCCCGTGGACGCTCCGACTCCTGCCTGACAGCTCGTCTGGGCTGAGTCCTGCCTGTCCGAGCGGCAGCTCCTTGAATGCGGGGCGTTTGAAGAGGCAGGACCGCGCCCGGGGCTGAGGCCCTCCGCTGACTTGCTTTGCTCGCTCTCCAGCTCTCCACCTCTAACCCAGTCGACCCTGGGCTCGGCTCCATCGCTCGCTCTTCCCTGTCTTCCTCAGTCTGATCTCAGTGCATCTACTGCCTCTGTGATGGTATCTGATTGCTCAAAGTCAGCCAACTGAAACTTTAATGAATTACAAGCACGAAGTAAGAAACTAAATAATATCAAGGCTGAATGTATGCGATTGTGTTATTCTTACCATCAACATAGCTTAGAGGTTCCAATACATTTTTCATGAGTCTGCCAGTTCACAGAGGCTTTATATGGATTGTTTAGTTTGCTGACGCGCATGCAGCGTTTGTTAGAAAAAGATCACATGGGCAGGTGATGAACAGACCACAAGGATATGTTAAGGATATGTTTAAGTTCACTAGTGAGTGGATATCAGAGTCAGTTATGTTTTTTCCTTATGTGTCCTTATTTAATTTTATCACTTGTGTTTATTATAATTTTTTTTTTTTTTGCCACTTGAAGCACTTCATTCTGCATGTGTGTATGAGAGGTGCTATATAAATAAAGTTGAGGTCGTATGCACACCTTCATCTAATCAAGCACAATCCCTTCCTCATCACATCTAACAAACTAATCAAAGAGGGTGAAGCTTTCGCGGCAGCAGCAGTGATGACCAGAGCAGCTTTACTGCTTACTTTTAGCATTCTGGGAACGAAGTGCAAGGTGGGAAGATGGAGCAAGTGCTCTCAGCGGAGCCTGGGACTCCCCAGGGCGGCAGCCGTCATCTCCACCCCCTTCATACCCTACTGTGGGACAATGAGATTACAGCAGCCCCCAGGGAGAGCCTGGCTCCCAGCAGGCACCACAGACCCCTGCTGGTAGCCTATATGAGAAATGGAGCACACTTCAAAAGATGTCTCTGGTCCTAACATGGGTCAGGCCGATAAAGATTGTGTCTTCACAACACGCTCAAACCATTAAACTCTAGCCTGGTCTTGCATTGCATTATTAAAACACTGCAATGTGATCAGTATTAACAATGTGTGTGGTTTGAAATCCCACTGATGACTGGAAATGTAAAAAATGCAATTAGCTGCAAGGTAAAAGAGGAGCACTTGTGCCATGTTGTCCACATGTAAAAAGGAAATTAACATAGTTTCAGCTGCGTTTCAGCCACAACAAATAGCGGAGGACAGGAAGAAGTGCGGTGAGCAGCCGAGCGGCAAGAGGCCTGGACAAGGCCTATTATGACAGGAAGCTCGACTCATCAGCCATTCAGGGCGCTGTAAGAGGAGACATAAATCAATGGCGTGCCAATTATGACACCACACTGAGCCGTGTGAGTGCAGGGAATTAGCAGCACAAATCTCAGTATCAGGTTCAGTTAGATGGGCTGCTCTGGAGAGGGGAGGGAATGCCAAAGAAACACCACAGGGAGGATAGAGAGGAGGCAGGGAAAGGAAAAGAAAGACGAACAGAAGTAAACGCTGAAATGTGAGACAGCTCATTACAACAGATGAGGAAAGTGGCCAAAACATTCTTGTTTGCCTCTTTTGTTCTTTTCCAGCACATAAAGTTACAGCATAGGTGGAGGAGAGGAAGGTGGAAAGGCTAGGCGAGCGCCATTATCAAGTTCTTACTGAGCCAGTGAGGAGCCAGAAGCATCTGAGGTAAAACTCTAAAGGCTGCAGTCCCCACACATCAAACACGGTTCTCATATATCATTCTCTCACACTGAAATTTCTCTCTTAAGAACATTAAACCTCCCGTGACACCTCCCCCTCTACACACACACACACACTCGCGGAGTGCAATCAAGCGGGCGTCTCGGCCAGTCAGAGGGAAGCTCGGAGCACAAGTTGGAAGCGGGCAGCAGTGGCGTTCAGCTGGGCCTGAACATGACGCCTCGACACCGCTGAGCACACAGCTGTATCCCAGAACTTAGATTCTGATTAAATGGAAACAGAACAGCCCATTAAAGTCATTAACATACATCTAGAGCATGCATGGGGGGATGTGCACCAAAGGGTGTGCATGCACAGTAATGTAGCGCATATATTAAGAAGAGATCCGCAGATAGGACTTGAAAGAGCATATCTTGCAAAAGCTTATATATATTATTTATCACTCAGACATCAAAAAGGAGACTTTGTAATGACCTTTTTTTAATTCATATGCAAAGGTAATGCAGATTCTGAAAATGGAAATCCACCAAAAAGCACAGGAGGCTGCAGCAGGAATGTACCTTCCTGGCATGGCATGATATTCCAATTCAAAGCTGCCTGTATATTTAATTTAATGTCACACTGGATATGGTACCGCTTTATCTCATGGGCTCTCGTAAAGCATAAAATATTCTTTAAATCTTTGAGATTATGATGATTTACTTATCAAGCTTGAGTTTTAACATAAGAGGGAAAGATGTGTCAATAGAGCAGAGTGCGTGACTAATATGGGAATATTCCTAAGAAACTCATATTATTATAGTATAGAGATATTTTTATCAATATGTATCAAACGCATTTGAGCCAGAGAACAAAGATGTAAAGCTTACGAGGCAAGAAACCAAAGATCGGTTGCTAACTTTCATTTTGCATTTTTAAAGACGTAAGATGGTGTGTTAAAAACAAACAGCAGAATGTTTCAGAACCACAAATATCAGCGCACACTGAAATACAGGCTCGCTGTCCGAGGCTGGGATAGAGAGATGTATCCTGTATGTCTGATAAGTCATCACCTCCACTGTTCACACACTTGGGAGCAGCAGGAGCCAGAGCGTCAGTCCGGACCGAGAGTTATTTGATACCCCCAGTGAGCTGCTCAGGTCACACTCCTCTCCACAGCGTGTGCGTGTTCGAGTCATCAAACATCAAGGTTTGCTGCCTGCGATCCCTGCTGATTTTGGATTCTGTTCATTGGCTGATAAATCACGAATGTTTTAATTGTACGCTGACCTTGATGAAATGAGTGGACATCATTTATCAATTAGGAGTGCAATGGGGTGATGTAGGGAGAGAGAGTGTCTGCTGACAGACGTATTTTTCATCTCGTCTTTGGCTCGGTCAGCCTCCCTCTCTACTGCACACCTTTAAAACGGTTGAAACAATTTTCTTCTTGCAGCGGTGCGGTTTTTTCCTTTCTACTTATTATTACTATTATCATTACATTTTCTGCTGCTCATGAAATCCTTTCCCTCAGTACAATCCTCAGCTGTTTACCAAGTATAATTCAAAAGGAGCAAATAAAGAAGGAAATGTAAAAAATTGAGAGAGAGCTGGTATGACCAGCCTAATCTGTGCGTGGGTGCTTCAGTGTGCTTGCACAGTATGGCTTTTCATGACACGAACATCAAATCCCCAGAGAATACAGCTGCCACGATGAGATGTGTTTTTATGGGGATTTAGGCTCTGGAAGAGAGATTTGAGTATTACCTATTGTTAAAAAATGTGCAATGTTAGAAGAGCTGCAGCAGTGGAGGATGGGGATATTAAACAGGCCTGTTAATGTTTTACACAGTGTTGTTGATGCTCCTGTAGACCTGTAAAGTCTTGACAGTAACTCTTGGTGTTGAGTGGTAGCGGAGCCTTATAGAAAGGTGGCGAGTGGGAGGTGCATAAAGGGAGATAATTCCGCTTTTTCTGTGGGTTTGGAGGAAATGCAATCCACCCACCCCCCACCCTCATCAGCCGTTTCTCACTCAGAGCAATCTAGCATGGAGAGGTACATCATCTCTCCTCCCTCACAAAAGGCTCAGTGAGCCCTGTCTTTAACCAGCTAACAACAGACCAGCCTACCCTTTAGTTCTACAGATAGCCAAACCCCTGGCGGCGTTCACTTTAGTCAGGCAACGGGAGAATCAGCTCGGGCCAGTTTTTTCTAACCTGAAGTGTAGTCTAGCGACGCACCCAGATAGATGTGTGACCACGAGCCAGAGGAGCTCAGTGCCGACCTTTTGAATGGTGGGCTGCCATTCTCCAACACCGGGCCCCAGATTGTCTTCGCCCTCAGCCAGATGAGAGAGCCTGCTCATGTGTGAACAGCCCTGACTGCCTGCATGGGCTCGCCAGATCCAAATGCCCTGCAGGTCTGAAGGAGCATTTTACAGCCTGTTTAACAGTAACTTCAAAATCCCCCCCCCCGTCCCATTTTTTTTTTTTTCACAAAGAGATTTCTCCGACATCAGGCCTTGCTTGCTGATTGCCTCTGAACGTGGTGTTGATTAAAAAGTCAGCATTGTTCAGGCTTTCTTGTTTTCTCTTTCTTGTGGATCCTGGGAGTACAAACAGCTCGATAGGCTGCGTGTGAAAGTCTTCGGGCCTTGTGTCTGACGAGGGACCCGTGGTGAGAGAGAGAGGGCCCCGCTTGCCCAGCTTTTAGAATCCAATAAAGTGCTTTATTCCAGGGCTGGGGCCGACGTGAGGCTAATCTTTGATCTGAACTGGAAGCTGAGGGCTCCGGAGTGGGCCACGCTACCCGATTATTTATGGGAACTTCAAAGGTTCGCTGATCACACTTGTGTCTCTTATCTAGCGAGCAAGAAACAGCCACAACAACAAAAAGTGACTTTGCGGGGAGAGTGGAAATTCAGAGCACGGAGGGAAAGGTAGGGATAAAGGCGCGATCGTTTGAAATAGCAGGGGGAAGGGTTTGCGGGGCTCTGTGGGGAGATCTCCAGATTAGAAGTGATCAGACCGATGTATATGGGCCATCTGCCTGGGAATGTGCCTCTGGCTCTGTCCGAGAGACAATCGGACCTGAGGAGGATGAGTGCTGCTCCTCCTTCCTCTCTGTTCCCATGGAGGAGAGGCCGCCGATGTCAGGCAACACCGCTCCCCTCTGTTCCTTCTTTCCGTTTTTCAGCCTCCCTCTCTCTCTCTCCCTGCCCCTCGCCGTCTCACACGCTTCCTCTCTGGCTCCCCCCCCCCCCCCCCCCCCCCCCCCCCCAACCCTCCTTCCACTATCACCACCGCCACCTCCACATCACATCAGAAATGTGACTGGCCTCAAACTGCTGACTTGCTCACAGTCCATTGAGTTTCCTCTCCTTATCAAATTACAGCCACCTCAATAACCCACTCACTGCAGCACGCCGGAAGAAATGAGGTTTTCTCCACCGCCCGCCCCTGGCACTGCACTCTTTCCCTCGCTTTTTTCCTCTCTCACATTTTTCTTTCAAAAACAGCAGACAGGGGGAAGAAGGGGAGGTGTAAGAGGACAGCGGTGGCTGATGTGAATGTTGCCGTATTTTTTACGAGTGGGCATGCGGACATAATGTTTCGTACCAACGTGTGCGGGGTGGTGGGGGGGAGCAGAGATGCCCCGTTTGCTGCACATTGCTGATTTGCAGACATGGGCCGATGTCCAGATGGCAGCCGCCTTCCGGGAGTGCGTTTTTTACTTCCACCCCAACTGCTCGGTCGCAGCAGCCCACTAAGGCCCCGGTTACCTTCTCCCAGCATCAACTATCGTGGGTCACTACCCCTAGTTGAGCCACCAGTTGTCAGAATATGGCTGCCATATCTCTTTACAGAACCCATCATCCTCCTTCTTTGCTACTCCAAAAAGAGAACTATACTACCGCGTCTCGGAGGAGAAAATGACACAGTCCCATCACCTGGTATATACCTGCAATGAAAAAGCTTAGGGGAGCCTACGAAACAGACCACGCAAGGTCATCCGTCTCATTTTGTGAGCGAAGCTGCAGTTATTACAAAGTCAAAATGAAAAGCCTCATCCCCAGGTCAGGTGTCTGACAGTTGATGGATGTCATTTAACCTTCCCAGCAGCTGGTTACTGGTTTAGACACCAAAGTAAATAAGGCTGAGGGAGGAAAAAGTTGAAAACACCTCTCTAGGCCTGGACCCATTTTCTCCTGATTTGACAGTCGCCTCCGAAGAGTAAAATTGATACATTTTTGGCATCAGCGGCATTGATGTCTTTTCTTTTTAGGTCGTAATTGCTCCTGTGTTAATGAATGCAAATGAGAGCTCAGGACAAATTTACAGAAACCTGTAACACCCCCCCCCCCCTCCTCACCCATCACACACACACACCCTTCTCCTCCAGTGTGAATTAACATCAATATTTATCTTAGTTCTATTATCCAATTCTTACCTCATTCACATGCTAATTGCTACAATTACCATTAAATAAGGGCCCTAGTTCAGAGGAAATAACCTGCTGCTGAGCACTTGAATCACTGACTCGTCACCTGTGTGCACACGTACACACATACACACCGACACACGCAGATGCAGTGAGAGGAGAGGCGAAGGGGGGAAGGTGCGTGAACGCCTGACTCCTGGTGCGTTCCTGAATCCCAAAACCGCCAACAAAGCTACAATGCAACCCCGAGTTTATATGTATTTTTGGAAAGCTGTTCTGTCAGTGGCATCACGGTTGGTTCGCTCACGTGAGAAGACAGCAAAAATAACTGGAAGAGTAGCCCAAATTGAGAATGAATGCTCATGTATAATGATTGGAAGGAACCCGGGGAGGGATAACATGAAAGCCCAGCAGAGTGCCAGCCCCAGTTACCTGGAGAGGCGCAGTCGACGTGCTCTGCCTTCACCTGTTTTATTGGAGACGACGCCGGCGTGTCAGTGACAGCGACTGTCCAAGTTGAGTGGGAGTAGATTAGATTAACTCCCCTGTGAAAGAGCCTTGTCTGCTTCCATTGTGCATCCTGTCTAGTTAAAACTACACAGGTATGCCATGGCAATAAGCAGGTGCGCTGACATCAAGAGTCGTGTTGGGAATACTGGCACGGATAGGAAACCCTATAGAGTATTCTTCAAACACAAACACGCGGCTTGACGTGCAACTTCTACCCCCAAGAGTGACCGTCTTACATGGAGATCAAGTGAGTGATTCTTCAGGGCCGGTGCGGTACAAACTGCACTGCACCCACCGGACTCTGCGTTTGTTCCCTGAAGGGTTTCTCCCTGCAAAGACATCCATTTTGTAAATCGTCATGGCGGAAGAGAGTGCGAAGGGCGTTATTGAAAAAGGCTTTGCAGGGAGTAGAGGCTAGAAACACTACTGCAACCAGTAGAAAGACCCAGAAAACGTAACTGGATGGAGACACAGAGCCCAGTGATAACCGAGTTGTAAACTTCCATTGTCCTAGGGCTGCAGTCAAACCCTCATTGAATCAGCCGGTGACGTATGAGAGGGAATACAGACCTTTTCAAAACAAAAAGAAAAATATAAATACATAAAAGCACAGCAAAGACAAAAGAATGCAAACATTGCAAACCAAATAAGTCAAAATAAGTTAAGGAAATACAATTCTCCTCTTGGGACCAATATCAATGCCTCTGAAACTTTTTAGGAAAGAAATCCAAAGAATAAACCATGGCAAAAAACTGACCTCAGCAACTGAGCCAAAGAGGCTTTCTTTATTTCTATGTGGTTTTAAGAACAAAAGGCTTCTTAGTTTAGTGCATACAGAGCGAGAAGCTCCCTCAAACAATAGCATGCATGAAGAATGGTTACTGATGTCCGGGCCATCTGCTTTTTGGCCCGGCCTCATGCTCATACAGCACAAAGAAGGGAGCTGATGACCTTTGCTGATGGCGGAATACCTCATCGCGACGGCCTCTCAGTCGTAAAGTTAGAGACAGGGCGTGCAAGATCTATTAGTTTGCTCTTTTATCTGTAATAATCCTGACAGAACAAATACTACTCCGGCATATTCGGATGGGAAAAAATAAAAAGGTAGATTTGTTTTTTTCAAAATAATCATTCAAAGTGATGCTCTGGGAATGAACAGAGCCAACGTGAAAATGAATTCAGTTTCGATAAATCGGCCGCACTTGCGGGGCTGAAGTGAATGGAGGCTGTGGAGTGGATGGATACCATGAAACACTGTCTGTCTTGCGCACACAAACCTCCCTCGTAAATTATCTTGAGCAATGTAGAATTTATGAGGCAGAGATATCTCAGCGCCGGCCTATCATTTCCACGGCTCTGTCACCGTAATTCTCACCAAAACTGCCCAAACCCATAGATAAAAACGGCCACTGCGGCTGCAGATGGAAATGCTGGAAAAGGCAAAAAGGTCCAGGCTGCGGTCTCCTTCTGACTCGAGTGCCCACCACACGCTGAGCAACCAGGCAATATGCAAAAATAGAGTAAAGAAGGGCACAAGTGTGACAGTCAGAATTTGCTCTGTTTACGTTGTGTGAAATCAAGTGTCGGGGGAATTTTAGTGAATTGGAAGATGAGTCAAATTGCCAGGCATATGCTGCTTACATCTTCACCGCAGCTGGTGCGGCTCCTCGGCTCAACAATAGCCTTTACCTTTTTGAAATATGTGTTTGTGTTTCTCTGTGTCAGTGGGAGTGTACGGGAGTGTGTGTGAAGAGATTCGGGGGAGCTTTTAGAGTGCTATCATAGAGTAGGTGGAGGACGGTGGAGTGTATCAGAGAGGGCAGTCCGCACATGCTGCCCTGTGAGATTGGATTCTCACCCATGAAATGTAAGCACACAGAAAAACGCTCGGCAGCAACAACCTCCAATTTACACAGCAATTTTCCACTCGCTCGCGACAGAACTAAATCGTATTTGTCTCCCTGCCGTTGATACCACGCTGCCCTAGAATTTCATTCATATCCAGTTAATTAGCACTTCCTCGCCCGGCACCAGAAAGAGCAATCATTGGGACAAAATGCGCGGAGTAATTTATTACAGTTTATTACAGTTCATTGAGGAAGCCAGAACGTGTTGGATATTAGAATGATTACTTGTGTTTGTGCTGATAGCAGTCTGTGTGACGGCAAGGAGAAAAAAAAGTTATTTACCAAAAACAGCTGGACGGATAAATTAGGCCCTTTCTCTACATGACAGTATCTCCCCCGACTGCGCTGTTTCAACATTTCTGGGTGAAAAGCGACGTCTCTCAAGCTTTACTCCCTCCTTTGAAAACGTTAATTGCTATTCATTACTCGCTATTGCTGAATGATAACAATGTTGGAGGTACAATTCTAGGTCATTAAATTAGAAGGAAGGGGATGAATAGGAGGAGTGGGCAACGGAAAATCCTCATTCCCTGCTGAGGCGTGACAGTTTGTTACAGTTTAAAGGGTCGCTTCACCCAAATTAGAAAAAAACAAAACTCATTTTCTCACTTACCTCTTGTAGTGTCTAACCCCGCTGATGGCTTTCATTTGATTTGCCTACCCCCAGTACAATGATGAATAGAATTTCAATTATGGAAATCAGGTAAAAAATAAAAAATATGCAGAAACATGGTCCTTGCTCCTGTGGCAATCAACCATACACATTCATGAACTGTATCTTCAGATAAACACACCGAAGACCGTTCACACTGATGCTCCACAGATGAAATACATCTTCCTAGTTTCTTAAAGTATCTTAAAGGTTTATACAACACTACATGTTTTAGCCTTCTTTATTTTTCTTTAATTGCTTATGCTCAGCAGTTTTGCTTTTTTTTTCCTCAAGTCCACAGTGGGATTTTACTGCATCAGATTCACATGGTCTGTGGTCGAGGTGGATGTTTCATGCAGCTGATATATCTATGCCTGAGTTGCCAGAAGCAGTAAATGTCTTAAAAAGGTTTCCTTGTTATCTGGGTTAATCCAGGCAACATGCTGAATCCTTCAAAAACATTCGCTGTTGCAGCTACGTTGTAAATAAACATAACATTTTATAGGAGACAGGTTCCCAGGCAAAATAGAGGGGAAGTGAAGAAATATACAATTTTATTTTTATTCGGATGAAGTGATAAGTTAAGGATGGAAATCATCAAGCTGACACCTAATGCTGATCCCGCCTCCCGGACCCCTGCAGCACCATCATCACTAATGCAGCACTCAGCCCAGAAGCTGCAGCGGCGGCAGACATAAACACATTCATGTAGGGCTGCTTGCACCACCGATCTCTAACATACACACACAAACATGTTCCTTCATCAACTGGCCACGCCTGCATCTGTCTCTACACAAACACACGGCAACACACAGTCGACGGGAGCCCGACACGCGCACGGGCCTGCGGAGGCTGTAATCTGTAATTTGTAAGTTCCATTTGTTTTTAACACACACCAAAGCAGTGGTCCTGTGGGACCTAATAAAACCTCATAAGCACATGGAGAGGAAGCCCGAGGCGCTGCTCTTTCCCACAGATCTCACCTTGATAGATGATTTTAGAAAAACACAGAGGCGTGCTCCACTAACAAAGTGCTGTGAGAAAAAAGCAGGGATATTTCGACTCTCCATCCGAGGAGAGGTAAAGTGAGGAGGAAGAAGAATACGAGCAGGGGGAGGAGGAGGAGGAGGAGGAGGAGGGAGGCTCTGATTTGGGATAAATTACATGAGCTTCTCTCCTTTCTTACCGGTTACCCAATGAGAAGCAGAGTAATCAGTGGGATACCTGTTTGGTTGCCCGCAAGGAAAGCGGATCAAGTCTAAGCTTTTGCTATTTTTTTTCCCTCTCCTGCTGTTCATGCGAAGCAGAGCTGAGATTAACCAAAACAAAAGCCCCGGTTTTTCTGTTTGGAAAAGTCCATCCCGTGATCATTTGTTTCACGGTGTTAAAGGGAGTCGCCAGTGGAGAATCAGGCACATAACTTTATATTACTCTAGGTCTCTAAAAACGAACGTGCCGTAACTGGCAATTTCGGACCCCCACCTATGGAATATAGAAATAATAATAATAATAATAAAAGGGCTCATTTAATTTGGAGAAACAAAAACAATTATGAATCTGCCTGGGTGGAGGTCATCTCCTCTCTGCGGCACTTCTCCTCTTGGTTTCCTTTCAGAATACCTGTAGACTTTTTCAAGGAGAACTTGAAATCAATTTCAAGCCCCATTTCATTTTATACCCCCCTACATGCTGACCCACAACAGCATAGTTCAAATATTGATCTTCTTTAGCGGGTGACCCAGCGTGGCTCGTAGTAGTCAAACACAATGTACGGTTGCATCCTTTAAAAAATTAAATAATGAGATTGACTGCAAGGGGGAGGGGGGGGGGGGAATGAAAATGAACCTCTGAGGCCTGTTTGATAAGAGAAATCATTGCCTCAAACTTGGTTCCCATGGAACACGCACGCCGCCGCGATGCAGACAGATAATGACCTTTTGAAAAACTAAATTTCAGTGTTTGCCTGGAGATGTATCTGTCAGCAGCAGCAGCCTGTCTTGTGGTGGTGAAGGAAACGGGCTTGCAGAAGCACAAGGAGACGCGGCAGTAATGCTTTGCTGTTCACCACTGCCATTAAGCCGCTGGTGATAAAAAGGTGCAGTGCTTTTAATGGCTTGTGATAGCTTTTCCTTTTTTCTTTTCTTTTTTTTTTTGCTTTCACTTGTACGGCCACTCTGTTAACTCAGCACACGGGGTAATACGTCTCATTTGAGAGGATCCCGCCGAGAGGAGAATGCTTGAAGGACAGTATGAGAGTGACTCTACATTATAAACATAATAATCACAGCTGGCTAAGATACTGCAGTAAAGAAATAATTGGACTCAAGCTGGTCGGGCTGCTTAAGCATTTTAGCGTGCCATTTGCAGAAATAGAAAAACCTCAGGACAGATTATATTCTCGGGGGGGGGGGGGAAACGGGCTACAAACGGTCTCTACTGTGAGGTGATCCTCCTGTCTTTATCCTCCTGTAACAGTATGCGCGTGAGGGTATAAGTGTGTGTGATGTAGGGAGAGCTCCCGCAGTGTAAAGACAGGGAGGCGTTTGTGTCGTATGTCTTGTCTCTCTCCCTCTCGCCAGCCCTTCTCGCTCGCGGTCTCCGTTTGGCCGGAAGGAGCAGTCAAGCGAGTGAGCAGCAGAGATCTCGAAAAACCTAGTGGACATTCCTGAGATGTATTAAACAGCGCGGGTGGGAAACAAGGCCACTGCAATGCAGAGCTGACCGCGGCGAGTGTCAAGAGCCCACTGTGACCAGCAGTGTTTAGCTGAACCTTTGCATCTTTGTGCAGCGGATCACAGATTTGTAAGGATATGCAGCCTCATTATCCTCTTAGATAAGAAATGTTACTGCATCTTTTTAATTCCAGGAACTAGCATAAAAACAAATCTTATCAGTTTGTTATCTTGTTCACAAATTGTTAATTATTTTACTTGAGCAAAACATAGCAAAAAGGTTTGGCTTCTTTTGTTGAATAAAAAACAGGGACAAAATAAGGTTTAATTATTCTTTGAATCAAATAATGAATCATCAAATGCAGGCATCGCACCACCACCACTCTACAAAAAGGATTGTAGGCTTGATATATTAGCAAGTAACACAGGAAGCATCTCCTGTGGTTTCATATTTCCTCCGTCCTGCGTGATGAGCAGCACCAAATGTTTAACACTGACGTTAATTAAGAGCCTCATTAGAAATTTGCCACCTTTGAATAAAAAAAAGTTGCTAATTATTGTGAGGTGAGGACATCTGCAAGTGCAGCTTTGTTTTCCAGGAGTGGAGTATATTAGCATCAGCAGCCCTGTGAATGCTAATTCACGGACACTATAGGTTCAGAATATAGACAGCAGCACTCCGGGCTAACGCTCAACATTAATGACTGGAGGATATTTAGCATTATTGGCAAAATGTAAATACACATTTATTGATGCACTGCACAGCAGCGTGCATGCAAAGCCCTGCTAGCATCCACCTACAGATGACAAGGATTCCTCACAGGAGGCAAATAAATATACATATGTAAGCTCAAATATGTGCGCTCACATTAAAAATACAGGCAGAGTCCCAGAGGAAAACCTTTGTTGGTGAGTAAATCTATTGCAGTGTTTGTGCCATTCTTCTATACAGGGAACAAATTTAATTTTGTTCCATTTACAAAGGTCTAGTGGAGTAAGACGGTGGGTAGCCTTGAGTAAAAAAACACACAAGTCAGCCCGACTGTGAAGTCTCTGTGAAGAACAAGGCAGCACTCGCTCACACACCAAATGAAATTTCAAAATAAACGACTGAGCTGTGATTTACAATTCTCCTCGGGGGCAGAGAAAAGTGAGAAAACATTTCAATCAGTCCCTCCGCCTTTGTTATGCTGCTATGAATCAGCTGTTTAAGGGACAAAACAGCTGAAAGGCGGCGACAGAAAGACGCCGAATGATTTCGCACCACAACATAGAACATATTGAGAGGTATATTCCAGAGCCCATGACATTAGTTTTTAACTTTTTTTGATTTGTGCCTGATTGAATCGGAGAAAACGGCGCTGGACTAAATTGTCTGAGCTTTGTGATATAATGGAAATATTTCAAATGCAGCGTTTATTTACGACTACACAACAGAGAAAGATCGGATGGATTGTGAAAACGGACACAACAAATGCCTAAATCATAAGATCTGAGATTGACTTGCAAGTGTGAGCCGGCTGTTGTTATATATCTAGCCTCTTCTTGTTAACTAATCAACCAAAAACCTGCTTTTCCATCTCTTACTTTGCCTGAGACTCTAAATTCATCAGCTCCTACATAAATCTTCGAAAATAACACGGCTTCAATAAAATAAAAACATTTGGAGACCGGAAGATTTTAATCGAACCATAGAAAAACAGCGCGATGTGTGTGGCCTATTTTTAGCTGCAGATTATTAAACTTTGGGTGTTTTTCCTGCAGCAGGACAGTGAGTGTGGGATTGATTCAAAATAAATTACTGTTACCATGTTTATGGTAATGCAGAGACGTGTCACCCAGTGTGGCTCGCTGATGTGTTTCTGGACAACGGTGATGGCAAAGAGGAATAAGATACACCAGGTTTCGGAAACACAGACAGCACTTGTTGGGGGGGGGGGGGGGGACGGACGTTTGCTAGATTGGGTCTTTTCGTGGCATTTCTTGACAGTGAGAGGAATATAGACAATCACCAGCCTCCTCTTTTATAGATGATGGGGAAGTACAGTATGAACAGTAAGAGGCTAATAGTGGATCGAAAAAGAACCAACTATTGTGTGTTAACCCTCTTCCCGAGAGGTCGGCAAAGGGGTGGCATGGCGGGGGTGGTGGTCTCTTGGAGCCCTATTTGAAGCCCGGCGAGGCCGTGGCTCATTCCTCAAACTCATCTCAGATGCACCCACACGGGCCTAACGAGAGCCCATGTAGGGACAGAAACCTATTAGGCCTCCCCAGTTAGAGGCAGCATCTCCATTTACAGCTGTCAATAGTACAGCTTGGCCTACAATAATTATCCCCCAGGAAGGAGCCGTCTCTGCACGGTCGCATTAGTCCGTCCCCGGGAGACCACCAACCTGAATCCTTCGATATCTAAAGTCCCTGTGAATAGCGGCGCTTTGGGAGGCAGGATCAAGGCCTGAACTGAGGGGGAAGTGTGTCGCGAGTATTCCCAGGCCTCCCCTCCCTGCATCCCTCGCCTTTAACCAGATGTATCAGTGTGTGTGTGGGGAGGGAGAGAGTCGGCTCCAGTACAGTAGTAGAAAAGAGATCAGCATGAGTAGGAATAAGTGGAGGAGGAGGAGGAGGAGGAGGAGGAGGAGGAGGAGGAGGAGGAGGAGGTGGAGGAGGCAGCTGAAACCAGAGAGCCCGGGCAATTCCTCGCAGGATCCACCAGCATAGAAGGATCGGCTCTTCTCTGTGACCTCACCATTTAGGACGATACCGAAGCCGTATTCGGTTGAGGGGGGAGATTCAAAACAGCCCGACCAAAGAAGCCGCAAAAAAGAAATCAATAGATGCAACAATAACAATAGACATCAGCACAGAGGAACGCCATGATAGAAAATCCAATTACAAATCAAAGCGAGGCAATTTTAGAAAACGGGAGATCTCCGGATAAGTCCTAGGCAAAGACAGAGAGGGAGAGATGTGACACGGAGACAAAAACAGCCGCTGCTGTTTCCTCTTTAGACATAAGTAACACCCTGTTTCTCACCCAACAGCATCCTCTTAGATAATAGAGTTACATTTACGAGCGTTGCCATATGCCCACCCAGTGCCTGGTAAATAGAAAATCCATGCGATGCCATGTTTTTATGGCTCTGAAGACAGCTACTAACTACCATGAGCAAACCCGAGCTACCCCGTCAGCTTCGGCTCCTGCCATAAATATATTTATACTTTAATACAGGCCTACAGCGGCGAGCATTGCATCCCGTAAAAGCCTCCCCACACTGTAATTCATAACTCCCTCAATATCCAGCGCCATAACTCACGAAATGAGCCACTACAATACAAATTGGCGGTGGAAGAAAAGTGACATCATCCTGCGGAAGGATGAAGCCGGCACCCCATGTGGTGGAGAAACTCTCCCGTGTCGAGAGGAGGATCGGCCCTTCAGTGGCGTCGTGATACCGCCACTTTTTTTTTGTAATCAGAAGCCCACAGTTCTCCCACCACGCCGCAGGGAGTCTCTCCTTGTGCTAATGAAAACAAACATTTAGCCGGGATTTATACGCAGCACAGCTGACTACAAAGAGCATCAAAGCAAACTGCCTGAGAACACACACCCAAACACTGCTGCACACAAATAAAGGCAAGGTATGCTTTGCTAATCTTTTATGTAATAAACTCCTGTCTTCCTGTGATATCATGCGGCGCCATGTTCACACATAATAAGCAAAGCTGTTCCGAGCCTAACTTAATACAGTGTCTTATTTGAAATGCAAACAAACTGTGAGGCAGAGGCTATCACCTCAATCTATTCCCCTTCTGTTCTCTGGCTGTCATCTTACACGAGCCAACGCTGCAGCCCTGCACTGTGGCGAGGGGGGGAGGAAGCAGGAGAGCAGCGGCGGTGGTGTGGGGGGAGGGAGGCGATGGTGGGGGAACACGGGCAGCATCCTACGAGGGATGGCTGATGTGAGAGGAAAGGGGATGCTGGTGGGGAGGGGGGGGGGGGGGGGACGCTGGCCACAGTGTGATTCAGAGGGTTGTTTCCCCTCACAGCACTGCAGGGCGAGGATTTACCGCAAAGAGAAGAGCGAGAGAGAGAGTGAGAGAGAGAGAGAGAGAGAGAGAGAGAGAGAGAGAGAGAGAGAGAGAGAGAGAGGAAAGAAAAGCAGAAAAGAAAGAGAGCAAAAGCTGCTGATACATTAAAGGGACTTGAAACAAAAAGGTTTTTTTCATGAAAATAGCACACAGGAAGTTTCAATTTCAGCTCTGTCTAGGACTGACTGTGGACATAAACACACACATGTGGCCGGGCGCGCACACACACACACACACACACACACACACACACAAACATACACGCACACACACTCAAGAGGCTTACTGGCCATCCGGAGGATTTGGATAAAGGGGAATGTAGTGACAGGTAAACCCAACTGAACTGGGTTTACTGACAGTTTTTCTTGTTGATCTTAGAAAGCTTTCTCACAACAACATAAAAAAATGACATATGATTTTAATGGACAATCTTGTTTTCTAATTAGATTAAATAAATCAAAAAAAGGTTTGTCATGTTGGCAGATCCTGAGGTCATAAATTATCCCAATTTTCCTAAATTCAGTTTTACTTTAACTCTTAGTGAATCTTGTTTCAGTGTGAAAGTGGAAGTGGTGTTGGATTCTCTATAGTTGGCGTGCGCCGGTGGAGCCTGGTCTTCACCCTGTCCCTGGCTGGCCGGTTGGGTTCGCCTGCTCTGGACAGATGGGTGGGAGGGGGTGAGGGACATTACCATGATGGCAGGGGGAGAAAGGGGTGAGGCAGCGGGACTCAAAATGAGGAAGCAGGGGTTTCCATCACGAGCAGGCTCACAGTTATTTCCCCCTGCATCACTGCAGTATAACACACACACACGCTGTTTACTGCAACACATGCTGCCAGTAGTAAAAACTGAATTGGACAATCGCCCCCCACCACCAGCCAACCATACAACTCACACGCACGCCCTCCACCCATGCAGCCCCCATCATCCCAGCACTCACAGCACTCCTGACCCCAACTCGCTGAATTAAAACATGTGAATAATTCAGCAGCTAGACAGGCCCACGGTCTCTTAAGAGTCACCTTGTTGTTGATTTTTCACCTCCCTTCAGAAAATTGTAGTGTTCAGGTTTCACAAAACAAGGGGATCGGTGACTGAATCAATTTCCGAAGGAGGGCGACAGAAAAAGGAAAAAAAAGGAAAATCAATGTTAATTTGCAGAGATGTATAATTATTCAAAGTGTTGTCACTTGGTCGTGATTAACATTATAAATATGAAGAGCTCACTGCGGGCCCTCTGACAAACAGAGAAATTTTGCTTTCTTTTTCAAGTCTGGACGTAGTGTGTGCTTCAATTTAATGTGTAAAACATCCTTAAAGTCAATGAGACAATAATAAGCCAAACAAAACACTGACAAACATGAGATGAGATGAGATACAATTTGAAATTCTTCACTCAAAATTTCTGACAATTTAGTGTTGGTTTACATGCCAAACATCCACTGGGAAGTTGAGTTCAGAATTTATTAAAAACACTAGCACCAGAGCCTCACATAATTATCATTTTGTGTTTTTGATCATATAGGCGGCGAGGCTCTAACTTTTAGATTTCGGAGGTTGAAATTGAATTTCAGCTGTGATTTGGTTTTGAGAACGTTAAGCGGCCTGGGGTTCAGATTGGGTGACAAATCAGGCAACACACACAAACACACACACATACACACACACACACACACACACACCAAATACAACGTATCAATAAATAATAAAAGTGTTTTCTGCATAATTCTATAAACAACTGAGGAAAAAGTTGGCAGCCTCCCGCAGCCATGCAGCACAAGTCTCTTTTTTTCACTCCTCATTTTGAAAACACACCTGACTCTGAACTAGCTGTATTTCGCGGCAGCAGCGGAGAGAGCGGCGATGGCCAAGAGTGTGAACACAACAAACTATGAGGAGGAAACACTTCCGAGGCTCGGTGAGTCACGAGGCAACAGATGTACACAAACACTGCTGCGTGGTCCCACGTCACAGTGAAATCGCCAATTCGCTGCTCTTAATTCTCATACAGGGAGGAGGTTGGAGGGCGGCATGCGACACGCGCAGGATGAGAGGAACAGAAGCGAGGACAAATGGAAGGGTCGCGACCCTCCCCTCCACATGGGCAGGGTGAGGGTCAAGGGTTAGGTGGGGGACGCGTGGCGAGCGGGGGGGCGGGATGGGGGGGAGCGAGGATAAGGTGAAAGTGCTCCGGGTAACGGCACAAAGCGAGCGCGCGATGCTATCACGTGCCGCGGAGGAGCGCACCGGAGGAATGAGAGGCACGGATGGAGAGAGCAAGTGAGAAAGAGAGCGAGGGAGCGAGCGAGAGAAAGAGGAGAGATAGAGCGGGTGACAAAGCGAGCTTGGCTCAGTCTTACCTCGGGCAGGTAGAGGAAGGCAGGGGGACACTGGAGCGAGTGCGGTAGCATCCCGGAGCCGGAGAGCAGCAGGCAGCCGGAGTTGGCCATGGAGCTCAGCGTGGGGTGACGGGACGCTTTGCGCATTTAGCAGGGAGATCCTTTCGCTCTACTCTCTTTCTTCCTCTCTCGCCCTCTCTCTCTCTCTCTTTCTCTCTCTCTGTCTCTGGCTCGCTCGCTCCCACTCACTCTCTTTCTCTCCGGATCTCCTCCTTTCTTCTGTCTCCTCTTGCCTTTTTTTAAAATTTCCCTTTTGCTGGCTTTTGTGTCTCTACTGAAGATGGAGCAGGGATGCGAGCAGCGCGCAGACAATGTGCATGTTCCACCTTTATCAGTATTGCACTCTCTCCCTCTCTCGCTCTCTCTCTCTCTCTCTCTCTCTCTCTCTCTCTCTCTCTCTCTCTCTCTCTCTCTCTCTCTCTCTCTCTCTCTCTCTCGCTTTCTCTCTCGCTCTGTCTCTCTCTCTCTCTCCCACTATCCCTGGCGCGACTCTGTTTACTTTGAGCACGATAAAAGCCAACATAAGCATTCAGACACAGAAGGGGAGGTTCTGTGCAAGCCGAGGAGGAGGAGGATGAGGAGGAGGGGTTGCACAGCCAGGGCTGGGTTGGTTAGGGTGGGGGTATGAAAAGTGGTGGTGGTAGCATTTGGGTGGCTGGGTTTTGGTGGTGGGGGTTACTGGAGTCCCCAGTGGATTCATACATCAAACGAGGCCGGC
Organism: Pleuronectes platessa; assembly: GCF_947347685.1. Lineage (NCBI taxonomy): Eukaryota > Metazoa > Chordata > Actinopteri > Pleuronectiformes > Pleuronectidae > Pleuronectes > Pleuronectes platessa. The sequence goes on from NC_070641.1 coordinate 6,220,199, forward strand.
TGAGTAACAGAGGGGATGTGAATGACATTAGAACAGCTGATCCTGGGCATTAGCACCTCCTGGGACACTGCACGCTGCCTTTTAATTGTGCCCCCCCCCCCCCCTGCAAACACATACATAAAACACACACACTCAGTGGCCAGCACTACCTCACCCTGTGTGTGTGAGAGTATGCACGCTCAAGGACACATACTGTACAGCATGTATAGCAGATAGATCTGTGAAGCCGGGGGAAAATGCATAAAAAGGAGAAAAAAAAGCCCGGCTGTTATTAGGCCCGGTCGTGACATCCTTCTTCATCTGCTCTTGCATCTACTGAGCTGTAAATATGCATCCATCCAAGCATGTACTGAGGAGCACGCTAAACTGTACAAGAAAAACAACTCAGAGTTTCCTTTTAATGTATCTTTTTGATTAATTCTGTTTGAAACGGCTTAAAAAGGAGCAGACAGAGAGAATGCACATGATGTATCTGTTACATCATGGGCGCCAGTCGGCTATGGATACCGCATTACCTTAAAAATTCAGGGGAAACGAACACAATTTATCACGAATCGGGCTTCAAAACCCTGATGTCTCAGGAGGGCTCGCTGGAGCATCACGTGGTCATTTGCTTCTGGACTCTTGATTTCAGAATTCTTACTGCAAACAAGTCAAATTAACAATCTGTACAATGTGAATGATATGTACACTGTATTATGCCCTGTATCCTTAGATCCTCGAGCGCGATACTGATATGCCACCAAAGGCGATTTAAAGAATGAGCCAATTAAAAGTTAAACCTTGGTCCTCAGAAGAGGAGTTTTGATCTTATATGTACCTTCTTCTTTATTTTTCCTGGTTAAAGACTTGGGAATTGCGTGTCCACGTCTCAAATTGTTTTCAGTGATTCAAATAGATCTGGCTCATTGATGTTGATGAAAAAAAACTAAAAACCAACCAAGACAATCCGAGACCTGTAGGCAGGATTAAGAACAGGGATGTTATCTTCCGGTGCCAGAGTCAGAATAATGGCAACAGAAAAAGAAACCTGCCAGAAAAATGGCGACAAGATGAGACTGATGCAGCCAAACAGGGAGATATTGTGCTCGTGGGAGACGATCAGCTTGTAACGCTGCGACCCCGACACCTTTATCTTCCACTTTGTGACAAGTCTTAAATCAGCTTATTTCTTCCACTGATGCAGAAAAAATAAAAACTGCTCCTTGTACATGCTACTACATCTTATGTTTCAAAGGAAAGTGATGTTTAAAGCTAGGGTTGGTAATCCTGGAAAAGCTAGCATGGGGCAGGCAACACACCCCCTTAGATTGGCCCTCTTGTCCAAGCTACTGCCTGACAGCTGCTAGAAGATGACTTTCCCTGACTCACCCGCTGACATCTGGTTATTGTCTTTGCCTCAGCACAGGCAGGGTGTACGCAGGCAGGCAGGTCAGTTAGTGGCACAGAGGTATACCATGTAATTTCATTTGGGCAGAATGAAATGATTGGTCATGTTTATTACAGTCCTGCGAGGGACTGTAATAGATACTATATCAGTTTATATAAGTTTTTAAATAAGTTTTTTTCACACAACTCTATTAATTGATGGCTATTGGGACATGAAGTTGATTAAAAAAAAAAGATATAAAGTGTCATATAAAAAAATTACAAACCGTACCTTTAAGGGAAGGATATGTTACATCCTACTGAATGCTCCTTACCATAAAATGGCCTAAACATCAGCTTGCATAACGAAGTGAGAATTTTCAAGTTAGCACGTCATATAATGGATTAAAAACATTTCTTCAGTTTCCTCCATTTTTCTGCAAGTGCAGTTGAAAAAAAGTCTCCTGTTTGCTGCTTTGGCCTGCACCAACAGTAATGATGGTGTCCTGCTGTGGCAGACACAACACAACCACAGAGAGAATTAACTCGCTCTGGGACACTTCCTCTGCAGATTAAATAATTCAACAGCAGGGGGACGGCTGACCTGTAATTACACATTCATACTTGTATTTCATGAACTCCACTGAAAGAGGCCGACTAATAAAACATCGGTAATTCAAACAAATGCTCACCTCCACCGGCAGCCATCTTTATTGCCTGTGTACAGTCTCATTTCTGGATAATTGGCCTGACTGTTTGATGCAACGATCAATCATCACAGAAGTTTGACGCGGCTTAAGCTGAACAATTTGGCATCGCCGGCTAAAGATAGGAATCCATCTCCCTGTCTCTCCTCTATGTGTTTTTCTGTCTATCGCTCTTTTGCTCTCCTTTTCTGCTCCGTTAATAATTCAAATGAGCACTGCCAGATCACTCCCTTCAAAGGGAGTTGCTGGAATGTTCTCAACTGTGCCTTTTCTTTTTGTCATGTGAAATCAAAGCCCTCAGACGCGGTGGAGATATCCTCGGTTAACTCCCCACACTGCTACTCTGCCAATTAAAGAAAGATCAACACAGGCTGCAAACGGCTCACAGTTGATCACCAAAACTAGGGAAAAAAGAAAGTGAGGGATTCTAATCATCATCATCCTCATCCTCATCATCAGTTTTTGTCAGTGTCGCCCTTTGTCTTCCTCTATTTCTTCCTTGCGGCGCAATCACCACATCGCTGTGGCGGCCCCGTAATAATCAGCATAATCATTATTACCACAATCACCATCATCATCACTGTCACTGTCGACTCTGTCACGTCTGTCTTCTGAGCCCAAGTCGCTGGCCGGCTGCAGAACAGGATTTAGCCCGCGAGGCAGGTCTTACACGCATTTGACTGTCACCGAATCCACCCGGGTGTGTATTTGCGCAGGTGTGAGTCCCTATATACCTCACCAGATTCATCTGATTTGAGGCATCACAAGATTTTAAATCCGGTGTTAATCTCCTCTCAACAAAACAAAACAAAAAAAACATTCACCGACAAATCTGCCTGTGTGTACGAGACGCAGCTTCAGCGTGACAGCAGACATGGAGTTGTTTGTCTTTTGAGCCAGTGCTGTTTTAATGTGCTCCTCAGAAGAAAAGAAAAAAAGGAAAGAGGAAAAAGGGTGGAAAGCAGCAGTTCTAGCAGTAAAAAGCCATCACATGCACCGGGAGCTCAGTCAGCAATAATCAAAGGCAATACAAGCAGCGACTAATGGGGCTCAAACGATCGGCGGTGCATTCCTGTTCTCCACTGTTTATCGTATGACCGCTGATCAATATGGCGCACTCGCACTAATCATCATAAGAGAGGACTGTTTATTTCCCTCAACTCCCATCACTCTGACAGTGGAGGAAGACGTGTTTACATCCTCTACTTAAGTAAGAGGAGCAATAACACAGTGTAAAATAATCCATTAAAGCTTCGGTCCGTCTTTAAAATTCTACTTATGTGAACACATGTCTTATTAGAGGAAGCGTATTCAAAGGCAATTATGTGGAGTTATATCTAACATCATTATTATTATTACTGATGCGTCGGTGTCTTTGATGTTGCAGCAGGTTGACATGAAGCTAATACTAACTACTGATACTCTGAAACACCTTAATACATTTTTTAACATGTAAAATCGAAATTTCAATACTGTTTGACATCGGTATTATTGTAGATAACTTTATGCCGTTATCCTTTATCACCTCTTTTTTTTGTCATATTCTTATTGTTTCACTGCATTTAAAATACAATTGTGTGTTTCTAAGGTTGAATCTATATCTTGTTACACCTATTTTAAAGTATTTGGACATATATTTGCCTTTAATGGTTTATCCTATATTCTATTGTTTCTAAGTTTTTTTAAATATGCAACACATGTGAAATAAAAAATTAACAAATGTCTTTTATTATCTCTTTTCAGTTTCACCTGTTTTATCTGTTGTGATATAACATCTTACATCCAAAGCATTTCTTCCAAAGAGAGCCTAAGCCTTTCATCAGCTCTGCATCCTCTATTGCAGAGATGAAGGTTTATCCTTTTCACCTCACTGCTTGTTCAGATTCCTGTACACACTCCAAACTTATTAAGCCATTAAGTGCATTGACTCTGTATTGTTGTCTTGAAAGATTTGTCATTCTTGTCCCACATCAATGTGTACTTCCCCGTAACAATTTGGGTAAGCAATGTTTGTCAGAGGGCCGGAAAAAGTTTGAGTTTATGACCCTCTCCCAAAATTTTTTTTTCAGGACTGATATCAAGGAAGTTTAAGTCGCTTCAACAAATCTCCAAACCACCAGAATTTAAACATACAAAACAAACAAAACAAGAAATCGAAAATCTTTGAATTGCTCGCTCTTGTCATGTTTTCTTCAACTGGTAAATCATACTTCTGTGAATTCTACTTCCCAAAGCCGGCTTCAAAAGCTCTCTCCACGCTGCCAGTGAGGAAGTTCTGATGGGGGAATACTGAAGCTTTCATTTAAAAAAAAAAAAAAAAAAAGTTTACTGCCTAAAAGTATAGAGAAATCTGAATATACCGAGTCTTAAATGACTGAAGTGTACAAACAGAATACAGAAACGTGTTATACCTTCCGCTTGCTCAATTCCCTGAAACATTCGGAGGACATTTAATGTCTCATTCTCTGTGGTTGTTTAAAGTAAAAAGTACAACAGTTTCCTCTGAATTCTGCTGAATAGAAGAAGCAGGACTTGATAAATGCAGATGGTGCAGCAGATGAGCAAACGCACTCGGTTGCTTTCTGCCGCTGCACTGTGCACTTCACTATGGACACAGCTCCCCCATCAGGAGGACCACCGGAGCTTGAACAACACAAACACATGTCAGGACGAGGATTATGCAACACTCTGCACACACCCGAACTTGGTAAATATGCATGAAAGTAAATTTGGAACTTGCTCTCTGTTATATTCTTCATTAGTCACAGTGTGGCGTATAATTAGCCCATCTGATGTGATCAGTTGAGCTGAAGGAAGAGATTGTGGACTCTAAAGAATGGGGGGGGGGGTAGTTTAGTTCCCTCTACGCAACACCCCCACACACCCCAGCCCGATGGACACGCAGCCAGGACCTCTGGAGACGCACTCTGAGGAAAACAAAGCGGCAGTGTTTGGTGCTGGTGGGTTCTGTCGAGAAGCAGCGAGGCCTTTAGAGGGGCACCCTTGAAGTGCCCCTCTGACAGGCTTCCTCATTATCTGGCATCTCCAGAGTGCCAGCCAACCCCGCTGCAGAAGTGGGGGCACGGGGACGCCTCGATCAGCCAGCCCTGGGGGTAGTCTGGGAGGGGAGGGTTGTGCACTCGCTAAAGGTCCACTGATTACATCTCAGGCCCAGAGCTTCAGGGATCCCTGCTAATTAAAGGTTGTGTCATATCTGTTAGAGATAACAAACCTATGTAGCTCTTCTTTCTTGTCTTTCCTTTTTTTTTTAAATCAAGGAGTCCATTTTATAGACTCCCCTCCTCCACTCCGATATCCGCGCGTTCCGGCATCACGTCAAGTTGCAAGTCTAGGTCTGCACTCAAGGCTGACCAGCTTTGTGCACCCAGAGGAGCGGGTTCCTGTTTAACCTGCCCTCACCCTTCTCAGCGTGCCAGCGGTGTTCTGGAGGCATCAGGGATCCTTTGTCTGGAGGCATAATTAAAGCTCTCGTTCATTATTTCTTCACTTTGAGCGCAGATCTGAGTAATTAGGAGGTAGTGTCACCGGGGGGGCTGGAGACTTCATGGAAGCACATGCACATGCACACGCGCACACGGAAAAACACAATCACACAGGTCTACACTCATAAAATCGACACACACACACACGCACACACAGAGACAAAAACCAAGCACTTGTTCAATCTTTGCACCAAATGAGCCGCATTCATCTCCCACCTATCTTTGGATGCCAATATCTGGCACCGAGTGAAGCATGCTTTTTCTCCCCTCAAAGCTGTCATGTACTAATGCATTGATTAAAATTTTTGATTAAATGGACAGTTAAGGGAGGAACAGCAAGAGTGATCTGCAATCCATGCCTCGACTGGAGGCTGGGGTAGGATGTGGGGCCCCGGCTTCTGCTGCGTTTGGAGCTCAGGCACTTGCTTCTCTAATGGATTTTGAAACAGAGCTTGGCTTTTATATGGTGTCATTCATCCTCATATGTTTTCGCCTGCCACGTCTCACAATCACTGCTTTCTTTATGGCAAACTAATGCACCCAGTGCTAAGATCAGCAGGTTGGCTCTGGCCATCGCTCACAGCGCGCTGGCCAGATATTAGGACGTTTCAAGAAGCTTCCATCGGAGGAGGCAGTGCGGAAGCCGAGGGGCACTGAGTCTGCCTCCCACACGGTCATATATCAACCTTCCACGCCACACCGTCTACACCCAAAACACACACTCACAAATACACACACACACCCAGCCACCGCTCCTCCCGCTGCTTTGACAAGGAAGGAAAGGAGGTGGGTGATGGAGCTTTATGGCGGTGGACAGTCGACGTCAATACATCGAGCGTTTTACCACCCTCTTTTACAAAGGTCTGGCTCGCTCGCGGTTACGGAGTGCCGCGGCCACGGGGTGTTTGATAGTCCGGGGAGGTGGGTGGAAGACAGGGAAGGGTTGTGTTGAGGCATGGTGGGAGACAACGAACGGGGGCGACGGCTCATGCTCTGTTAGCCCTCTGGGCCGAGAGAGAGGCGATGCTAGAGAGCGAGAGAGAGCTGACAGGGCAAAGGGACGGCCAAGCATGGAAATCACATCAGATCAATGATGAAAAATTCAGTGGCGGCATAGTCGCTCCTGGGGACAAAGTCACATGGTGCATGTAAGCGTGCGACTACAGAGTGTGTATGAAGAGGCTGATGTGTCACCCAGCAAATATACATTGGCCCATTTTGTCTTCCAGGGGTGGAGCGGTGGGCTTGAAATGAGCTTAATAGCAGGAATGAAAATAAATACAAGAGACATATTTGCAGAGCCACACTTGTGTGTGTACACTTCTGTTGGTATTTAAAATTATGAGCTCGTCTCCGGGGCTTTCGCTCTCTACAACAAACGTTATTCTCTGTCCCTAAAGCCTCAGTTACGCCAATTTAGCAGAAAAATAAAATGGGCCCACTCACCACTTACACAATAAGAACATATTAACATCACCCACAAGGATTGTTGGCACCGGCGTCGCTTGAAACTTAACACCACTAACAGAAGTCCACCAGTGCAGGGACAGAAAGTATGATATCAAATTATACTATGCTGTTGTAAACTGCCAAGGCGATACTTTCTTCATATATTTCCACAGGAAGAGTAACTAACGACGGGAATATAATCAGGGAGAGGTAAAAAAGAAACACTTAAAGAATCCTGATTAGAAAAGTCTGTAACGTCCAAAGTGGACACATTATCTCCCCTTCCCTCCAAAAAGCCACTCATCTACTAAACCAGGGAACATTAAGAACTGTGTTGGGATGAAAACAGTTTTAACACTTACAATTTTACTTTGATGTAAACTCACCAAACTTGAAATGTTTTTGAATAACATAATTGGTGATAATGTATATATACATAGACAGTTTGTGCTGGTGATGTTTGAACGTGTGACTGGTCCCAGTGAGCCAATAATTGTGTTAGTTTTATCTCCATTTTCTCGTACTTGTTTTTATAGACATGTTCCAGTTTTGCCCTGTGTTGCTTTGCGTATCTGTTAAAGTTTCAAAATTCACTGATGTACACATATATAATAACGTTAGATTATACAGAGGAAGCTTTCCTCTTGCAAAACATCCCGACAGAGTTACACTAATGCAGCCAAGGTTGCAAAGCTTCGTGGAAATTAAGGATTGACAGAATTTTTGGCAAATAAAAACTCAATGCGCTTTACATTAAAATATAAATGCACTTGCGAAAAAAACACTCACTCAGCAAGAAAACCACATACAACTCACAAATGTAATTTATACCGCACCACAGGGAGACTGTAAAGCCTCACCAAGGAGTTCTCCCTCCATGTGTCTTGATTTTGCTAAATTAGACATAAAACAGAATTTTCTACCTGATCAAATAAGCCACAAGCAGATTTTATATTGAATATCTATAAAATGTATTTCTCCACGATACATGCACAGCATGATTCCATTCCTTGTGTCCGTTTCTTTATGTTGGTGCTGATCACAAGTTGCTCTTATTTAGACCTGATCTCTATTCTAGCCTTTCCTCTGCACACACGTCCCAGCCATAAACTATCTGCAACTTCACTGAGGCATTTTGTCCATTTTTATAACCCAGACACAAATACACACACAAGCCACACACACATGCACAACCAAGCAGTACTGTAATCATGCAATGCTGGGTTTAGCACCAATCAATAAGTCCGGCCAATGTTCTCAAATCCAATCCTCAGGGTCCAGAGTACCGCTGCTTCTTTCCACCGCCACCCAGTTAATTGCATTCATCGGTTGTCCCGGGCCTAAAATCCGCCCTTGATTCAACCCTGGAGCGGACACCTGCGGGGCAGCGGTGACAACCTGAGCCTGCGGACTGAGCCTGAAGGTACCTGACAGGATGCGCTGCTCTACAAACACATTGCACATATCAGGTGGTCGTCACGGCCAAAATGTCCCACGATTCCAATCCGTCCAAAGCAATCATTCTCAAAATCTACCAGCCCGGTGCATTTCAGATTTCATTGACATTCTGTACAAAAAAAGGAAAAAAGCACCCTAACCAGAATGGCTGCAGCCCAAAGCGAAGTCAATTACATAGATTGGTGCGGTGACATAAAGTGTATTCCATTTGGGAGCAGATTGGTCACACCCAGTAATGTTCCTTTCCAGCAGGCATACCTTTGACCATTACTCTAAACAGGCAGTTGGGGAACCAGAGACCTATTTCCCACAACTGTGAAGGCTGGTGTGTCTCCCAGAGGGGTCAGGGGTTCACACTGCAGCTACCATGCTCTCATATTTAGCAGCGGCAGGTGAGAAATGGTACATCAATACTGCCTGACACGCAGGGCCACAGAGGCCTCTAACAAACACACAGACACACACACACACACACACACACACGCACACATATAAAAACCACAGCCAGGCCACAAGGTGTCAGGAAATGTGTGAATATAGTGTTTGTGTGTCACTTTACATAAAAAAAAAAGATTTAATATGTAGTTGTTGGATCATCGGCATCGTGACGGTCATAATACTAAAAAAATCTGTAAATAGAAACAATTGATAGCCTCATGTTTCTCCATCTTAAGACCACACCATTTGTCCTTCCTGGTTCACTATCCCATTACCATCCAAACGTTTCTTGTTGGAGTATCATGAATTTAACATTTTTGGCTTTTGTGCTGAAAAAACCCCTCATATGAAGGCAGTTTGTCCTCATTTTACAGATGAACGTGCGCTAAATGATTTGAATTGATAATGAAAACAATCATTAGCCGCAGCGTTCCACTCCTTCCAGCATCTGCTATTGCCGGCAACTCTCAAAGCAGATCCACATCAATCAATCGATCCATCAATCAGCCAATTCCGACCGAAGGCTCACGATGCACCAAGCAAACCGTCTTCTACACCCTGAGGTGGAGGAGCACTACACGCAAAGACATCTTAAGAATTTGGATTTGAGTCCAACGATGGCGTCAATACTTTTAAGGATAGTTTAAGGGCTCATCCATGTCCTGCCCCCAGCTCCATCTCCTCCAATCACAACCCCCCCTGTGAGCTTTAGTTCCCAAAAGTCTGGAGGTGGCTGAGCCTCTCGTCGGGGCCTGGAGGCTGTGGACGTTGAATCAGTGGCTTCCTCTGAATCACTTCTCGAACACCATTTGCTCCAAAAAGGCCTTTTCATAAATCTGACTGCTGAATGTTTTATGCATCGGATTTTTTTGTTCTATCAGTGTATTTTTTTTCTATTACGATGCCTTTTTGGTAAGCGCCTGTGTTTTGAGAGGTGCTACTTAAATAGAGGCTCTAAATATAACAACGTGTGTGGGTGTGTGCCTCTGTCTCAGCCCAAATGTGTTTCCCTGAGTGTGTGAGTATTTGTATCTCTGTTGGTGTGTCTCTGGCTGTAAATGTGTTTTCTGTGTAGACACCTGCCGGGCTATAAAACCCTCCTGTGCAGCATGAAGTGCCCCGAAGCGTCTGCTGTTGTTACCTAAGATCCAACCCTGCCCTCTGACCACATCACCGGCAGCGTACAACAACGACCCCGTCACCTCCCCGCATTCTTGCCATTCCACCGCCATCATAACGCAGCTTCGGGGACTCTAGCACTGATACTGATTTTCCACGGACATCTGCCCTGGAACGGTGGCGGCTGGAAGAGACAGAGTCGAAGAAATTCTGCCCGAAGGAGGTGGAAGAAATGTGAGCGTAATATCTCTGAGTGGGAGTCATGAATGTAATATCACGCCGAACCACACTGCTGCGATCCCTGCTCAATATTTTAAAAGATGTCTGGTTTTAATGCCGCCCTTTTGAGGGCGTAATATCAATGGCTCCAACGGTAGAATGTTAAAGTGTCAAACCCTGCGAGGCACATAGCTGTGAGAAAGAAAATTACAAACATACATATATACACGTGAAGGTGTCATGCAGGCTAATGTTCAAAGCACAGCACCCTTGGAGAGAGAGATTGTTTTTCCTGGTCATGCGTGTCCATTGTGATCAGTCATGCTCATGTTGCTGTATTACTTCCTGTGATGCTCACTCGCTCTTTCCCTAATGCTTCTTTTTCTCCACTCTCTAAATGCTATCTGTCAGTAGGTGTTGCACGACTGATAGAGGCTCGTCCGTTGCCTTTCTCATTACAGCGGGAGAGACAAAATCCGGCGAGCACGGTAACCTTTCATGGAGACAGAAGGAGGGAGGCATCCACACAGAGCCGGCACCTCCGTCTACTTGACATAACCCTATTACCGCTTCCTTAATTTGTCCCGCCGTGACAACTCGCAGCCAAAGAAACGGTTAAAAGAATGAGTGAACAAAGCTGCATTGCATTATGGGGGGTGGAGGAGGAGCGCAAGGGCAAGGGTGGGTGGGTTGTTGAGGGTTGAAGACAATGGGGGAGGCAGAGCAGCGCTGCATCAGCCATATTGGATCATTTTCTAAAATGCCACACGTTATCCGGAGGTGGGCCTGAGCATACTCCACTTTACTGATCGCTTTCCGTCCCCACTCAAAGGGCTGGTGCTGCAGAAATCCTGTTGTTCACCATTTACCTTTTGGAACATAGAGACATGGAGGTTTAAGAAGTGCTGCCAGGCTGATCAACTCCAACGTAATCAAAAGGATTCGTCAACAGTTTACACAAGCTGAGTTTCACGACTTTTGTTTAAACGTAATAATGTTTGTTGCCTCATTTAATATTTGCAAACACGAAACCTTCAGTGCTTCTCCTTTGTTCCCTAAATATGTTTCCGCTAAACGTGATCAAAGCCGCACGTAGACACAGCGTACCGTGACACGGAAATGACAACACCTCAAAAAAAAAAAAAAATAAATGACTGGCAAAATGAGTAACAGCTTCAAAATGGCTGATAATAAGAGCGGCTGAAGTACGAGCTCTGTGAAAGTGCCAGACGCTCCGACAAATGTGACACTAAATCCTGCGTGTGGCACCTCCTAAGTAAACACAAGTGTTGATAAAAGGAAGCCGGAGCAATCTTGTCTTTTGTGTGCAAAATTTGAAAAAAAAAAAAATAGATAACGTTGGGGTTGTGCGGGGGTGGTTGAGGGGGGGGGGGGGGGGGGGGGGGGGGGGGGCTGGCCTTTCTTTTTTCTGCGGCAGCCCCGACGCTTCAGCTCAGGCACCTCGTCGCGAGACGCCCGACTCGGTGACAGACACAGTTCCCTGCCATCACACACAACTGGTTTCAGTTAATAAGCCTGCGATGCTTATGACAAACGTCTCGTGTAATAATGTGTATCACAAACTGATCCAACAAAAGACTGAAGTCATCTGAGTGCAGCTCCTGGAATAACTACTTTGGACAGTTTTAAGCACCAGTGGCTGTTATGACACGATGATTACTCTCATTTACTGTTCAGAAGTTAAATTGTTTCATTCATTTATCTGAAGCGCTGACCGCGGACCGTGAATAAAGATGGACAACGTGTCTCGACTATCCAGAAATTAAGCCGATATGATTGTTTGGAGTATAGCGACTGGAGGACGGAGCCACTCTATTGAGGTCCTGCTGATACACACGCTTGACCAATCGAGAGTCAGTCTCATCTGTCAATCATGACGCCTCAGTCTGTTTTTATATCATCAAGTAAAACGTACATCAGTGTGATAAGACTTACCTAAAATGACGGAAATCATCTTTGAGGAAAGTTTATCTGACATTTAAGTTTGGTCCATGTCCCATCTGCTAACATTGAGGTGGAGGGATTTATGATATATACTGCAGCCAGCCACCGGGGGGGCTATCAAACCACTTGGGCTTCACTTTTGAGGAGCTCTCATGATGTTTATCATTATTTACTGTGACTGTGTGAGTGACTTTTTGAAACTAAATCAATCAGACAACTATGTAGAATAACAATCAATGAAGTAACAAGAAAATTATACTTTCCCATTTATTTATATTGACGAGATTATTTGTCTGTTCTAAAATATCAAAACCTGTCTTTGCATGTGAATTTACGGAAATATCAGTTCAATCATTAGAATACATTTAGATCAGGATTGAATGCACACAACATATCATCGGCTTAAAAAACACGATGTAGATTAAACTCCCGACGGCAGTGTAAGAAAAATCATCTCCCTCTGGACCAGCTACAAAACAAGAACGCTGTTGAGGTTTTAATACATCTGAAATTCTAATCCAATAATCCAGATGTCATGATCTGATTCTGCTCAGAGAATAGTTTTACATTCTAAACTTTCAGGATAACGCTGTTCTTTATTTTGTTATCAACAAATCCCACGGAAATACCAAAGCTAACAATGGGTTGGTCCGCTCTCACTCACTGGTTTACTCTCTCCAAAACCATGGTTTCCCACTAATCATGTAAATCTTTAAAACCAGTTCACAAATATATGGTGTCATTTTTAGCATTGATTAATCCAATGGTTATTTATTGGAGGATGGTGTTTGTTAGAGCTGCGTGGCTCAGTGGAAGAATAAATCAGGCTTGGGAGGACACACACACACACACACTCAATATTTGTTAGTAGGATACATTCAGTGTTGGTTCTGGTATGTCCATAGAATTTGTTGAGGATGACAAATGGATAGAATATAAGAAGAATTTTGTATTACTCCCACAAATTCCCACAAAAGAGATGAATGATGTTTATTCTCCACCACAGCGTGTTTCATGTAGCGAGCAACTTATGTGCATGTTCAAATATTTCAGTGTGGGAAAAAAACTAAAGAAAACTCGGTAGTAGAATGCTTAATGACGGCATCTACGGCTAATGAGACAGAAACGCTGTTGAGCACCGGAGATACTGAAACTTCATTGTCTTGAAGCCTGGACTCCAGTGAGCACAGACTGTGTCTTTCAGGAGGAGCATGAAGTCGGGACACGTTTCACAAAAGAGCTTCTTGGATATATCGGAGAGTTTGCCCACCTCAGGGGCCCACGACCTCGGTGTTGGTGACCCTCGTGGCTTGGCCTGATCCCCCCCCCCCCGTTCCCCGGCCTCTGATCTGGGCTGCAGCGGCGGCAGCCATGGGTGTGGGTTCAACACCTGAGCGCGGGAGCTGTCTATGTAGAGAGATTAAAGGGCCTGTATCGATCCACAAGAGCTCATGCATTTTGCATGAGGGAGACATTGTCAAAGAGGCGTCTCGGATTAAAAAAAAATAGTAGAGGGAGAGTTCTAGAAAATATGCTGAAGTCTGTGAAAAATCTTAATGTTGAAGTGTTATGCATGTAAACTCGCCTTTATATATTGGATTGTCCATGAACTCTCATCGACCCGAGATATTACCCGTTTTTCATTTCTTCTCCCCCTTGCAACCCACCACACCACGTCGTCTTCTTCTCCTCCTCTGTTTTTGTTTGGGGGGGGGGGGGGGGGGGGGGGGGGTTGGTGGTAGAGGTTGTAATGTTGAAGTCAGAATGTGAAAAACAAGCCTCAACCGAAAAAAAGAAAAGCAAAAGAAAAACTGGCAGCCAGAGAGTGTCTAATGGCGGCAGTGAGTCCGTTGGAGAATTCTCAAGTAGAGTGTGAATTATTTAGAATGTGTGGCTAGTGTGCAGAGCATGAAGCCACCCCACCCGGCAACTGCCAGGCAGAGTGGCCGAGAGAATTCGGTGCGCAACAAACATTCTGCCCGTCTTGAGGTCTTTATTTCTCCTCCCCGCCATCAGTTTGGCGGAGTGCGAGACCGAGGTGAGGCTTTCGGCGAAAAAAAGAAAAAAGAAAGAATAAAAAAACGAGACGAGAGTTTTGGAGTCGAGTGGAAATATAAATGATTTCTTCCCTGCCTTTGCACAAGGAAGAAAAGAATCTGCGCCACGTGTGTATCTGCCAAAACAGAAAGTGAAGCGCAAGGAACTCACTTTGACCCATTTACGGCTCCCATGATGCAACTGATTATTCATCATCAACATTTCATGCAGGTCATCATGCATGTTTAAAGGCACGCAACTGTACTGTAGTGAAGACGCCCCTCCACCTCCCCACCTCCTCTGCAGTCTGAGAGCCCCTCGGAGCTCCTTATCCTGCGAGCACATGTCAATCTCACCTGAACGACCCCCGATAACAAGACAAAAGCAATCAATCTCTGATATTGGCCGGGTGGGAGAGTCAGGGATAACACCGACACTATCAGCGAACGGCAACAAAGACGGAGATTTTCTGTGCGAGGATGATTAGAAACACGGCGGCTGCTGTGACACGCTGATCTGCGGCGGTTAAACAGAGGCGGCTGTCATCGCTGGCAAATGATGACGCCGAGCGCCGATAGAGAGGATAGGATCTACGTGAGTGTGTAGTTGTGTGCGTGGATCAGAAGAGTTGTGTTCATGCAAAACGCAGAAAAATACTTTGTACACACTCACACACACTGAGGCAGGGCCCACACACTTAGAAACATCCATGGCAAATCAATGAAAAACAAACATGTACCGTGTATTCAGGTGAACACAGAGACGTTTGGTTCAACCTCTTCAGGCTTGTGAACACTTCGACTGATATTCCTGAACTTGAAACATACTGAGAGAAAAGATTTAAGATTATTACATGAAAGTTAAACAAATCGTTTGAACACCCCCACCTAGAAGGGAAAACTCTGTGCTTTTGAACAAAGCCTTAATTGACTTAAAAAATATCGGATGGTTAAATGAAAAGTCCATAGACGTAAAGTTAATGGCAGGTTTTTCAGACTGGTTTATTGCTGCTGTGGCAGAAAAAAACGAACCTTCATCGTACAGACACTGGATGCTGCTGTTTGTCTGATACAACCACAGGGCTGTAGCAAATTATTCTATAGTAAACAAATGAATTGTTCAGTTTATAAAATGTCATAGCGTATTATTATTTTAGTTAAACAGGAAGTGAGTTTCTCAGGATTTAAAAGTCATTTTCCTTGTTTTAACAGTGTGCACATAAAAGATGGAAGCACTGTATTTCCATGGCACTAAGCCGCGCACGTACAGATCTACTCATCGAGAACGATTCGGGGGCTCAGTGTCTTTATTAAAATAAAAAACCTTCCATTTAATGGACCACCTGCTCTGCTACATGAGCCATGTTATATCTGCGCTACTTCCGCAGAGGACGTTACCAGTTGTACTCAGTATAACTCACAGTGTAACTGCAGTCACGCTAAATAACTAGTTGTACGACAGCAGACGGAGGAAGTGACAGTGATGACTGAGAAGTAAGAGGGAAGAATGTGTGGAGCACTGCGGACTGTGGAAGCTGCCACTGCAGGGCAACAGAGCAATCGTGACAGGGGTTAAATTGTTAGAAAATGATATTTGACTATGTTATTTGCCTTATTATAACGTGATAATGAACACATTCAGGAATATGGATATTATTATTATTATTATTACATGATTTGATTAAGTTCTACTTCCTGATTCGGTTGACGGAGGGTCTTGTTTTCAGGACATATCAAAATAAGTCATATAACTCATATCCTTATAACATCAAACTCCTCATGTTATAACATGGTATAAAAAACGGTTTCTTGTTATAGTGTTAAAATATTGCATGCCGCCATTATGTCAAAATATCAACAATAAACTTTTCACGTTGTAACGTGACACTGATCCGTTGTCCTTTTTTCTGTGATGGCTGCCGTAAATAACAATACATGCACATAGATAAAAATTGATGTATGTCCATGCGTTGTCTGTTGTCCTGGTGCATGCTGGGGATTTTCCCACACACCCACCACCTATGCAACTCAATAAATCAAACATTTTATGTTGTTTCTAGTAAGAACCTGTAATATTTGTCGCCTATAAAACCAGCGATTCAAACTTTGGTCAAAATCTATTATTCAAGGTTTTTGGATCAATAGAATGAATCAATTAATGAAAAGATAATTTACAATTTTTTCCGTGTGTATGAGAAAAAAATCATCAAATATCACCTTTATAAAGCTGACACCAGAGAATGGTGCTTTTTTTTTTTTTTTTTGCTGAGCGACTTATATGATTAATTGATAAGCAAGCTGGTTATTGATTCATATCTCCTGCTTCGATTGTCAGCTAAAAGTTACAGCACAAGTCAGAAGTACATGAATAATGAAACAGCACCCTCCTCACCCTATAGCAGCCATAAATGCACACGCGCTGACACAGCCTCACTGTATATATACGCAGCGTGTGTGACTGGAATATTCCGACATCAAAAATCAAAGCATTTAAGTAGATTGTACACAAGCACGTCTTGGAAGCTTGATCTTACTAATCTACAAATGGCTTCTTGTTATTAAACTGCTAATTCAGAGGATTAAAGGATCCATGAGAACACAATCCCCTTTACTTCCTTTCCAGGGTATGCTGAAGGTGGCTTAAATATTAATTAAGCACACACACACACACACACATATACACACACACACACACACACACACACACACACACACACACACACACACACACACACACACACACACACACACACACACACACACATGTTGGCCCATATGCACACACATACAGCAGCATGCTTACAGTGCTCCCTCTGCTCAGGACTTAGTGGAATATCTGGGAGTTTCCCTCTTTCTTTGTCTCATTTTGTCAACCAGCGTTTTTTTTTTCATTTCTAAAACCTAAATTTCTCTCTGTCACAAACACACACCCAGAGAGACTGACACACACATGCCCACGCTCATGCACACACACACACACACACACACACACACATGCCAACGCTCATGCACGCACACACACATGCGTGCAAACCCACACACCCACAAGCGCACACAAGCCTATTTTCATATCTCAGACAACCATATCTCCCTGATTAATTCCTTTCATTCTTTTTTTAGGATGCTCAGTGCTGTCATCTCTGCGCTCCTCTCCTCTCACATCCCCCCAAAATCCTTATTTGACTTCATTCTTTTGTGTGTGTGTGTATGTGTGTGTATGTGTGTGTATGTGTGTGTTTGTGTGTGTTTGTGTGTGTGTGTGTGTGTGTTTTTGTGTGTGTGCATGTGCCACAATGGTTCAGGATGAGGAAATAAACTCTGGCCGCAGAGTACAGCGCTCTGTGTCAGGAGATTTCACCGGCTTACGCAACCAAACTCCGAGTCAAAACACACCTGTATGTTCCGGCCAGTGAGTGATTTACTTTGTGGTTTGTTCCGGGTGTGTTTTCCTACTTGTTCAGAAAGGTTGCGTTCAGCTCACAGCGCACTGTGGATTCATAAAAGCATGTTATGCGGGGGGAATATAAGTGTAGCCACAAGATTTGTATGTGAAAACACAACATTTCCATTCGGGATAGGAGTAACAATCTGAATCATTTTTATGGGTCTATATCTCCAACATAAAAAGGACTCGGTCTAAAAGATGTGCTCATTTTGTCAGCCAAGGGTACGCCAGCTCCTTTAAAAACTACTGTAAATTGTTTGAGTTTCTTCTTTTCCCTCTGATTAACGCCCTGTTTCCCCATTTTTCAAAACGGCGGAGATCCCATTTTTTGATTGAATCTGTGATGGTGGCACATTATACATTATATATAGCGCATTAAGACTGACACTAATAATACATTACATTACACCGACATGCTTGTCTTGCTGAAGCTGCACAAACGGCCGATGGCGTGTAACAATGTATCACTTTGCGGCCACGTGAAATGAAAAGTGAAATTATGAACCAATCTATTTCTGATTTTAACAACATCCTCCTCCGACGACACATTATTTTAAGTGTTCCTGTAAAAAAAAAAAAGCCATTAGGAATATAAAACACCTCAAATGATTGTAACACCCCTGATTTAAAAGGAAAAAGTTCACCTCGTCCAATTCCGGCTGCTCCTAAAGACAGAGACAGTAAAATGACGTGGAGTGTCGAGCGTGTAAAAGTCAAAGAGTCAAATCTGTGCACACGGCCCAGAGAGAATGTACTGGGGCCAGCATGAAAAACTACTCGCGGCGGATCCCATTACCTGCCTTTTTCACTGAAATAAGCAGTGTAATTTATCCTGACCTTTTTAGATTACTATGAATGTGCTGTCTGTGTAATTTTAACTGAAGTCCTCAGCAGCTTTCCCGGTCTGGAAACACTGGCTAAGAAACCTGAGGAGGCGGCCGCTGATGGAATCAATGGGCTGATGCCACCAATACAGCCATGATACAATAGCAAACACATACTGAGGGACTGCCTGACATTCACGGCTATTAGCACACATGGAGGAAAAATCACTTTATTTCATCATCAGCGCCGTGAGAGACTCACCTTCAGACGCTGTTTCCCAGTTGAGACAGATTCTTCGCCACTTCTCCTGACGGCTAATAACAAAAGCAGACGCCTGTTTTAGCTGTGACAAGTGTTTTTAGGATCAGAATTCCACTCCTAATGGGTTCTCTGGTAACGGTTTAATTCGCTACCTATGCGATATCAATTCCATTATAATCTCATTAAGCTATTGCACACTGAGGTGATTTCAAATGAATGTGAAACAGCCAACCGTACGCTCCCCTCTAATTGAGCAATACTTTTTATTCATTATTATTGCCCATTATTAAATTAATGAACTTAATGGACTTATTTTCCAAATTGCAAAGACCCCTGGCAACATGTTTTTAATTCCATTAGCAGACATATTGAACCAAAAAAAAAGGGGGAAAAAAAAGGGGATACACAGAGGTGTGTGGGCAATTAGCCTACCGCTGCGACAGATCATCAGTGGCGCAGTTTCCCCTTTTCTCCCAAACAGGAGTTTGTCCATCTTGTCCTGGTCTTCTGTCACCTCCAGCCACACTTCACCCACTCAACCCTCAAGTTTTCAGTTTAAAAGTCTCTTTGAAAAACCAGCGTTTCCTGCCCGAGGCTCCGTTCAGCCCCGGACCCGACTCCGCTTCCACCTCTGATCCGTGGCCCTTCGATGTTCAGACACTGTACATGACAAGGCAACATATTTGAATATTGTATTGTAAGCCGAACGTAACACAACCTGAATAATATATGAAATGGATTTTCCGAAATGAGATCTTTTCAGTAACCAGAGGCCGCCACGCAAAATTGCCCAGAAGATGAAAGGATCTGCATAACTGAACGGCCAATCGATACGTCTCAAACTAAAATGGCAAGTCTTGATAAGGTTATTGAATTTTCTTTTTTAATTAAAAAGCATAGCGCCGCGCTCTCCGTCAAATACCAGGGCAGCGCTGATGATGAGAAGACGAGGGGGCTTGTCCCTGTTTGTTTGTCCGTCGCTATTTGAAATACACCGGCCACGTTGTCGAAGCGTCATCAGTCAGCGCGGTGGAGAAATCTCCTCTCTGTTTGTCTCTGTCATTTCTCGGGATGAAGCTGTCATGGCGGCTCTCAAACCCCAAGCGATGACATTCATGTGGATATTAATTCTCATTACATGTCATTCATCAGCTCCAAAACTACCGGTGTTATTTATTCTCTGCTCGTGCAACATCATTTTCCATTTAGTGTTTTCCTTTCTCACCAAAGCAAAAACAATACTTTTGTGATATTTTCCTTAAAAAATAAAAGATGCAACAGCAGCTAAACACTGAGGCAGCCACACGGTCATTGATTGTGCAACTTGCAAGACGCTGCATCCGTTTTGTTGAGCGTAAACGTCCAGAAGTGGCACACTCTCTTCCCATATTCTAGTCATGAAAATGCATAATTTAAAAGAGCTGAGACCAAGCTGTTCCTCAGCGGTGCGGAGCGAGCGCCGCGTCGTATCAATGCGAACATCAGTGGAGAGAAAACTCTGGTCCCCGGAGAGGGTGCCATTACATTCAATCGCCAACCTCTGGATAAAACTCATTTCACTCCGCAGTGTCTGAATGGCTCTATACATTCTGCCGGGGCCACGATGTGA
This sequence comes from Pleuronectes platessa, assembly GCF_947347685.1. Taxonomy (NCBI): domain Eukaryota; kingdom Metazoa; phylum Chordata; class Actinopteri; order Pleuronectiformes; family Pleuronectidae; genus Pleuronectes; species Pleuronectes platessa. Next base: position 6,240,601 of record NC_070641.1, read on the forward strand.
TAGCGCAGCATGTCGGAAACCCGCACTAAAGGGCTTTTAAAGCAGGTTAGGGCGCTGCACAAAAGCCAGTGCACAAAGCCACAGAGCACTGGGGCAGAACGGCGGAGGCACCCCCGCCACAGCTGACCGTCCCCACACAGCCCGGAGGACCCGAGTAAACACACGGCACCGAGTCGCCCCTCGCTGGGAGGTCCAAGCCAAGTTGTTGACAACAAGATAATGTCAGCTTCTATTTTTAGATGAATGGAAGCGTCTTCTGGTGAAGTGAGCCTGTTTTAAATATTAATTCCTTGCCTCTCTCTCTTTAGCACCAGCTCCATGCACCTGAACAAGAGATTGAAGACAACAGCATCCCCATAGATTAGGTGATGAACATGAACACGTGCTGTTTCTTCTCTATTCACCGATCCCGGATGCCACCGCTCCGCATGTCTTAGCCGGGCATGTCAGATATGATTGTTTTCATGTTACTGTTGAGCAAGTGTTACACTTTCCACATGCGTGAGTATGCAGGGCTCGGCGAGGGTCCACATGATGTAAATTGCATCATCAGAGGGAGAAGGAGAGGCTCCGCGTGGACATCACTGCGCCGTCCAATCTGTTGTATCTGTGCTGACAAGGACGCAACCTGCACATGAACTCCTCCCGGACTGGAAGGCATAGCATGTGTGTTTTCTGCCGCAGTCATCACCCAAACCCACATAAAACAGTGTATCGCTCAAATTAAATCAGGCGCACTTATTATATTAGTTGATATGAGATTTTATTCAGCGGTACCTGGCAGTGATGGTGGCTCCGCAGCCATTTTGTGAGCGGTCCAGAGGGAGATACTAAAGCTGTCGGTAATTTTTCAATTTCTCGCACTTAAAAATTACAGCTATTAGGCCGACGCCCACAGTTTCGCCGAATCGTGCGCACATGATGTGATACGAATGCTGCTTGTGAACCATGTGTTGGTGACGCTCTTTGCTTTAAAGCAGTGAAAAAGTACAGAAAGTGTAGAACAGAAAAACAGCATTTTTGCATTCCGGGCTGCACCTGCATCACCTAAAGTTTGGTGAATCCGCTCCATGAAAATTCATTCTGCATTAGCTACTAGCAGCGGCTGTGGTTGTGGTTTGGTTTATCACAGCAAAAGGACGAGGGATGACTTTTGGGTGCACAATGAGTCCTTCTGCCTTTATGGATTAAAACAACAAGGGGAAACAAAAGAAAAGGAAATCTGTGTTAGTGTTCTTTGGCCACAGTCCTCTCACCTGTATTCATTGATATTTATATATATATATTTATTTTGGGGGATAAAATGACAAATGTGTCACATTATTTGCCGTTTTCACTGAGAATTATTCATCGGCAGGAACTCAGTCATCTTTATGGGCTGGCCCTTTGCACGCTGCTGAATATTTCTGTTTATAGTCGGAGCTTAATCAGGAGTTTTGACCAGCTCACACCGGGCATGGGAACAGAAACCAGTACCCACAGATATACAGCAGGTTATATAATGATCATGAAAACTACATGAGAGTGGGCACATCCCCCTCCACCAAACCACAAAAAAACGACTGACAGGAGCGTGCACGTGTGTGGATGAGGATGCACGTTAACACACACACAAACACACACACCCGAGGACACCGGCTGACATCGAGAGAGGCCCGGCCTGACATGAGGTGCGATGAAGTAGCATTTCTCATCATCCACTGAGCCTGGCTGTGTCTGACCTGGAGGGTGGAGGTAGGCCCTGGGCATGGCCTCGGGACCCCGGGCAACCAGAGTGAGAAGGGGCCTCCACCGAGACTTGTAAAGTCCCGGCCACGATTTACTGGGAAGGCTGAAATGGTGGCGTCCAGTGGCCACAGTGCGGCCCGGCTGTCAGCCCCATTCTTATTTGCTTCATTCCCTTTGACACTGCCTCTCGATTAGGGTCATAAATTCCATGAAATCGGTCAATAACCTATAACACTAATGTCACTCTCCTGCCATTAATTTTACAGCCCATGTGCCACACTGTTTCTTCAGCCTTTTACGTGACAAGTGGCTTTATACTCACTGGGATTGATTGAGAAGAGTATATAAGAAGGCTTTGAAGAGAGCCTTTGCAGCCCTAAAGATGAACACACATAAAAAGGAGAACACCGGTGGATATCGCCGTTAGATTCCTGGGAATGTTTATCAGCAATTTCAAATCTTTCTCTGTAACAAAAGTTGTGGGAAAAAGCTGGTTTTATACTGAATGTATATCAAATAATCGTTACCTCCGGCCTCTTGACTTTAAGGGGACTGTTGTTCGCAGAGATATGGTCTAGTATTTTTTTTTTAAATGTACAATAAAGTGTAGAACACTCCTCCCCAGGCTGTTGAAAAAAATCCGTGGACATGACCTCAATGATCTGAATGTTAGCTTTGGACCAGTTGGAGTATTAAGCCTCATATTTCATCATACAAACATTTTGTGTATAATAAAAAACACATTTGTCACCAACATTTGGACTATAGGTTCTAGTTTGTTAATGTGTGTATAAAACTGGAATGTTTCAATGTGCATTGGGACATGAAGTTGTATAATCTATATGCAGAGTATAAGGCAGAGTCCCAGGAAAAAGGTCAGTGAATATTGATCCTCTAACTCACGGCAAAATTAGTTTTACAATGAAAACACAACTGAAAGCATATTCCAAATGATCATCGGTGTGTTTTGACTCTCTGTGCTTTGTGTTAACTGTCACTTGCAAAAGGGATAATTCTGAGTGTTTTCACTTGTTTTGTCAGAGTGACGTTTCAACAGTCACAGAACCCACGGCTTTGGATTTTCATCTGTTCATTTTAAAGAGCGCGTCTTGATGAGACTGTTTGAACAACCGAGTATGAAATAGTGAAAAGTGCACAAATTACATTTCAGAGAAAGAGAGAGGGCAGGAGTGGTTTTCTTATCATGCGTGGCGGGCTGCCAGTGGATATGTTGCTGCCGTTCTCACCGGGGCCTCTCATCCAATCTCCTCCGCATGTGAGCGCTGACACTTCAGGGCATATCTATGGCACAGGCGTGTTAGCGATGCATACACCTTCTGCTGCAACGCTGCCGAGGAGGATGAAGGACTGCCATGAGAGACTTCTGGAGCTACTGCCAGTGCAACAGGCCGACCACCAAAAAAAAAATAAAGTAAAACAAATAAATACGACTGCAAAAAATAAAGGATCATCAATATATTGAATTTGGCATCGGAAAGGCTCACTTAAACAGATACTTTTGTGCGAGTGCATTTGGAAATGAAAAAGGAGAGGAAAGGGAACGTCTGCAAATGAATCAGTGCTGAGTGATGCTATTTCTTTCCTTGGATCAGCCGAAGCGGGACATTTTTAGGCCATAGCATCTAAATTGCCAAAAAATACTTTCTCTCCTGCTTCTCCGAGGCTTAAATGACACATGGTGTGATCCTGAGACACACTTTTGGTCCTTCTGTCGATGTGCAAATGATGTCCTTGTCTATTTTTAGGGCTCAAGACGTCCTGAAATTTGGGGCAAAATCTTTGAACCTTCGCTCCAGTTTCTTTGGCTCATCATTTGTTGGAGGATCCATTATCTTAATATTTAATTTCCCCGAGTCGGTAAGATGTAAAATGTCTGCTTCGCTTTAGTTTAAAAGATTATTCCGCATAATAACGCTTCCCGCTGCGTGTGATTCACTCATCCGCGTTTGTTCACTCACTCACGAGTGAAAAATACAGACGATATCGCCCTGTGTTTTGGCAAGTTGGTCGGCGCGGGCAACTTTCCATCCTACTTCTCCACCGGCTCATTGTTTTGCTGCGCGCCTTCACTCTCTCGTTCTCCTGGAGAGAGACGGAGAGGGCCCTTCAAACGCCGCCACCGCCATTAATCATTAAATCCGATTTTTTTCTTTACTTTCGCCGCCCGCCGAACGGTCGGGCTCGAATTGACACGGAGCCTTGACTGCGGCGAGGCAAAATGGCCGCTCGTAGTAACAGCTCACGAGCCCCTGGACAACCTGAGGCATGGCCATCCAATCCCACATCATTAAGGCTAGAGTCCTTTATTGTGTTGGAGGCATTAAATGGTGCGCTGGCTATAGCCCTGAAGTCACACTCCACTAGGAGAAAACAGCAGAAAAATAACGGCACAGCTGGATAATGACTTTTCCCTGGGAGGCTGACCATGTGTACAAAAGCGCTAATGATAGCAGGTGCAATAAGCGAGCGCAAGGCTTTTACTGCGTCCGGATCTATTTTCCTCTGCTAAACTCGCCAGTGATTTCCCCTGTGTAGGTGTCTTTCTGTAGTTTAAGAACACTCCCCCTCCTCCTCCGTCTCCCACTCCTCTCCATCCTCTCTCTCACTCTCTCTCCATCCCCTCTCTCTCTCTCTCTCTGTATCTAATCTCTTTATCAGCTGTGCAGCTAATATCAAAGAGGACTGTGGTGTGGAAATCCTGCAAGTAAAACCTGCTGTCAGAGCCTAATCACAATTAGCCGGGCTCTAGACCCATTAGCCCCAAGGGGAAGAGACCAAAAGCTGACAGAATTATTGTTAAAGCTACTGATTGCTAATGATCCCGCGGAGTGCAAAGGGCGGAGCCTACGCGTTTCGAGGAAGAAGAAAAATGTGTTTATGCTGGAAAAAATATAGAGTTTACAAGCAGATGAAGTTGCCTTAATCCCGCTGGTATTAGCGGTTAAACAGATAACAGGTTTCCTGGATGGAGCAGCTCCTCGGCTTCCTTTAGCTCTGCAGCGGGGCCGTTACATCAGCTCCGCCACAAAGACCTGTGTGCCTTCCAGATTATAAAACATTAAGCTGCGAGCTAATGACTGATTGCAACAGCCACCTCCTGAAACTTGGAAGAAAAGGGGAGCGACGGGTTCAGACAAAACAACGCCACGCGTCCCCTCCTCTCCACCCCTACCCCCCCCCCCGGAGTGAATCACCTGCAATATAAGCCTTTTTAAAGAAGCGCCTCACATTCGATGTTAAGCCCCCAAACTGTTCCGGCTGTCAGAGGACTTGCCGGGGGGAGATAGAAATGTCTGAAGTTATTACAGCAGTCAGGTAAAGTGTGAGGCAGCGTGGCCCTGTAATGGGGGTGGAGAGCTGGCCAGCAGCATCTAATGAAGGCGTCTCGGGGAGTACTAAAGAGTCTACGTGACACTACTCCTGATTCGCTCGTCTGAGGACACAGATCAATTAATACATTAACAAACGATTGCGAGCACTTCATCTTGCAATATGAAACCGGCGGCCTGGACTCGCCGCCCTCCCACCCGGAGTGGGGGCGAGCAACTGTGCCTCCCGCCGTACGTCATCCGCCATGAATGTTAACATCCTCTGCCGGTTAAGCTGCAGCCCCTCACAGTGAGCCTCACCGGGGCTGAGACCTTACAACTGCACTGTAGCACGACACAGGCTGAACATATAGTCACTGTGTTGAATAAGGGAGGATAAAGCAGTGCTTCAAGCTACTCTTCATCCGAGCAAAATCTAAACTGCTGACACAATTTGCATTGTAATGCACCATGTATAAGACCAAATCCCAACAGCTCTGATTGAGCGTCTGCCTAAAAGGAATCCACTCCTGCTAATGACCAACGATCCAAAGCCTCAAAGCAGCTCCTTGCTCATTTTTGCGCCCGGTGTTTGTGGACGTCTCTGTCGATTTTTGTTTTACACATAAAAACAAAGCATTAATGCAGGCCGAGCACACTTGGTGAGCAGCCTGTGGCACACTTGAGTGCGTTGGTCGGGGAAGTCTAACGTAAACCATTGCTCCTTGCCATGCCATATATATCCAGCCTCCCCATTACCACCATCTCCACTCGACAGCGAGGGCCCTGCACTGCTAAATTATTCATCACACTGAGGGGAGGACAGAAGCATGCATGGTTTCTCCACTCCATGCCTCTTCCCTTTTTCTCTCTGTCCCTAATACAAAGGAACAGCCGGGTGGAGAGAATGATATACAGGCCGCCTCTCCATCACTATGTGGCCATCGCGGGAGATGTGCCTCCACTTCTCCCAATTACCACAGTGGAGTTGAGGTTGGGTTTGGGTTGCACACTGTGGCAGCCCAGCCGGTCGCTGGCTTTGCCCACCGTGCATATGGGTGAGAGAGGTGGGTGGCACCCAGGGGCCCCATGCATAACCCGGGACGTCTTTGTATACACATTCATCTATATCAGTGGGCAACAGGGAAATGTAAGCCAAAGGTAATTGCCCTGGATAAGAACATCTGCTTGGTGAATAAATATTCTAATGAGGGGAGCTTGCAGGTTCCCCAGACTGATGCACGGCTGACAGGCCTCCGGAGGGACCGCAGGTAATGCTCACCACCTGCAGTTCAAACAGGAGGCGGTCCCATCCTCCTCTCGCAGCTAAACGCTGGCCGACTGACACACGCACACACACACACACACACGCAGTAGATATCAGGGATAGTCGGTAAATCATTGATCATGCACCAGTTATGAGGATCCTTTTCTCAGGAGTGACAAGTATAATGTAATGCTCTGCCTGGTTCACCCGTCGTGCTGCTCTGCAAATGTTCTGCAGCTGAGCAGATGTTGGTTTTAGGGTCTGCAGAGAAAAAACCTGAGATGGTGAGGAGATATCCATAATTCTATTACTTTGTTACAAGAAGCTGGAGACATTCATAATTTTCAGGATTGATAACTGCTAACCCTTATTCAGGAGTCAGAAAGTTATGCTCCCGCTCCTGTTATAACACCAGGGCACCGGCGAAAATTAATTTCAACATCTATTAATCGGTTATCTGATTATTTTTCAGTCTAATCTGTTTGAATTACATCAAACAGAAAAAAGATCCACCTACGCTCGCCTGACCCTGTCGCTCCGCTTTCAAATTACTTGTTTTGAAAATTAATTAAGAACTTTATCATCAGCATTGTGGAAAAATTCACTTTTGATCAGGACGAACAGCATCTGTTACACCGACAGTCCGACACCTAAACACAATCCAGTGACGAGAGGATATCTGTCCTTTGTTCTCGCTCATTTTAAATGTTTTAGAATTCACTGTCGAGTTTATTTTTCATATTAAAAGTTTAAAAGCTGATTCACATCGTCTGCACTGTGTATCACAATCATTTTCATTGTATAATGTGACTAGGATTTCTCTCTCCAATCATGCCATCAATCTTTTCGGCAACAAAATGTCTGTCACAATTTCCTGAAGGCCAAGGTTTCATGATATGTATGATACGAAACCAGCAAACCTTTATAAACCTTTGCTTTCTACTGAATCTTTTTTTATCTCATATCATAAATCAGTGATTGACTTCATTTCCTCAATAAATCAATTTTTTCTTTTAATTGTCTACATGTTGGAGACGTTATCCTGTATTGTTTTTAGTTTTTTTTAACCAGACAAGAAATCATCCTCACAACTGTCGGCAAAATGCAAAATGGCTGAAGTCTCACCGTGGAAACACCGGCCACCAGCAACACGGAGCTGACGGTATTTGGGAGGTTTTAAAGTTAAACGATAAAACAAGGGGTCGTGTACCGAGCTAATGCTCGGAGCTAAATAATAACGCTTTTCCTCATGTGAATAAAAAGTTAAAGCAGTTAAATATTTAACTGTTACACTGATGAGCCTGCGGGGCTGGAAACTGTCAGCATCACGGCTTCCCTCTACTCAGCCTACGTGTGTGTGCGTGTGTGTGTGTGTGTGTGTGTGTGTGTGTGTGTGTGTGTGTGTGTGTGTGTGTCTGTGTATTGTCTGAATGCTGGAGGGAGAATTAGTGATGAAACTGGAGGTGGAGGAAGGTGAGCAGCATCCTCACAGCAAACCTTCAAAGAGGCCAGAAGACAGTGACAAGACTCTCTCAATAAGCACCGATACCCAGGAGAAACGCTCCGAGTAGCAGGGAGGCCTGCACTGGAGTGAGGCCTTTAAAAAAATAAATTATAAGGAAAATCACACAACATTGCAGTACACGCTGTATTATTTTTCTTCGAGTTGTGACATAATGTGGAAATCATAAACCCTCCTGTCACATCCACTCGAATTGGAAACCAAAGGAAAACTTTTCTTGTCGCTCATTTCTCCACTTGGAGTTACTCTGGCCCCAAAACATCCCCCCCGCTCCCTCCACAGAAATCCGAGCTCTAAATCAATATGCAGCGCTGTTCCATTCATGGCACGCTTATTATGCTTTTGTTATTCATGATTTAACCTCGCTTCCAAAAACACAGAGGAGAAAAAAACTGGTTCAAGTATTAAGTCATTTATAATGGAGCCGTCCATGTAAAGAAACTTTTTTTGCTCCCCCCCACAAAAAAAAAGATGCTTTCTCCCCAGAAATCTGAACTCACGATCGATATCCACACACACACACACACACACACACACACACACACACACACACCCATGCACTGCACAGTGACTGCATTACAGCTCAGACTGTTTACAGTGACCATGCTGGAAAAATGTGTTGCATTAGAGAATAATTTAATTTGCTTTGTTTTCTGTGAAGGTAGAGAACACGAGTTAGCGAAAACAGTGGGGGATTAACTGGCGTGCAATGTGCACTGGTTAGAAATTACAAAAAGTGTAAATGCAGAAAGCAGCGAGCAGTGGGCCGGTATTGTTGTGGTGAGAATACAAACCACTGAGGAGGCAAAACCAATCTGACTAATCACACATGATCTCAAACAGAATTAATCAGCAGCTCTAGTCGACAATCTGTAATCATCCCCATTCTGTGCTTAATGTCGATTAATTTGTGAAAAAACTGAAAGACGGAAACAAAAAGGAGGAAGGCGCAATTCTGTCTGACTTAGATATGTGGGCAACAAAAACAACAACATCACAAAAGTGTTTGAAACACAGAAGGAGACGAGGAAAATCTAAATGGGTCCCCAGCAGACACAGAGCAGCTCGTTTTTTCGAGATGCCGGCACTAAATTGGGGAGAGACAGTTTCGAAAGGCACACATACTGCATGCTGGGTATTTTTTGACTGTCAGTGGAAGTTGAATAACAATACTTGTAAAGGTATTAGTGGGGGTAATAATCACGCTCCAACATCCTCTCTCATTTAAAGGCTGAATAAATCCGACACGTACATGCAGGCCTCTATAGCATCTGCAGCACCCAGCATCAATAAAACACATGAAAGTGGAAAACCATCAGCTCTGTTCATGCATGTGGGAGGTGCAGTGGTGCACGCACACACACACACACACACACACACACACACACACACACACACACAGACACACACACACACGCTGTATAGCATACTGTAGGGAGATGAAACACCCCCGAACGGCTATTCCACACACATCCACACACCAACTCCCTGCCCGTGCTGCTGCAGTGTGAGCGTGTGAGAGATCCACACTTTGTGGACCAGTACTCACCCAAAAGTACATCATCATGGTGGAAGTGGGACAGGTGTGGGCAGGCGGGCAGACGTGAGCGGGGCCGAGCACTGGGACCAGTCCAGCCAGCGGGGGCGTCAGGAGGAGTCCGAGCGTTTGCACAGAGAGCTCTGCTGATCCCTGTTCCACTGAGGCAGCCCTCCCTCTAAACTGTTCAATGGGGCTTGACTTGAGGTTCCCCCCCCACCCTTCTTCTTCTCGCGTCTTTCTTTACAAGCAGCTTGTTCTTCAGTTAATGTTTAAAAGCCCCCTTTGCTTCCTTTTGCTTTCTTTCTCTCTGTCTCCTCTTCTTCTTCTTCCTCTTCTGAGCCAACAAAAGAGGAGGGTGGAAAAAGCAGACGAGGGGGGAAAAGGAAAGAGAGCTGGGGAGGTGTTGTAACCTCTTTTTTCTTTTGACACTCTTCCACTCTACTTGCCTCTCCACACCACTCACTTCGAGACTCTCCCTCTGCCTCTCTGCTCACTCCCTCTCTCTCTCCCCCCCTTTTGCCGTCTCTTATTGGTGAATGTGAAATCAGTCGGTACAGCACCGGGGCTCAACAAGAGCAGCAGCCTGCGCTTGACAGCTGCCTCCAGCGTTCCCTCCACCGGAGCTGTGTTGCTCTGCACAGAGGAGTGCGCCGAACAAACCGGGATCCTGCAGACGGTACTGTAAAATTCAGCATCCCGGGGAGGGAGGGGGGGATGGAGGGAGGGGGAGCGGTGGGGGTGGGGGGGAGGCAGGAAGCTGGGACTTGTGGTGGAGAGTGCTGGGGCGGGGGGGGGCCGCTTGTGTTGATGATGATGATGATGCCGGTGATAGTGGAGGACTAACAGATCGCTCCTCTGTGTTACTATGTGTTACTGATGCGTTGCACTCGAGTTGTGACAGTTTTAGTTCATTGAAGAAGACGAAGAGGATGATGAAGAAGAAGAGGAAGAAGAAGAAGAAGAAGAAGAAGAAGAAGAAGAAGAAGAAGAAAACAACGCTGAAAAGAAAAAAAATGGAGGATTTCAGAGAAAACCATAAAGTATGCCACAGGCAATTGGGAGGCACAGCCTATTTTCCACTTGTATTCTAGCATTAGCTGTTGAGGATCACTCTCTTCATGTGTGTGTGTGTGTGTGTGTGTGTGTGTGTGTGTGTGTGTCTGTGCATGTTCAGTTTTTTTCTCCCACACTCATAGGTTGGTGACCAGGAGTGTGTTTGGTGAGAACCCCTTTTGGTGACAGATCAGAGGCGAGATGAAGTTGGTGTGAAACACCTTTGTGTGCCAGGCTATATTACATTACATGCTTTAGTGTGTTTTCCATCTGGCGGCTGTAAAGGGGGAGGGGAAAAATGGAAGGATGAGGGGAGGGAGGGTGTGTGTGCGTGTGTGTGGGGGGGGCCTTGGCTATCTTCTAGACAGCACTGTAACAATGAGCCTGCCTCAGCAATTTTTCAAAACATATCATCAATACACGACTGGGAGCTCGCGCTTTTAAATATTAACCCTGTGGCAACCGGGGCAAGCTGCGGAGAGCTCCAGTGGTTTTTGCGGCATCCTCTAGTGCAGGATCATCCAATAAAACAAAAGACGTCCTGGGGGATGAGCTAATTTGCTGTAGGATCCTAAAGAACATTTGCCAGCTATAGAGAACATTGCCGTAATGAACAGAGCAGATATATTCAGGTTATGTTACCCATCAGTAATTGCCACATAAGGAGGCTGAGTTAAATCTGCAGCTGGCTTTGAGCGCATTGATACACAAGGGGCCTCATTCGTATGGCGTAACTGTCATCTTAAATTTATCACCCATTTTATTTTTCCACCTCCTTCAGAAAGGCACAAGTGAACAGTGAAATATGAAACGGCACACTGGCAGTAAAAAAAATTAAATGTAATTAGTGATTTTGCAAATATTGTGATGTTTAAGAAGAAATGATAGAAATGGTTGATTTCTGGAGGGAAATGCACTTTGGATAAATCAAGAGAAGCAGGGCATAATTCTTCTTTCCTCTTTCCTCACATCTCTGTCACATCACAATCCAGCCTTTGCATTGCTTTGCATGCACACAAACGCACATACACACACACACACACACACACACACATGCACACACCCACACACACACACACACACGCACAATCTCTTATCTGTGGCATTACCATGCACATACAAGTCCTCCATATCTTTATACATGTCCACCAGAACCCAATGGATTTACATTAGCAATCACAGAGTGGGTAACCGCCCCATTCCTACATCACTCTCTGATGGGAAATAAAAATGAAATGCACTTCTCAGGCAACTCGGATTAAGGATCGCGCTTTTATCAAATACTGAAGTCTATTTCAAGTCCTGCTCATAAATAACTGAGGGGAGAGATGGAGGAACAGAAAAAGGGTGGAGGCAAAATAGAAAAAAAAAGAAAAAAGGGAGAGACCGGAGGGGAGGCAGCAGACAGACGGGGGGTGATGTGGATGCAGACAGAGAGCATCATGGTCTGAGGCTAAGGGCAGATGGGGTCAGAGGGATTAAGAAAAAAAAAAGAGGCAGAAAATCAGCATTTGAGGGAATCACATAATCCCGATGTCTTCTTTCTAGGAATCTTCCTCAATTAGGGCTGAAAAATGGAATTTGGGTTGAGATGGCGTGGCTCAGGGTGCAGAGCTGTCGTCCCCGCTTCCTGTCTCCTCTGTGAACTGCCTCTCTCCCATGCTCCACTCCCCTCACCAACGAGGCAAGTGGCTTTCCCAACCATTTAGATTTCCCACCATAGTCTAGACACTCCCCGGAGACACTGCCATCCATTATAAAGATAGAGCTTTCACAGAGATGAGGAAGCGAAGGCCTCACACAGAGCTTGTTCGGCCTAAAATGTCCGTCTGTCTCGGGCCCTCACTGACTCGAAAAACCTGTTGTCTTAATATTTCATGACGATCTCACCTCTGCTCTGTGGTGAACTGCTACACACAGAGCTTCTGCTGCCGAGCTACACTCAGATCTGGTCATTAGAGAGACTCCAGAGGAGGCGGCGTGCGGCGCTGCTCACTCTCGACCCCTCCAACTTCCCTGCGCAGTTACAGGGAGTCGGGCCTCTCGCCCTGATTCATCAAACGCTCGGCCCCCAGCGCCGTCCGGCCTCCGCTGGCGGGAGAAGCGGCCGGTTGGCTGAAGACAGGAGGAGACGGCGGCTGGAGCCTGAGTCTCCCAAGTTACTTTTCTTTAATCACACACTTCACTTTATGGAGTGACCCGTTTAACAACTCCACGGCTACACTCGTTTTATCTGTCTTCATCGGCTCCACAGGTGGGTACTGACATTTCAATGCTGAAGGCGGCCCGGCGTGAGATCAGGCTGCGCACAGTGACGGGGAAGTTTTGAAATACAGCAACGGAACATCGGGAAAATAAAGTTTTATTTTCACTTGTGTCTCCCTCTGTCTAAAAAGATTACGACTTTTTAATATTGCATTTATTAGCACTCTCACTATTATTGTGGAGACAGGAAGGTGCTGCAGCTAAATGGCACTCAGCAAAAGATAATCCCAAACAAAGACAAATCTAATCAAATAACGGATAAATAAAGCGTATGGAATTTTGGCAAAGCATTTTTGCCCTGGAGTATGATTTCCTGCTCTAAAGGTTACAACAGCCACGTTCAGCAGCTATCATGGTTATAGCTGCACATTAGAACACCAGGATGAAATGGTTCAGGCACCTCGGCCATTTTAAAGTTAACAAATACACACGGAGGGTATCTGATTGGGTGATAAAGCGTTTTTAGATTCTTTATACCTAAATCTGAAATCTGCTTTAAAGCCAACAAGATAAAAGAAAAAAGGAACATGAGAGCCTCACATTTTCTCGTCCAGATTTCTGGAATTCTGGGCGTGCAAAGCGGCTTTTGAGAAAAGATTTAGTCGCTCATGATGAGGAAACTGTGCCACGCCATCAAGACTTCCCGACAGCCGATAAATATGCCTAAAACAACAAGAAAAAAAACATGGCGCTACTTATTTTATTTAACTCCAGCTTGTATATTTAGCCTTGAAAACGGTAATGTTTTGCTTCCCGGCCCCGCAAGACATCATTAAACATCATTTGTAAGCATACATTAAACTATATGCAGCAAATCGCCCATCTGCTGAATTTGGAGCTCACTGTCTGGGAAACAATAAATCCACTGTATGGCTCCACGTAAAGAATCACACTAAAATAACGCCTCTGTGTAGACATGCGTCGAGTATATTAAACATGGCCGTGTGCACAGACTGTATGTAGTGTTAATAATGCAGTGTTTACATCTTGGCACTGAGCAGGCAATACTGGCCCAGGGCTGCAAACTGGCAGGGCTGTGCAGTAATTAGGGGCTGTGTGTGTCGGGGATGTGAAGGCTTGCTGCATGTCATGCTGATACCACTGCTGGGCGGACTTGGTGTGTTCGGCGGCGGGCACACGCGTGCAACACGAGGCCACGCCTTGCTGTCACAGCAGGAAGTCTCCCCCCCGCACTCCGGCGAGCACCGCCGCAGCCTGTGAGCTCAGTCGTTACTCAGCGGTCCGAGATTGATGTTAACGCCATGACAGCGGTCGTGAGCTGTCTTCGAAACATGAGTAACACGTGTGTGTGTGTGTGGGTGTGTGTGCGTTTGTGTGTGTGTGTGGTCCACTTGCTCAAACACACGCTCAGATCAAACCTGTATATTTGTTTACATTTCAGCATCAGCGTGCAGGAGAAACACAAGGACCGGTGTGACGACAGGTGACGGGAGATTTTTCACATTTTAAACCAGCTTCCTGTTTGAATCCTGTGCTCGCCCTAACCCTGATTACATCACTGTGACATCATTATGGTAATCTAGTCGCAGAGCCACATCATATATTACACAACCAAGGAGCAGTCCTGAGCATGAGAAGAAAAAAAAAAACGAATGCGTCAAATCAAACTGCCCCTTTAAGAGGAATTGAATAAGTTAATTATTCCCTAAAACGTCCTATTTATAAATTAAATGCCAGGCTTTGACTTATTGATTTGTGAACATATTTTCCACTCTTTGTTTTTGCATCCTCCTTATGAGCTACAGGTCAAATCAGTAACTATTTGTGTCTAATTGACGCCTCTTACCACTGTCATGTCGGACATCTTTATTTTTATCAATAGCTGGATCTTTCACAGACGTGTTTATTGGCTAGTGTGTGTGTGTGTGTGTGCATGTTTGGTGTTTACTTTGAATTCATAAGTGCATATATTATATAAAATATATGAATTTCACCGTACGAGCCGCAGACTGTTACAGTTGTGCAGATATAGAAACAGTCGCGTTGCCAAATGCAACACAGGCAAATTCAACAGGAATCCTAACAGCCCCTCGCATCTCCGTTTGACATTAATTGATAATCAAACAAGCCTTCACATTAGACATTTATGAGATCAGCTGAATTATCTATTTAATGTAACCCAATTATATGCAACCCTTGTGCACCAATCAACAGTAATTCCCGAGTCATAAATGACAGCTACAACGACAGATTTAATCAATAATAAACATTGATGAAAACTTGCGACCCGCTTAGAAAGAGGGTAATTACCAGGAAGAAAAAGTGCTGCGCTGAATTTATTTTTTCTTTCGAAAAATTGCTCCGCATTCCTCGTTCACAGAACTCTCTGCTGTGCTGCAGCTTCCATCCCAGCACCACTGAGAGTAAGTGTAAAACAAACATTCAATTTCCCTTTGACAATTAGGGATGGACATTTATCATTAATTCTTAACACAGACTTCAAATAATCCACTTCTTAATTAAAACCCTGTAATTTTCAAAGCTGTGGCCATAAAACTACATTTCATAAATTATTAAATCAGCCCATTTCTCAGTGGAAACTACACAGCAGTCCGGCCTCGACAGGGAAATGAAATTCCATAAGCAGCATGACTGCACCTCTGTTTCAGGGCCCGAGAAGACGCATCTTTGTTTTGCCCCACATGGGACTTCCCTACCTACGGTTCAGCCTTCAGAGAGCACAGAAAACCTTTTAAAAGGTCGGATATTTAACAAGCTGCTTAGATATAGAGGAGTTCCCTCGTCTCACATCCGCAGCAGACGACTGTCACATCCTGTGAGCTGAGTATAACTTCAACCAACACATGTCAGCAGAGCAGGCATCAAACAGAGCCCATTAGAGACTTTGGGGATTTCTGCACCTGAAGCCTGTTTGGATTCAACAGAACCGCATGGAACTCTCCCGACAAAATGGAGGTAAGTGTGCACAGAGGGGCCTGCTGCTCTTACCAGTCTTGTAAAGAGGGGCACTCCCAAATGCCAGAGGTGATCGTTCAGCAGTCCGCTGTATACCACGTTCCCGAAGACAGCAATGCTTCCTGACTTACACAACGTGTTTCCTGCAGGGACACAAAGAAACACAGCCAGGCGTCATTGAAACGGACAGGAAGCAGCAAGGGGCAAGTGCATGCACTCCAGCAGCAAGACACAGCGCGCTCTGAGGGGAAAAAAGGCAAATTCAATCAAAGGAAATCATTGCACAGGAAGAGAAATAATAGAGAATGCGGCATCGATTGTTATAAATATTGATTTCGGGGGTTTATTGACCTTACATGTAATGACGAATACAGATAGGTAGCTTGTCTAGAATCAATAAAGTTGCACAACTGAGTCAGGATGCTCTAACAACACGGTGCAAATGACCAAACTGATGATGAGAACCATTTAGCACAAATAAGATAAGAATCTTCAGCCTCTTGGTATAAGAACATGATCTAAATCTGTAAATGCTTCATCAGGACAGTGAGAATGTGGAATTACTCGAAAACCCCAATCACGGCTCTTTTCTTTGTTTTGCACAAATCTGATGACGGTAATGCGTTGGCGTTTACTTTCATTTAAACACACAATTAGTCTAAGTGGCAGTAAACCAACTTTACAAACCAACAAACCCGGTGAAAATGTAACGCAACATTTTTAATGTTCTCTTCTTTACGCACTCCTGTTACAAGCCAAGCAACTGTAACCCTGCCGGGGTCCTAACGGTGTTTACACAGGAGGAATCTTTAGGCTTTGAGTATTACATGAGTCGTAGTTTCCTGAGATTGAGCTGGGGGGGGGGGTTAACCTGACGCCCTCCCAAACAAGGCATCAAACCGCCCCCCTGGCCCACATTCAAAATGATTATAGAGTGCTTAATAAGAGCCCCATTTAGCTCCAGCAACCGCCGCTGACATATTCGGATTCACTCATGATTTGACACATGTTCTATCTTTTAACTGCGATTCACTCTTGGTCGGGACATCTGTCGCTAGATTAGTCATTTTTAATAAAGTTAAATAATGACACATTTGTTAGCTTTCAAAATCCCACACCTCCAATGACATCTCCGCGCACCAGTGTCGGCTCTAGAGCAAATTATAGGGTGTCGGGAATATACTGTGCGTGTGATCATGAGACAAATAAACACACGATAATGTCACTTTACAGCAGGTAAACAGGAAAACACGCACAGCAAACTGCTGCTTCACACAAAAAGAGCAACAGCAAGACGACAATCTGAAATCCCAGAGGCCGAGTTCACTTTACAGAAGATACGAGAAGTTCACAGAGCAAGAATAAAGAAACTACTGGGTAAGCATCATCACGTTATCAAGAGTGCTGAATATGTATATTGACGTTTTAAGATTTTATTTATTGAGCATTGTTTGTTTCTAATTTACGTTCTCAAACACTTTGAGCAGCATTTTATGCTGTGAAAAGTTGGTATAAATTGTTATTATAATTATTGATATTATAATTTCTTACATCCCTGGGATTTGCATGAATACTGACACTGTTATCATACATCTCCACTGATTCTTTTATTTGATGTAATTCTTTATATCATTCTAACTATAAATAAATGGAACTAAATAAAAATCCAATCTGAGCTGTTTTGCACACGCAGTTCATTCTCACATCCGACCACTCAGCTGACCTTTAACCCCTTCAGGTCTCGGTTTCTTCTGATGGAGTGAACCACATGACATGCTGTTCAGTAATCTGACATCAAAATTGATTTTTAGTCATTTTCAGAATCCCAGGAAAAGAAGCCAGAAGTTCCAGTCAAACTTTGCATCTACTTTAAGTTCCTCCAAAAAAAAAAAGAAAAAAAAAAGAAATGTAACAGATACACAACAACTGTGAAAGCTATAGCATCAGCCCTCTGGTAAAAGTCGTGTCCACTGCCACTGAGCGTCACAGCTCATCCTCTCGGAGGGACTCTTAAATTAGCTTGGTGCCAATGAGCGGCCTCAACGAACAAAAAAAATCCCATATGCATGCATGCGTGCCCACACACGTGTCCCCAAGAGGGTGATGCAGTGCACACCGGCGTCCGCGCGCGTGTCTGTGATGAATGCAGCGTATGGAGCGAGCACAGAAAACACAGGTCCCCATTGTAATTTCTGCACAAAGGAAGGCTGCAGAGGCGCACCAGGGGTGGAGGGAAGCAGTGCTGACAAGTAGCACATGCATTATTTAAAAACAAAAGTAAAAAATGCCCATTAAAGTGTCAGTGGTGCTTTCGGCAGTGCTGGCCTGGGCGCGGTGTGCGTATTACTGTTATTAATGGGCCAGGCGTGGGGGGCATTGCTTTGGTGTGATTGCTCTGCTGCAGTTGCTATCCGCGGTTCGAGCACCACCACCCCCCCCCACCCCCTCTCCTTCTTTCCATTTCCTCTGTGTGTGTGTGTGCGTGTCTGTGTGCATGTATCCGCGTGTGTATGTGTGTGTGTGTGTGTGAGGAAGAGGAACAGATAAAGAGTGTGATACAGACAGAGACGGAGAGACGCTGTAAGACCCCGAGTGCACACTCAATGAGCTCCTACAGCTAATATCATTTCACATTATTGAATGCATATTAAGGCAGAGAGACCTTGTCAGACGAACAGGAGCACCAGTGCTTATATCAAATTCTGATCCGCCGTCACGGCCACGTCTAAAAAAATGCCGGGAATGTAGTCAGCATATTGAAAATAAGTGCATACCATTTTTCCTTTGCAGTTTAAGATCAAGGGCTATACATTACCGCTACTGACACAGCAGAATGAGGTCATTGTGCATGTTGTAATTACAGCTGGGTAAACACTCTGCTCTGTGCTGCAACACTGGAAACACAGAGAGCACACAGAGGGACCACGGGGAGGCTAATAAAGACAGAATGAAAAAAAAAGCCACATACAAACATAAACCAATGGCTTTGCTCTCTGCTGAAAGAAGTATAAATAGTGGTATAAATATTTAATACATTACTGGTGATAAATAAATGGGGCAAAATGATCATTGGTGGGGTTTTTTTTATGATCAATCCCGCTGCAGTGTAACACATTCAAAATCAATGCACCAGGTTTTTCCTTCACTGCTGGACAAACAAAGACACATCTCTGACCTGTTCCTCTACGGCCAGTGTGCTGTGGCATCACAAGCGGTGTTTACAAACAGCGAACACACAACACATAATACAATTTTCCATATTTGCATGTTGGAAACTGTCACGTAGAAGACGCAGCTTAATTTCCCCCCTCACTACCTCTGCAGAGCTGCAGAGCCAGAGGCTTGTGTTCATGTATTATTTTATCTTTTTGGTTATAAAAAACTGATTGAAGTAACTCTGCATGTTCGCGCCACTGCTGCATCCGTATCTTTTCTTCCTTTTAATAAAATCAGACCTGAACTGACGACGTGTTGCTTATTAGCTGTTGCTGCTTGTTGATAATCCTTCTGTTGTTTTTTTTATCCTTTTTGGGTTGTTGATCCTGCTTTTCTTAGGGCCCTTCTCAGCAGTTGGGTGTTCTCTCATCTGCAGACTCGACAGTATTGAGCCCAACCTCTGATTAATTATTAATTGTGTGATTAAAGTGTGCGCGTTGGAGTGTGTGTGTGTGTGTGTGGCTTGCAGGGAGGAGTGGGGGAATGCAACCTGCAATCCACTCGGTTTTATCTATACTTCAACTTCAACAGTTTTTTCTTTTGCTTTCCCTCAGATCTGTTTTTATGGACATTTGCTTTTCAGAATAAGGGCATTTTAACTACAGGCATCAAATTGACTAATACCTAAATCATCGAACATGTTGAACAGTATCTGCAAGAGCAGGCGGAGGGAAGGAGAAGGTCTTGTTTTATTAAGTGGGTGATGCCTAGTTGAGTCTGGCTCAATGTTCTTCTTGCTGCAAGTCAGAGCTTCTTTTTTTTTTTTTGTACATCTCAGTGCAGACGTACTTGAGAATTTTGCCCGGGATAGATTTCTTCGGCAGATGCTGCTGCTACGAATATTTCAGAAATGAATCGACTTATAAATTATTTGAAACGCCAACAACACTCAACCCTAAACTTGACCAATTTTTCAAACTTTTCCAAAGACGCAAACACAAATGGAAACTTTCTCAATTAGAATCGGTTCAATAGACGACGCATTTATTATTTATGCATCCCAAACTGAGTGCAATCAAGAAAGCGCTACGTATCTCTTACATATGAGATGATGTGATGATTGCACTGTAACTGTCTTGATCTCATGGAGTCATGTCTGTCGATATTCGTGTCCTGAAGACCCTCTTTTCTTAAAACAAGTAAAACAAATATCTGTGAAAGAGTTTCAACCACTTTCCGATAGAAATCACTGCGCCTCAAGGTTTTTCTGTATATGAGAGTTGACATCGTGGCACGCGGGGATTACTGCAGGTGAAGAGAAAAAAAACATAACTTGATTTTAGAAAGTGGTTGAAATAGTTGGATGGGCCTCAGAGATGAGCGAGATGGCAGATTCCTTTAACATGTGGAGAGGAAAATCAAGGCTGAGGACGAAAGCACAGACAAAAACAACTTGTCCTTTGTGTTGTGTGAGAGAGTGTCTGTCTTTTCTTGAATAAAAGGATGATAGAAAGACAGAATATCCCAAAAAGTCATTTGAGTATAAAGTCTGAAACGATCAGCTGATTAATCAATTTGTAGATCAAGAGAAAACTGCTGTGATTATTGATTAATCATTTCAGTGAACGCTCAATATTTCCAACAGTTCCAACTTTTGAGTAATAAAAGCTTTTGGTTGCCTTATTTGATGATTAACATAATAGGTTGACCTGTCATTTCATGAAACTTTATTGACTAAACGATAATTGGTTGATGGAAATAATCGTCAGTTTCAAGGCCTATAATTATAATAAAAAGAACTGTTGATGACTGTTGATCTAGCTGCTGGAATTTTCCACTTAAAAACTGGAAAAACAAAACAGCATGAGCGGTGTTATAGAATGTCTTCATTTCGAGACGTGTTTCTGTGTGTGTGTGTTTGTGTGTGTGTGTGTGTGTGTGTGTGTGCACGTGCCCCCGGCCTCATGCTCTCTGCCCTCCTCCCCTGGCTCTGCCGTTGGAGGTGGGTCACTTTAAGCATTCAAACCCCAGAATGTGCAGCTCATTTCTAGCAACGAGGCACATTGCTGCAATGCAATAAGGGAAAACAACACTTTTAATAATTTAGGCCCTGAGACTGCAAGGGTGGGGGCTTAGGTGTAGGGTGGCGGTGGCAGCGGCGGCGGAGAGGGGGGGGATGGGTGGAGGGAAGATGTCTTAAAGTACCGCAGAATGGCTCATTTAGCTCCTGCTACGCATTATTAAAGTTGTATCGAACCCCCTCCTGGGTCTTTCCCAAAGTTTTTTTTCATTTTCCTTTCCTCTTTCCCCAAAAGCCTGCGAGGTATCCAATAACAACTACCCACATTTATAAACGACAGAGTATCCTGCACCTTAGAGGAGGAGGTAAACAATGGTGTAGCTCTTAATCTCTCTTCCTCCCTGTCCTCCCCGCTCACGAGTCCTCCGGTCCGAAATTTGTCAGTGCTTTATCCTGTTTGAGCCATAACACCGAGCGCTCGCTGTCCAGATTATTTTCTGCCTGAGCTAAGCCCACGATGCATAACAAATGTGGGGAATGAACCTTGTATGGAATCAAATTGAGTAATAAAATCGTGTTCGCGGTGGCGCTGATGGACGCATGATGGTACCGTTAAGGGCATGTTCAAAGGTACCGCAAATTGCCTCTGAGCCTGATGGCAGTATCCAGAGCAAAGAGAGAATGTGAATAAAAAGAGGTAGAAGAAAAAAAAATAGGAGCAGAGTCAAACTGAACGTGAAGATTTGTCTTATTATGCACTTAAGTGTCAATGTGCCTAGTTTCATCAATCATTATCTTTAGAAAAGAACCAACAGACAACGTGAAATCCTTCATATTATGATTGTACATTTTGTTTTCAACTGAACACGTGCAAGGCTGGAAGAAATCACATAAAGTCACAATCCACTGATGATTTAAGTGTCTGATAGCATCATGCATATTCTGCATCCTCTCGTTTCAGCTTCATATTGAAGCTTCATGATGTTTACATCACGTGATCTTTTTTTCATGGCTGCATCGCTCCATGAAATCGCCTCATTTCTTAAAAAATTTCCCCCAAAAATATTCTTGCAAGGACGC
This sequence comes from Pleuronectes platessa, assembly GCF_947347685.1. Classification (NCBI taxonomy): domain Eukaryota; kingdom Metazoa; phylum Chordata; class Actinopteri; order Pleuronectiformes; family Pleuronectidae; genus Pleuronectes; species Pleuronectes platessa. The sequence goes on from NC_070641.1 coordinate 6,262,498, forward strand.
TGAGAGTCGAGGTGCTGAGGGGGCTGCAGTACCCTCTATTGGTCAGGGGCTGTAACTGCATGGTCAAACGTTTCTTTATTGATTACAAATCAATAAAGAAACTTGAATTTAACTTCACTCTCTAGGTAACATATTGAGAGTAGAATAGCGGTAGGCCTATCGTCCACCCATTATTCATGTTTTGAATTATTTGATTTCAGTTTGGAACGTTGAGTGTGTTGTGTTGTGCACAAATGGAGAACGTGAAAACGTTAAGTGCGATTTCTGAAAATGTGCTTTCAATCTCTTGTAGATGTTTATGTTCGTAACAATTTCTCTGAGCAGCCCCATTAGGGACTGACTGACCAGCGTCCCTGGCGACCCAGTATCAGCCGAGTGAAGCCGAACACGGGCGTGATTAAATCCTCTCAAATTCTCACATGTGCAGTGGTGGTCAACCTCCCAACTCTGACATTTTAGAGATACCCTGAAAGGTTTTCAGCCGGCAGCAACAAATTATCATTATTATAATTTATGATTACTGCTTACATTGCATAATACAATGAGAGAAAAAGCCTATTAAAACGTCTGTCTAGTATATATATACACCATAAACTGCTGCAGAGATCTTAAATCAAAGCCCAGCATGCTGGAGGAGGTGGGGAGACAGAAGACAGGAGGTCAGGGGAGAGGGGAAGACAGTGGATGTCTGATGCGTTATGATTGGCTGGTATATTGGTCATTTATGAGAAATCAAATATGGTAGAGTCAGTGTTCACCTCCGACGATGATGGATATCAAACAGTCTGACTGATTACATATTTATTGCACTTTATGAACCTGATTTCTGCAGGAGGCCCTAAATCTAAATTGATCTTGATGCAACATGTTGATCAAATTTCAGATAAATAATAATATTCTCATATTCTCAGAATGAAACGCAGACAAGACGAGGCTGCTAAAATGGATCTGTCAGAAACTAAACAAAATAAGGAATCAAACTCTGTCGACCAGATTTAATCTGTGCAGAAAACAGCCGATCTCTTTCTCCGTTTCTGGTATTTGTGCTAACCTGAGCTAACTGGCTGCTGCTTCATATTTAGTATGCAGATATGAGAGCGGTGTCGATCTCCGTACTTAGCTCTTGGCAAGAAATCCCATAAGTGCGTTTGCCTAAGTGTGAAACCTCAGAGGCTCACGCTGCATTCACGTCATATGAGATAAATTGTCGAGATAAGAAAAAACTCCCAAGTTAAAAACTTGCGAACACTCACGTCAATCTGCAGAGTTTGAGGATTAAGATGCTGTGCACTGACAATTTAACACCACATCCATTCAATTTGGGCTTAATTAGGCTGAACCACACTTTTTGGCTATGCTTGTTTTTAGATGGTTTTTAATCACTTCCACATTATTAAGCACCTAGCAGGATATATCAGAGAGTTTTCCGTTGAATTACACTCTGGATGTTGATGTGAAAGCTGTTTACAAGTCGTGAACTCACACGTGATGTGAACGCAGCATCGAAGTCGACAGGGACGCAGTTTGACTTTTTTTGGGGGCGCTCTGTTTGTTGTTTTGCAAAATTTGCCAGCGGTACAGTTTCAGCAAGTCCGACCCCAAAACATATCGCTACTCATCATCATAAACTCGCAGTGTGATGCGGGGCCTTGTACATCAAAGCAGCCCCAGTGCAGCCAGCCAGTCATCCACCAGTCAGCTGCTGCGTCTCCCGCTGAGCGTCAGACTCTGACGTTCTTCCTGCTTCGTCCATCTAAGCTGACTAAACACAGACCCCGTTTTCTTCAAAGCGATGCAAATTAGCCACGCTGCTAAGTGGATTCCTCTGCTTTTTTTTCTTCTGCGGAGCCGCAGGGCCGATTAGGGCCAATCTCTATCAACAGCATGTATATACACCTACATACAGTAGGGCGCCGCTATGCATTTCTATTCTCTCTCCCTATTACTATTCTCTCCTCTAATCCTCGGTGGTCTTCCCTTTTTCATAAAGCAACCCTGCTTTAATGGATCAGTTGTTGAATTTAAAGTGAAAATAATGTACATTTCTACGCTGTAATTAAATTATTTTGTGTATAAAAACAACAGAGGCAGGGGGGAGCTAATAAAGATCAGAACGCGGCACAGACACACAGAGGCAGAGATATCTGACCTACGGAAAATATTGTTTTTTTTAAATTGCATTATGCACACCATGTGGCCAAATGTATTTGGACACCTCTGGTCTGAGGCCATTTTTTTCCTCTGCTGGTAACAGTTGCAGTATATACGAGTATATAATGCAGAGTATGACATTTTATTCCACTGGTCTGAAAAAAAGGAGTCACAGTTCAAATCTGTGCAATTTTTATGGCCAGAAAATGTAATTTTTTTGCAAACATTTTATATTTTTGTACTTTTACCAAATCGTTTGCATAATTTTTGACATTTCACGCCTGAAGTTCAAAGTAGCTGCAACTATTATTCAACCAGTGATGATTCACAAGTACACACTGTGTTGGGTCACAAACCTGGTTGCGGGAACAACTTTCAAAAAGTGAAGCCAAAGCATCTTGATATCCCCCTGGTGGCTGTGCGCTGTATAGGTCATACACCCTGCCTCCTCCTTGTTAATGTATGTCAACATGTTTCTCAAAGATGGTTTCTGTTCTTATCATACTGATGTTTGTTCAGGTGCTCATTTCTCTAGTAAGTTTGGTTGTAATTAGTTATTTGATCATATAAAAATAGGTACATCATGACTGACAGCTGAGACTGACTAGTGATTGGTCAAAAGCATCTATCGGCAAGACCTTGCTACCCTGATCACGACTGCACAGACAGAGAATGCACAAAATGGTATTGTACTGTGCCGGATATTTTTGGGCTTTATTTCTGGAAATTGAGAGGAAGTGGAGACGGGTCATCCCCAGTCATTTACAATCTATGGTTGGGAACCATCTGGGTCCGTAAAGAGTTGGTTTCATCAGTTCTTTATCCGTCTCTCTCGCTTTTCCGCCAATTGTTACTTTTTTAAAAGAGCCCCCTCACTGTCTTTAATCATTCCTTATTAGTGTTCACTTACATTGTGCAGATGAGTAAGTCACTGGGCAGAGACTCCAAGAACTTGTTGGTGGGGGTTACTGGTAAAATGGAGGGATGAAGGGGAAGAAGGATGACAGGGGGAGGGGTGATTTCAGACTCCTCTTCATCATTATCATAATTATCATTATGATTGGTGCCAGAAAAGTGTGATGTGGCTGTCGTGGAATACAAACACTAAAATCAGCACCCCTATTTGCTCCAGTCATTTCCATCCCCTTCTTATCATTATCTCTTCATTATCATTATCACCATTACGATCGGTCGCGGCATTATTATCCTAATTGTTCTCAGCATCATGGCAATGGCAACATACTGCAGCTAATGACAACCTCAAGACGTGGAGGGAAAGGGGGGGGGGGGGGGGGTAATGCAGAGATAAATAATGCAGATACGAAACGACCAGTTGGAAAACGTCTGAGCTGGCCCATCGTGAAATGTTCCGGAGCGAGAGGACAGAAACCGAAAGCTGTTGTGATGTCTCAGTCTGGATGTGCGTTGGCAACAAACAAGGGCCTCGGGATTCCATCAGATTATTGATTGTTGAGTCCTGCTTTACCACCCTTATAAACAATCTCTCTGTCAAGCACACTATAGGGCAACAAATGATTTTATTTCATAGATTTTTGGATTTGACTGATGAATAATTCATTGATGTTCTACCCTTGGTGCAAGAGAATAGGGGAGAGGGTGTTGAAAAGGGAAAAAAAAGACAAAAGAATTTCAAAACGTTTCAAGCACAAGTCTGTATACATGAATGATTTCTCTTCCTTTTTTTTTTTCTTCTTCTTTTTCTCCGAGAACCTACACGGCCTCTGCTTTGTCAACATCAGCTGAGTGAGGGCTCCCAGGGGCCGAGAGATCTCCTGTAATCTGCCAGACCTCCCCTCCGTGTCCGGGACTGTTCTTTCCCTGTTTCCTTCTAAGTGTTATCGAGTCGGCGAACTCAGAATTTTTTTTATCAATTTGGATCCAGTCCAGCACCTGGGAAACACATAGACCCAGTGAAACTACACAGGCTTTAGTGCCACACACTCTTAGCCCAGATGTTCAGGATAACGTGACAGTAAAACTACAATGGAAGATGGTTACAGGCGGTAAAATTTCACAGTTTAAATTTTGTGACGTTTTCTATTTTGTAAGGTGTTTAACTGTGGAGGTCAATTGCTGCTCCCTGATTGGTTTGGGTGGAGGTGTGTTTCTGTGTGTGTGTGTGTGTGTGTGCGTTAGGCTCTCGGTGTCCGCGGCTGACGGCTGATGACGTCTATTTGTCCGAGATCTCTGGGGGTCACAGGTGGATCACATTAGAAATCCCGCCTTGGGAAAACACTGGGCGGAGGCGGCAGCAGCTCCTGCTGGTGGGAGCTGAGTGGGGTCTATAAAATATCAAAGCAGATCGATCGGTCCGACCTCATAGCATATCCACGCTCAGCAGCCAGGCGGGGTTAAACCCAGTCAAGAGAGGAAAACAAACACTTTATAACAGCCTTCTCCTATTACAATAAAAATACATAACAACGCAGCCGCTTCGTGCATCCAAACGGCAGCAGCTGGAGCAGCGCTGGATTAACTTTAATGCCATTCTCTCTTGTGTGAGAGACAGAGGCGGAATAATACAGCGGTGGTAGTTCACTTCCCTGAAAAATCACCAAAATCACAGGGGATGATGATTGTTGCACTGCGCCTGGCATTTGTGTTGTATCCAGTATCGGACCAAGGCGCTCTCAATTGCACCCTGGAGGCTGGAGCTTGCTAACTGAAGAGAAACCAGGTCAACTGATAGGGGAATTGTGTTGTTATCTTTATATGTGCATGCTGCAGATACAGTGGCACGGCTCTCACTAGCAGCTCGCAACATTTTTACAAAGCAATCAGGGCCTGTTATCGACACACCACTAGCAGGGCTAAACTACAGTAATCCATTCCATGTTTACTAATGAATCGCCATTTAGGGACAGGGCTCCGCTCTGCGTCGGGCTGAGGGCGGGGCCGACGCTCGGGTGAATTCACACACAATCCGAGCGAGGAAGTCGCGCGCACGAGGGGCGAGCGGCAGCCGCGCGGACTTGACATCCCATCATGAGGGGGGGGGCGCTGGCTGGGCGGCTTGCTGGCAATGCACAGTCTGTTTGTTGTGCATCCATCAACCCCGGTGTCCTGCCCAGGAGCCGATCGATAGCCAACACAAAAGCTCATTGATGACAGACAGCTCTTGACAAACATATAGCATTTTTTTTCTGTCTAGTATAGCAATAATCTCCAAGGTCACTGTGAGCCATCCGACGGCGGCCGGCGAGTCGTCTCAGTGTCTTATCACACGGGGGAACAAAAAGCTCTGATGCATTTTAAGTCAGCACTGAAAGCTCCTGGCACATTGTTAGGCAGCTGTACACAAGGAGAATGAAAGCACACACACTTGACAAGTGGCAAAGCTGCCATGGCATGTCACCGACTGACAGCACAACCCCCAAGGACACATATCTAATCAGATCGTTAATGGTGTAATGGAAAGCCAAATTAGTGGACAGTCTTGGTCAGCACAAGCTCAAATAAAAACAGCACTTAATATTTTAGCGCTGTTTTCACGAGGAGTCTTAACGTTCGGTTTCCCTCTCGGAAAAGTTAGTTTGTGTGACAGCTGAGAAGATGGACAGCCTCACATATGAGCACCCACACACACACACACCCACACACACACAAAGCGCACACACACAAAAACGCACACACACACAAAAACGCACACACACACTCAGACTACAGGTGTGTTAGGGCACGGACTTGGAGTTATAATAGGAAGGCCAGGCTCCCCCCCCCAGGCCATCCTGCCAGCTGGCCGGACTGAGTGTGAGTGATGCCCAAGCGAGGCAGCCCCATTAGGGAAGTGCTGGTGGTGAGTGCAGGATAGCTCAGGTAATTAAAGCCAAACCAAAGCAGGCAGGCGAGGCGGGGGCTCCCAGATTTATGTGGCTGAGTAATGCACATACTGAAGTCGGCTCACCATCCAAAGGCCTCCCTCACTTACAAACAGTCTCAAGAGGCATTAGCTTCCTCACCACTCTGATGCAGCCTATTACTCTCTCTCTCTCCCTCTCTCTCTCTCTCTCCATCCCACTCTTCATTTAACGGTTTTGTTTTGGATGCCCACTCTGTGACTCCATCAGGTAAAGCGTCCAGACCTTTGACGATTGGGACCTGATTTACACACGTTATCAGTCCTCTGATGTTATTAGCCGACCACATTCTGATTAAGGGCTATCACATAAAGCTCCTTATCGAGCATTTTTTCACCCCTCCCCAAAAGAGAATTATTAATATTCAATTAGAACATGTTGGGTGCTACAACTGCTAGAGTCAGCATCAAAGAATGCAGAGTTCAAGCAGTCACCTTAGTTTCACTTTATGACACTTAACAAAATGTCCTAGGAAATAATGGTCATGATGTTACCTCCACCTAGTAGGTTATGGTTTTGCTCCTGTCTGTGTTTGTTTGTTTGTCAGCAGGATTCGAAAAACAATGGCACAGAGTTCCCTAAAAGTTGGTGGAAGGATGGAACACGGGCCAAGAAGGAGCTTGTTACTTTTTTTAGCTTGAATGTTCCTGCGGACCAATAAGGCTCAGTCTGTAAGAGAGGTGTTTGCGGTGGAGCAGGAGGAAGAGGGGGATCTCGGCTAGTTTTCCTTGGTTTATTAGTTTTTCCCCCAAAAATGTCCAGAAGTTTAAGGAAACAGCAGTGATTTTACAATGAACGCTAAATGTTTAAGCTTTCTGTTTTAAATGTCTCCGCTTCAGAGGTTGAGAAATTCAGGATTTGTAAATGTTGTTAATACTGTCAGCTCCTCAGAAAACCCTCAAGTGTTAGGGGGTTGCTTTTAAACAATGCCTAGATGCTAGAGTCTGTTTATATTGAATGTCTTAGGTGTTATCGGGTTAACTTCTTTGGAGCCTGATTTGAATATGTATTGGCTTCTAATCTTCATTCAAATGATCAAGTACTTGTAGATTTCATTTCTGCCATGTGACTGCAAATAAAACTTTTTCGGTCAAAGAAACAAACTAACACACAAAACTCTCCTGTGATGATCTCTCCAGGTAAACTGGTCCTCGCCTCCTGGTTGAACCTCTCCGGAATCCATCTTTGTGTTTTGCTCTCTGGTACTGTGTTTAAGTGCAGCTGTGATGTTTGGCACACCTTGTCACATTCTCCTGACACCCATTAACATGCTGTTGAACATTTCAGAAAATGATAACAGTGTGCCTGAGTGGCAGATTCAGTTCTGAAGTCAACACTGTCAAAAATATGTCAGAGTAAAATCTTAAAGATGAAGCTCTCAGAGGAAGCCGACCACACTGCGGCATCGAGGCTGTTTTTTTGGTCGATCACACCTGTCAGCTTGTGCATCAGTTACTTATATGGGACCTTGTTAGCCGACCGATGATGGGTATAGCCGCGGAGTACCCGGTGCTCTGGATGGTCTGCAGTGGATCAGCTTATTTCAGACCATTACTTAACCCAGCCTGACTGATCAGATATGCTGCAGAATGGATAAGCTCAGGTACTCAAACAGAGAGCCGAGATCAAGGGGCGGCTGTGAGGTAGCATGCAGTAAAACCCGGCTCCTGTCAGATCACATTTCATTCCCATCCCAACAGATGAAAAGATAGCTGGAGACACGCAGACAAATCAGATGGACAATGCTTGGATCGTCAAATAGAAAAACAGATCAGCGCGAGAGAATGAGAGCCGAGTCCTCGGGAGGGAGAGCCAATGAGGAAAAAAAAAAGCCAGATGGGCAGACAAGCATAAAGTAAATCATGGAGGAGCTCCTCAATGCCGGAACAGTATGGAGAATGGCAGTGCTGGTTGGGTAGAGTTAGCCGCAGTGTGCACCGGCTAGCATTATCAATGCTGACAGGCAGACAACCCGTTTATAGGAAAAGGAAAAAAAGCATCAAGGAAATCCTGCTCTCGTCTATCCCCAATTGAATTACTGCCCTGATCCAAAGATGGGAGGGGTGAGGTGGGGCGAGCGGGGGGGGCAGGATAATATTCTTTGACGAGAGGGGCCGCTCCAAATGCTCGCGGAAAATGTATATCCGTGCAGTGCGTCCCTCAGGGCTCACATCTCACAACTTTGCCCATCTATTTTTATTTGTTCCCCGTGCTTCTAGTTAAAGCAGTGCTGCAGCCCACAAAATGGAGAGAGCGGAGGGGAGGGGAGAGGAGAGGGAGAAAGGGGAGGAGGGGGAGAGTGCAACGAGACGCACTGCTGGGAGGGAGCGGGGTGTAGATTGCATGACCCCTGCGATGTTGTTGGAATACTAATGTCACACAAAGTTCCCCAGCAAAAGATACGGGGGATCAAAGTGCATTGGGGAGTGTTGTACAGAAAACAGGCACACGCACAACACTACTTATGTACATACACGTGCACATATGTACACATACATGACATATATGCCGCCCCCCCCAAACTCCCAGGCTGAAGGAAACAGTGAAAACACAGGAAGCCTGATGGGGTAAATCGTGCGCCAAAGGAGAACCCTTTGGGCTGGCGTCAAGATGACAGGAGTTTGGATGAGACGCGCTGGGCCTCGTCCATGCAGCTCAGCAAAACACACAGTTTAATCACTCTTTAAAAGGTGCATCATCCTGAGCCAATGAAACAACACTCACTCCTTCCCAGGAGGATTCAGATTCATTAAAAACTGGGGCTCTCACTAAAAACACAAAGTCTGACGGGAGAAGATACTTCAGCGGTGAGACGAGCGGACGGACAGATTTTAAACAAGACAAAAAGTTAATCAAAATCATCCACGCTGCTTTATTCCGAGGACGCGTGGAAGAAACCAACCATGATAAGTACGGTAGGTTGAGGTTAAAGAAGGCAAGTTGATATTTAGCAACATTGGAGCTTCCCAAGATCACTGAAATTGTCATTCATTTTACAATTGATTAAAAATAAATTATTGTTGACTATAAAGATCCCGTTCTGTACTCACACCTAACTATACATCAGGATTTTTTTGGGGCTACAAAAAGAAATCGGACAAAAAAAAGTCTGATTTTAGCTGGACAAATATAACACTTGTCTCCGGGTATGGAGAGATTATGATCGTGTCCCAATCCAGGATTAATCGTTAAATTGAATCTGAATGTGAGCACCAGTTTCCCAGAGGGTAAAACAGCCTCCACACCCTCACTTTCTGCATCACTAAGTAAAGAGAACACTGTTTCCAACACTGGCATTTCCCACTGGAGTTGGACATAAACCCTGCGCTGCAGCGGTGTTCCTTGGGTTATGGGGCTAACCAACAGGAATAAATTTCACCAAAGATACAAAACTAAGATTCAGTCATACATCGCGGTTGGAATTATTCTCATTCTGGTTCTGGCAGTGGGCGTTTTGTGACTTCGCAGGCAGCCATATCTGCCACTAAACGCTGGAGTGCCGGTGCTTCAGCTCTCAGAGAGACTGATGCCCCGGTAGAAATTGTTGTATTACTGCCGAAGCTTCCCCTCAGTCGTCAGCGAGCAAGAAACAGGAAATGATGCATAAGTATCGGGGATTTACTGTCACATACAGTACGGCTGTCATCACACAGAGGTGCATCATGATGATATACGCCTCCAGACCTCCATTTCCACTCAATGTCTTTATAACTCTGCATTCACCCAAATCCCCGGCTGGCACTGGGAGGTGTCAGTGTAGGGTTTTAACGGTGGGGGTATTTCCTCAGTCGCACCTGCCTATTACACCTGCTGCTCAACTTAATGGCACTTCGAGGCATCCTGAACGTCTCGCTGAAGATCGTTTTCTTGACAAAATGCTCAACTCAGGAAGCTCCTCCGCACTATTTTCAGAAACACCTGAACACGAGTGTGCTCGGTTGAAAAGCTGACACATGTGAAAGAAATCCTATCCCATTATTATCCACTGCTTCTCACTGAGCACCTCAACTGGAATCAGTAGGTGAGTATAAGCTAAATAACAACAAGGCTGTTTAGCAATGTGATTTATAGAAAGAGACAAAATACACTAACACAGCTCATATCCCCATTCATTTATATTACAAATATAATATAAGCATGTGACCACTTTGATGATGCGACAGTAGCCATTAACACAACGCAGCGAAGGCATTAATCAGGACAGACCGTTTGGAATGAGCCAACTGGGCTCCTGCTGCTTAGCTAATCCCACACATTTCTGAACACCATTGATTTCATTTGACCATTATCGTCCGAGGTTGTGACCAAAATTAGATGCAGCCTGGCTAATTACCTGACAGTCGGCAGCTAATTATCCGACTGTAGCGAGACAAAGAGACACGAGGGGGGGGGGGGGGGGGGGGGGGGCACCTACCACCTCTCGCAAACTAGCAAACTAGTCATCTGCAAGACTTATGATAGAGACCACAGCGAGGGTGGAGATCAGGTTGAGTGATTCCATTTAAGATCCGAAGCAGGTTCCTCGAGAGAAACAGAGCAAATTGAAGATGAATGCAAAACCCAGCCAGACTCCACAAAACCCCGTCCTCCCAATGAGCCGGGAGAGAGAGAGAAAACACGAGGCGTGAGGCCTGGCCTGATTTTTATCTGATGAAAATGATTTCCATCATTCACCTGACGGTGGGAGGACTCCAGAGGCAGAGCCAGCAGACCGGAACACACACTGTGTAGTCACTCATCCAAACAAATGACTGGAAGATTGCGCATAATAGCAAATTAGCACTGGTGTTACTACCCGGGGATCAGATGCTGTTTGGTCTTTTGTTTGGCAGAGATTCATGAGGTGCCGGCGCGGACAGCGGGGCAGGAGGGGGACTGGGGTGTTGGAGGGAAAACTCGCCGAGGTCAGAGGTCAGGATGAGAAATCAGCCACGGACACACTTATTACCCAGGATTCTATGCCCAGCCGGCCGCTCACAGACAGGGATGAGCTTCACGGGTTCACTGCACAAATGACACATGTATACACCCAGGACTCAAGCAACACATTTCATGTTTCGGTTTTAACCGTGATGGATTGGCTCTGTGATCTATCTATGTGTAGTAACAGTCCAGCCTCTAGAATGTGCAGATTTATTACTTTATCACTGTCTCCTAACTGTCTCTGGGTTTGGACTGTCAGTCCACTGGACAATTTTAAAAACACTAATGAGGTAATTAACCAAAGAATTATGCATAAATAATTTCGTGAAGTGTTTTCTCCTTTAAAAAAATCCATCTGCCTGTTTTGAGATATTTTAGGCATTTGTGCCTTCATTGATAGGACTGTGGAGATTTAGAAGGGAAGACACGACTCAAAGGACTGGGCCGTAAACCCAAGACACAGGACTCCGTATTCGTGGTCTCCCGCTCTGCCAGGTGAGCTCACCGTCGGGATGATGATGGAGGTCCAGACCAATTTTCCGAAACCGTACTGGCAAATGTTAATGTAAAAAAAAGGAATCCAACAGAGAGTGGGACTGAGGGACATAGGGGACAATTGTTCCCGACCATGACTGCAATCAGTTCCTAACCCTCAACCATGTAGTTGTAGTTGCCTAAACCGTCAAACTTTGACCACAGAGGTGTCGAGCCATAAAATGGAGACATGAGTAATTTTTCTTCATTGTACGGGTTTTGGATGGCAGTGATAAACAACTTTTTCCTGTTGGAACTGAAAATGCTCAAATGTATTCTTTTCAAATTCATTGAAAAGACCTAAATAACCTCACAATTAAGGAACTTGCTTTAAAACAGCCAAACTGAGCTTTAAAGTCTACAATGTATGTATGATAGCAGCCCAAGTAAGATAAAAATGCCTTAGTGGCTGTGCAGAGGCATTTTAGAGGTGTACACTAATGCGTCAATGAATAATTGATGTTTGGCTTCATACTTTTACATTTTTTATCCACTGTTTCATATACATTTTAATTAGAAACTCATTAAGTATTGGTCCTGATGCCCTTTTTGCATTTGAAATTATCTTGAGACTTTCACCAGTACAACGGTAATAATTTGCCTCCTTGCTCCTTTGAGACACACCCCAGGAGTCTGCAAGGTGATGTATTTGTAACCAAGATAACCCTTTGCCGTCTCTACCCTCATGCGTGACCCCGGAAGTACTTAGAAAGGAAGCCCCGAGCGGGCACAGGTTGCCACCGGCTCTCGCCCGCCTGGCTCTCGGTAAACATTTGGTGTGTTTGCGAGAGTGATGGGTACGTCGTTTGTTTTGCTAATGGGCGTTTTTCTCCTTCACACTCCGCGGGGAGTGCTATCTAATGAGCCGCCCACCCGTGCTTTCCCTCCTGCAGCCCCCGTGCCCTGAGTGTGTGGCTTTAACCCTGGTGCAGAGGAGGATGGATCACAGGGGCTGGGGCTGCATTCCCACACACACACACACACACAAATATATATATATATATATATATATATAGGGGCCAACAGGAGAGACACATATTCAACTGAACACACATGAAAAGGAAGGGGACTGACCTAAAAATATGCTTTATAGAGTATGTTACACATCTTCAAATATTGATAGGCAAATGCGCACACCCATGTGAATATAAGATGTAACTATTCCCAGGCTAATGCACACAAAAAAAATCTTTGCTAACACATGTGGACATTCGTGAACTGATAAGAATGTGCTAGCCCGGCTGTACCACTCTCTAATGCACCAGGGAGGACGTTAAATATACATGTGAACCTATGAAGCCAGGGCATCGGCTTCTTAGTAACATATCACATGGGGGATGTCACGCGAGGCTGTAGATGATGAAGGCGGTGCAGTGATCAAAGCCTCAGCATATATGTAAGTATGCATGTTTATGTGCTTCCATTAGCGTTGGCGCGCTGATTGGTTGGATAACATGTTCCAGCTGGATGTGGTTTGAAGAAGAATGTAAGTTTAAAGGAAAGTGAATTCAGGACTGTCAGTCATGTGCCAGCAGCAGCGCTCTTACACTATTAGCAGTACTGACATGTGATATCTTTAAATACTGATATGCTCATGTTCATATTCATGTCAGAAGTTCTCTGCATTGATTTTCAATGTTTTATTCAGTATTTCCACCCGAACTGTATTTTATTTAAGAACAAGCTGTTGAACAGTAACTGCATTAAAGGAGTAGTATGTAGTGTTTAGGAGGATCTATTGCCAGAAATTATATATTATATTTATGTTTTCATTAGCAAACAACCACCTGAACTAAAGAATCGTTTAGTTTTCGTTAGCTAAGAATGAGCAGGTCCTCTATCACAGAGTACCGCAACAGACAGGCTATTCCAGGGAGCACCTTCCAAATTCTATTGCTACTTAAAGGCCAACATCGGTTCTGCTAAAAAACTGCTTATAAAGACGGATGACATGACTCCACTTTCTCCCACCATTCAGAAACAAAGCCAAAATATTCCGGACACTGCCACCTAAGGAGGCCGAGTCTGTGTAGTAACATATGCGATGGGGAAAAAGAGCACAGCTATTGAACGACCCAAATTACAACCACTTTCATGGAGGAGGCGGGGTTTATGGCCTATATTGCAGCCAGCCACCAAGGGGTGATCTAGATGCTTTGGCTTCACTTCCAGAAAGCAGTCATGTCGTCCATCTTTATTTTTATCGCCTCTGGTTCCACTACAGACTTGGGAATAGGATTGGGAGTCTCAAAAAATATTTTTTTTTGATTAAAACATGGGATACAGCCAAAAATCATACATTTTCTAATTATCTCTAAGGTGGCATCGATATTTTGATTTTAATGTTGTTATCATGAATCAACAAGATTTGTGGTTACAAACACAAAGAAGCAACACTAAAATCCGAAGCTAAGGGTTGTGATATCACTCTGGCTGTACATTTTAGAACGGATTCAGAGTCTATAGCTAACATGCTCCCGGCACAAGCATTTTATGTGTTTCAAGTGAAATACTGAAAGAAGAAAAAAAAAAAACACAGATTGTATAAATGTTTACATCACTGCTTTTTTTTAAAGCTATTAAACCAGAAGAGTGCAGCGATGAGTAAGCTAAAGCTAAACCCTCTGCAACAAAATCGTTTCCCCAGTTGAAATGGTTGATAACCAGCCAGAAAGAGGCTATTTCAAATATAATAAGAGAAGCACCACTGGGTCGCCTAGATGTATGGTGACCACATGTAGGAGTGGCCGCAATGTCTATGTGTGAGTTATGTCACAAACAAAAATATTTGCAACACTTACCGTACCAGTTTCAAAGTAAAAGCACTCTACTTTTTATGTTGGCTGATTTATTACTTTATTGTGAAGTATTTGCCAGGCCAGAAGATGAGCAGCTTCCTACGGTAGAGTCTTTTACTTGAGGACATAGGCCTATTTGTATTGGAGGACAGTAGTCATTTCAGAAATAGTAGCTCTGTAGCAAACCCTCCCCATGTGGTCCACAGACGAGACACAATAGATCAGTGACGCAGCTGCACCCAGTGCGGCCGGGGAGTGTGTATCTAAGTAAACAGTATTTGAGGGAGATCGGAATCAGTGGTCCAGGGAGGGAAAGCATCTTGGTTCATCTCACATATGTCCAATGTGTCAAAGTACACAATTTGTTACCTGCTGCTGCTTTCCAGCCTCACAAAAACTTGTCTCACAGTAGAAGTCGCTTTAAGTTCAACTGTTTACTCCTGAGTGTCCTGGAAAAAGATTTAAGCAGCCACCGACGTCTATATTTTCAAAACAAATCACGCCCTCATGGCAAAATCTGGGGACAAGAGGCAAAATAAAAGTTTAATAAACAGGCTAAACCAAAATATGAGTGATATATCAAACATTTTGACGTTCCCTCTCAGTCACGCGGGCTTCACTTGCCAAATACTGTGATACAATAACACAACTGTAAATATGTTCCATATATGATGGCATATGGAGGCCAACGTCTGCACCTAAGGCATAGGTTTTGATGTGCAAGCCATGCTTTATTCAGATTAGTGTGACATCATATAAAATGCATTTAGATTTGCTAACCATCTGGAGGCCGGATGAAACAGGTGTTCCTCCAGAGTGGAGGTGCTCCCTCAACCCAAAGCTCTGCATCGATGAGAGAACACATCAATAGTGAACAACACATAGAAGTGCAACAATCCGAGATTCTTATGTGCGGAAACAATCAATCCGCTGTCGCAGATCAATCATGTGCTCCAGCTTTTTTTTCCCCGCTGAATGGGAATACAATGTTTTCTAATTCAGCCACATACGTTCTCACTCCTCCCTCTTTGTGAGATTAATCTCACAGGAAAACAGGAAAATGGCAGCTACACCAAAAGACACCCGCGTTTTAAATGAATTAGAAATTCAAGCCATCTCAGCTGAGTGAGGAAGGTTCAACCCACTCAGTTTGCCTCCAAGGGTGTCTATCTTCATATGTCGGATGATGAACACTGCCAAAGCCATCACGGATGAGGCGGCGGAGACAGACAGGGGGCAAAGTGCTGTGGGTTAGACGAGGAGGAAGCAGCTCTTTCTTGGAGTGCTGTGGGTATATGGGCCTTCTGTAAAACTGTAGCACAAAGGAAGGAAGAACTCTTTTTTCTTTTTTTTTTTTAAAGACCATATGCTCCTGTTCCGCACAGGAGCTCGCCTGAATGGGATATGAGGTCCAGAGACACTGCTGGTCCAAGCCCAGCAGGTGTGCAGCCTAGCCTTCCAATCACATTTATGCACACACACACAAAGGCACCCACACATCCACGCACACACAAGCACACACACACACACACACACACACACACACACACACACACACACACACACACACACACACACACACTCACATATTCTGCTGTTTACACTCTGCAAAGTCATAACACAACAACTCTTAATGTAGCAGCTGCACAGATTGGCCATCTTGAGCTGAGACGCAGCGTTCTTTTACATTGTTAAGCAATTTTCACTCAGTAAAATAAAAGTTATGGGGGGGAAATCACCAGAGAAAATATAAGATGGCTGGCAGTTCTTTTGCTTTCAACTGCGGAGGTAAACACCAGCGTCCACCCAATAACCATTAGGCCTAACAGTGTTATAGTTCACCATGGTCCGGAGCAGCTTGGGTCTTTGTAGCTGTTGCGATTTAAATCTGCTGCAGATATTCACGGACAAATCCGTACTGTTTCATTGACGCCTTGACCTTTGGTCTAGCATCTTCATTGGTCCAACATTTTCGAAGAAGAATCCACGTCACACTTATTATTATTAACTTATTACATAAGCTTTCCTCTTCCACCGTTTTCCAATGTACCGGGTCAGAACAAACACAAATTAAATCCATTAAATTTGTTGAGCAGATTCATGTTCCCACGGCAATAATCTTCAGATTTTAAAGAACTGGCCTCATGGTGTTTACGCTTTAGTACCACCCTCAGACCAGTAACGCCCCATGTTGGTCTTATAGTGTGTGCTGGTTACATTTACAACACTTATATAATATTACCTACTTTATTATGGTAAATTGCCGCTCTAGGAATCACCATCAGGGCTTTTGGTCAAATTACCCCCTGGGGGCCACAGTGAATGTTTTGGGATCTCTGGTATAGACACCGACTTTTGTTTGCATACACCATTTACAGACTAGTTTCTTTTATCACAAAAGATAAAAGTTTCTCCACACAAACACTGCTACTGTTTTGTGGGGGTTTTAGGTCCACAAAACATTTTGTCTAAACTAGGCTATGCATGTAAGTCACTTTAAAAGCCAATAGCCAACGCATTTCGTTCAACGTGTTCCAACTCTTACATTACTTTACATTTCCTTTAGCTGACTTTTTTTAGCCAAAGCGACTTACAATACAGTAAGAGTATTCAACCGTGAGGGAACACACCCAGAACAACAATAATCAAGAAAGTACATTTTTCTTCAGGAAAGCCAAACTTCAAAGTGCTATAAGTAAGTGCCATTTAAGTGCTACTAAATGTTTTGTTTAAATTAAAGTTTTGTCAAGGTATATTCGGAAGAGATATGTTTTTAGTTTGCGGTGGAAGATGTATAGACTTTCGGCTGTCCTGATGTCACTGGGGAGCTCATTCCACCCTGCGTGCAGCCAAGGCCTGCTCTGACATGATTGGTCCAGACACCAGAGGGCTTACGGCCCCGAAACAGTGTCCCTCAACCGCAGTCTCTGCATTTTCACATTATAGAGATTAGGGTTTTCATATTAATATATAGGGACCAATTCTACAGTAAATATAAAGTTTGCCTGATCAGAGGTAGCTGAACTTCACACTGTCTGGTTACTTTTAGACCCCAGACCAATATATTGTTGCTCTAACTCACTTGCAGCCGAGTTGAAATTCAAAAGCCCTTTGAGTCCATTTAAACAGAAAAAAAGAAAAAACTGGTATAGGATGATATTAAACGGTGAAAACCAATTCAGCTGAATGCAGGAAGCTACAAAACAAAGCCTTCAGTGAGGTGTACAATAAAATCCGACTTGAATACCTGTGCAAATGCACACGTTCCGCTTTAAAATGCAGGTACGCACACACACGGCAAAACACACACACCTACACACACCCATTAATGCATCCCTCCCCCTATTTCTACAGGGGCTCCAGTATTAGCGAAACCCCAGTCCGCTGGCAGCCCTATCCATCATCGCACCACGCCAGACAGACAACAGAGCACACCCTCACACAGCCCACACTCCCACATTTGCATTTGACCACTTTCATTAAATTCAGCAAAGGTAAGACTAATTTAGACTCTCACCGGCAACTTGATCTATCCATCAAAACTTTTTTTTCTTCAACGACTGTCCTCTAATAGAATTAAAAGTAAAGGTCATGTGTAGTGTATTAGTTTGGTGATTGAGTTAGTTACTTCATCCCTGTTGTTCTGCAGCACAGGGTGACATCCTCATGAGAAGGAAATGGGATTTCTCTCTTTTTGCTGTCACCTGGAACCAGTGGCTGGTGGAGGATTTACTTTTATTTAATGACTGAAATAACCGTTCAAAATCACTGGGATCAATGGAAATCCCTTTCTAACATGCTCTCCAGTAAAGATAGTGGAAACAAACGAACAACTGAAATTAAACAACAGGGTTCGTCCTCACAATCACAAACTCACAAGTCAACAGATAAAACTCCATATTGACCTCAGACTCCCTCTTCACACTAAGACTGGAATGTCTCATGTATAATGATGTATTATCTCATTTTGGCCAGGGTCGACCTATCATGAGTCTCATCTGTCAACTATTATGTTACAACCCATTTTTAAATCATCAAATAACTCCAAAGTGATCAGCGACATGAACACTTGAAAATGCAACAGTGTGATTAGAGCTACCTAGCTTGACATAAGCCATCAATTGAAAAAACAACGTTGCCGTGTAATTGGATTGTTTTGTTTGGTCCATGTCCCATCCACTAACATGGGGGAGGCAGGATTTATGACCGATACTGCACCCAGCCACCAGGGGACAATCAACACAATTTGGCTTCACCATCGCGTCGTACATCTTTTACAGTGTATGATTTTATTTATCAGTTTTTTTGTTCGTCTTACAAAGCTTAAACACAAGCAAAGAAATAAGTCGTTCAAGCACTGCTCTTTTCTTTTAATGTCTATTTTCTCATTAACACCTTTTTAATGCAAATAGGTTATTTGTGCATAAATGTATTTCTACAGTCACTTAGCATGTGGTTTCTTCTTTTTGTCCTATGGTAAATTTTGAAACTTTCATAAATAAATCAATGTGCCGCTTTCCTGGTTGATAGGGTCACAATTTACATAGAAAACAAACAGAGACTTTACTCTGGTTTATAAATACAGTTTATCTGGAGGAGGACCGTAAACTTGTGGCTCGGCTGTCAGATGACCTCATGATCTTCTACCATTTTCTACACCACTTCTGACCGGGTACTTATTTCTAGGACAGTTGCACCAACCTCTCACAGCTTGGGGGTGATGCGAATACAGAGCGGCAAACACAGGCCGGAACTTTCATGCACATGCAGTCCAGTGAGTGAGTATTTTTACTCCTCTGTTGGCCTCTGGCCTGTCTGGCTCCTGACTGCTGCTCCGACCAGGTTCTCTACAAAGAGTGTGAAGCACTGGAACAAATGAGATGTCTCCTTTCGCAAAAACAGCTTCGGTCTACTGTGTATGCAGTGGAATACACAATGCTCGTATAATCTCATACATGCTGAGCACTGAGGCTGTTGTCAAAGTATCTTCAATTCCTCCCCCCTGTGTACTACCGACTGCAGGTAAAGGTGCAACCTCGAACAATATGACAAAATTGGATCTGTTATGTAGAGACTGTAACATAGACAATCCCTTGTTTCATCACCGATGCTACATAATACGGAAAGAATGCATTGTTATTTCACACCACCAATGGTTTTACTCATATTAACAGCAGCGAAAAAAGTAAAGTGGAATTAGTCAAGTAAAAATATATTTTCATTTTCAGCAAAAAAAAAGACAAAATCATTTATGGCTGATAAAAACAAGTACAAATTAACAATTTAATAACAACAGTGATCTATATAACATGTTAAAAAACCGAGGAGATGCCAATCACGCGTCCCACTGAGCGCAAAAATGATTTCATTTTTATTCCCCAGGGTTACAAAAATCATGTTGTGCACTGACACTGAGCAGTGACTCAAGCTGTTCAATAACAGTGCATGGGCTCGACGAGCTGCAGGGTTTTTTCGCAGCAGGTTCGGCAGACTCCAAAAGCCACTAGAGGCAGTGAACAATTACTATCAGATAAAGAAGAACAGGCGAGCTTCCTTTCTTTTGAGTGAATAAAAAAAAAAGCCCCCGTTACATAGATGTCCTCATCAGGGGTATCTCGGTTAAAGTGGTACTCTGCAGGTTCATTGTTTTATTGATTTTATCCCCGTCGTCTGTGATAAGGAGTCATTCCTGTGGTTGATAAGAAGTCATTCCTGTGGTGTTTCTGTGAAGAGCCTAGCGTTTGCTGTGTGACACCTTTTTTCTGAGGAAGTTCATTCTGCTGGTGTTCATGGATGTTATCACAGGCAAGAGTAACAACCACATTTTGCTTGTGTTTACAGGGACGTCAAGTTGGAGCTATGTCCTCCAGCAGGTGCAGTTAACCAAGAGAATTATACCTGCTAATTTATTAATGCACCCGATCTTTGGTTTGTTAAGCTGAAAGATGTGCACAGTTAACGATGGTTAGATTTGACCATCCTTCAGAAATAAACCCCTGGTGAAAATGCAACCTTTGTTATTTCAAAGCTCGATCGCTTGGAGTTGTTTAAATGCCCTAATGATTTCTGAACACAAATTTCTTTCATTATATTTCCCATTGCCGCAGCTCCTCCTTCCCGCCTTTGTCTAAAACTCTTGATTTTAACTCCTGTCACTTTAATGCCCCCCCTCCCGATAAGGCCCAGTCTGCATCAATATTCTAGACACTAGTGTCTTTAATTTTATGAAAAGTGTTTGGGGAACATTCTTCCTTGTTTCAACACGACAGTATCCCAATGCACAGAGTGAGATATCTGAGTTTTCCCAGTTAGCAGTGGAAGAACCTGACTTCAGCTATCCCTCCCCACGGCAAACAGCACCTTTGGGATGAACTGGAACACAGACTGTGAGGCAGACCTTATCCTCCGACCTCTGTTGTTCTTTTCTCTAACGCTCTTGTGTTAGAATAAAAGCAAATCCCTGCATCAAGGATCTGGACTCTGGAGGAAAAGCCTAAGAGCAGAGGAGTGGAGTCTTAGCAACAGCTGCTTGGTTTCGGCGTGGATGACTGTTCTTGTGGGCATATACTATAGAAAACCAGGGCATAAGCTTTAATTTTTGCTTATCATAAATTGTCCATTGATTAATAATCAACTACTTTAATTAACGCTCTCTATATCAACCAATCTATTAACTCTCTAATTGTTTCAGCGCTGCCGTGCAGCTGTTATCGAATTCCGTGCTGGTTATTAAAGCATATTCTATGACAGCGGAAGATAAAGTCATAACTGCTCTGCACAGCACAGTTAGGTGTGCATAGCATACAGTGTATATCTCAAATTGAAATGCAAGAGCGAAAGCAAAAGGGAATAAGACAAGGTCGCTGGCTGACTTATCACTTGTCTCATTACTTGAAACAGCGACTGTCAGCAACTGAGCATCTTCCTCCTGGTCCAGTACGTATCCATTGTGCAGCAGAGAGGAAATCAGTGGAACAGGGAAGCCAAGTCGGACTGCTCCTGGTTATTCCTTACAGCAGTGATATGTCTTCTGTTGAGCTCAATTAGTGATAAGAAATCTGCATGTGGATGGCAGAGTCTATGTAAGGGAGGGTAGCAGAGGATTGTGAAAGGTTTTGTAACTGCAGTAAAGACAGTCAGTCTGAAACAGTGCTTTTGACGACACCGAGGACACGCAGTACATCCGCAAGTAGCAACCACCAATGAGGAGTTATAAGTGAAAGCCAATTATCTCGGTGGGTTACATATTAGTGCAGTGATCCTCTGAAAATTCTGTCAAGGTTGAAAAACAATGTTTCAACCTTTAGTTTGCTCAGAGAATGAGACGGAAAACAAAAGGAGTTCAACAGGGAGACGGAATACCAAGGAAGCGAGAAAAAGATTACGTGTCGAACAAAGAAAAAAAATCGGAGGGAAAGAGAAAGATGAGGGGAGAGAAAGACGGGGTGGGAGAGTAAGAAGGAGAAAACACAAAAGTGTGGCCCTCCTGGGTTGGATGCTGACACCGGTGAGAGATTACCGAGGGGAGGAGCGCGGCCATATGGCTGCATGGCAAAGTGGAACCCACGGGGAGGCAGCGGGCACATTAGCTTGCACGGGGCCCTCGCCTCCTCTGCACTGCGGATTGCGGGGCGCACAGGAACATTGACAATGACATCAGGCTCTCCCACCCCTGTGATGGCTCCTGGATCCCGGCTGACACCGCTGGCAAAAGGCCAGGAGGAGAAAAATCACCCGCTCCACCCCGCGAGCGCAGAGTTACTTATGCCACTCGATAATGACCCGGGGACCGCCGCAGAAACAACAAGCGCGATGGTCATGGGAAGGCTGAGAGTGAAGGCGCTCACCCCGGTGCTCGGTATCGCTGGCCCTTTTCAAACAACAGAGGAGAGAGTCATAATAGCACCACGTTTCACACCAAAAGCGCCTCTGTCGTTAAATCAATAAGTCATTACCTTTAATGGGATAAGCACTTTGAAAACTAATTGAAAACAGCTCCATTTACTCCAGCCAGGCCCTTAATGCAAACAATACTGTTGTTGCAGCGAAAAAAACAAAGACAAAAAAAAAAAAACAGAGGGGGGGGGGGGGGGGGAAATGGAGAGCAACCCATATGGCACAGCTGGGGATCTGGTGTCTGATAATTTGGTCAACCGTTTCACTTTGTAATGCGCTCCTTTTCAGAACCGGTGCACCCGTTTAACCCCCCCCCCCCACACCATTGATCCGACGGCCAACAACGACTAAAGGCAGAGAATCAAATAAACAATAGTTGACAGGATCCGGCTGGGGGGGGGGGGGGGGGGGGGGGGCAGACAGCGCCATCGACAGCCATGAGCCTACACACACGTCGGGATCGGGGTGACGTTTCAGAAGTTCGGGAGAAAAAGGAGTGATCCGAAACTTTTTACTTAGCAAGGTAATATGATTAAGTCGGAGTGGCTCTTAAGTGATTTGTTTTCCCAGATTTCACAAACAGACCAATATCTCTGCACGGAATGTGTCAACCGCTTGACCGTTTCACTAGTGCTCCAAACTGCAACCGAGCAATAGTGAGCATCAAATATGTGTCGTGGCAGGTTTGGAGAGTATTGATTTATATTAGAGAAAATGACTGTGCATTCAATTCCAATCAAAAGCCTCCGTGGCAGGCGGCCAGTTCTGTTACTGGGTGAAAGACACTGTATTAAATGTAAAGCAAATTGAATGCGCAAAGCCAAATTTAAACCTTGGCAAGCTTTGCTTAATCAGGAATGGATTCTTATCAACACTGTTACTAAGTAGGGTACGTCAGTGAGGTTTTCATGACATGATAAAAAGGCAATAAAGAGATTATGTACATGTGTTTTGTTTATACCATGAATAAGAATAGAGGCACAATTTCAAACTCAAAATTCAAATACCCTAAAAAATATGACAATTCCACCAAATATCTCACTTGGATATAATAATACAACGTGGGAATTTTGGACAACTGTCGACGCTGTATTTTAAAATATGAGATTAAAGCCTTGAACATCCATTCTTTGAAGATATATAAACAATATTTTTAAGATTGAGTGTAACCAAGACGACAGCGTGGTAGGTACCCTGCACCCATATCCAACTGACACATGGAATTGATTCATTTAAGTGCAGACACCCATCAGTGGTGTGTACAGTTTGTCTGATAACCAGGTTAGCAATTAGGCGGAGAGATGATCGTGCTGACAGGCCAAGCTGAAAGATTAGTTAACAGGTGGGAGTCTGGCGGCACCCACAGTTATCCACGACCCCCCCCCCCCCCCCCCCCCCCCCCCCCCCCCCCCCCCACACACACCTTCAACACACACACATGCAAACACTCATTCTATCTCTTAGGTTTTTTTTCTCCACTTGGAAGAATGACATGCCCACATAAATGGGTAAAATAAAAGAACGGGGGCACCATCTGGTTGATCCCGGTGCTAATGGAGCAGCTCAATTAAGCTTTGACTTTCAGTGGACTGACCGGGACGGCACACTCGTGTTTGTGTGTGCTGCTTACGTTTAACTCTAGACACTAAGCGAAGATCACATTTTGAAAAAGAAAACTTTCGGAGGCTTTTCCAAGGGTGTCAACAACGTGCCATCCTCTCCAGGTAGCACTTCCTGTTCTCTTTACGTTCCTCAGGAAGTGCCTCTGGACGACATGGAGGGAGGGTGCTGGGTGAAGGGTGGTGGCGCTGGCGGAGGGGGCGGTCTCCACACTTGTTGTTCTATCCTTGAACGAGGTGCTCAAGCTAAATTGGCTGCGCAAATGGCTAATGTGTATAATGGAATTGAGAGTTGCCCTGCATAAGGGCGTCTGCTAAGCAAATAAATAATTTAATGCAAATCCCAGCATCGTGCCTCCTGCCAATTAAGCTAACCTGTTTTAGCTGTAAGTGATTTTATTACATTAGCATGCCGTATCTCTGACTGCATTAGGGAGGGTTTAATCAGTCGGTAATCAAATTAGAGCATAAGACAGAAGGAGGAAGTGCCGCGCTTCCACAAAGCACCTTGCTTGCACACCTGCAGGTCTCATCTGAGAAATCTATATTTTAAATATTTTTTATACAAATGCAGTGGGCACCATCATGTGGCAAGAATGCATATACTGTGTGGGACACCGTTGAGCTTAAGAGCTACTCGGTTCATTTTGTCACGGTGAGAGTGTGACCTGTGCCTGGTTTCCACGTTAGCTTGTAAACCTGCAAACCAAACTGTGGTTATTGTTCCTCACCAGTTGTGTTACTATTCTGGTGGAGATCGATTGAAGAGACACTCCTTTTGTTTTTCCGACACCACGTGTGTGGCTAACTACAAGTCATCGTGTCCCCGTTGATGTTCGCTGTCACATTCAATAAAGCCTCACCGACGGGAAAACAGAATTACCGGCGTGATTAACATAACACGCTCATGCAATCATCCACATTACTTTATCACGCTGACCGGAGAAGAGGGACTCAAAAACATGATCCGCGGCCACTCTGCACACACAGCGTTCCCGAAAAATTCACAGCAAGGTAGCTGCCGTGCTTAAGCTGTCAAGGAGCAGCCACGCAAAGCCTGACAAATCTGCCTCGGTGAGAGTGAGCACTCAGAAAGCACTGCCAAAACTGATACCCTCATTGCCTTGTTTTTCCAGCTTTTGTTTTTCTTTTGCTTATTGGTTGGGTGGAGGGGAGAGGTGGGTAGGAGGAAGGGTAGCAACATGAGAAATGTGTTTGCCCCGGAGGCAAAGTGCAGAGAGGAGTCTTTAAAGATTTCTTTGTGCTGACAGATGCTCGTGATGTCTGACAGACAGCGTCTCACATGTAGCAGATCCGGAGACAGGTTCATTCGTGATCACCTTCCCCTCCCATCATCCCCTGATCAAGACAGATAAGTAAACCAACAGACAGCTGATTCCCAGCCAATTAAATGTGCATAAACACACGTCAGGCGTACACACTCACATGTCCACCCCTGTGTTTTTACAGTGAGCAAAAAGGTGCGAGTACAGGAAAAGGAAATGAGCTTTAAGTGGCCTCCCTCCTCTCGGCTGCTCGGGTTGATCCTTCCTTTTCCAGGAGAGGGGGGAACTCTCACATCTTGATGTGCTCATCATCTGGTGCCAGGGCTGTGTGTGTAAAGTTCATCCTTTTGGTCTAATTAACTGATGCCTCCCCTGTCAGCCCGCAACAGCAAAGCCTCTAATGAGGCTCGTTACAGGTGAGACAATAAAGAGATTTCCACACCCTGACATATCTTATGACATTTACTACACCAACATACATTTAAGTAATGAAGACGAGGCGATAAGGGGAAAGAATAAAGAAATAAATTGGCTTGATCTGCAGTAATACAGAGAAACGGACACTAATGTCAGCGAAAAGCTCGGCTGTGGTTCCAGGATTGAGTCGAGCGCAGGGTTGTTATCGTCTCTCTCGCAGTCCGACCGAGTCACCATCAGTGCGGAGCCACACGTGTACTTCAGGCAGGCACTGATGTAACGTTTTGTCATACATTTTACATGCACTTCACTATGCACCCGGCCCGGTCCCCACTCTGCCCGGGCGGCCCTCTCTCATGAATTATGGCCTTGCAGTTTGAGAAGTCATTGATAGGAGGGCCGGGCAGAAGTAGAAGAGGAGGAGGAGGTGGAGGAGGATGGGAAGTGAGGGGAGAAGAAAAAAAAAAGGAAAATCAATCGGAAGCGTCTCAATTAATCTGGCGAGTGGCGGATTGATTGCAGCCCTAAACTGGGTAAACAGGATTGTCTATTTAAGGGCCATGATCCCTTAATCATCACTTTAGCTCAAATAGACCAGGATCGCCACATCTGCTGGCCTGGCCTAATGCAGATGCCAGGGCCTCGCCTTCCGACTTCCGCCTGGCCCCCACCTCCTGCCTCCTCTTCTCCTCCCCTTGCGCCCCTTCACCTGTGATGGACGGACAAGGCGCATGTGGCCTGGAGCGCTCTCAGCCCAAATTGCCGACGTGGGACTGCCCAGAATGGTCCAACCTGAACCCTGACCAATGTGCAAGCTGGGGCCCCCTGGTTTGTGGCTTTGCTGAAATGTCTGCTATCGGGGGTTGAATACAAAACATGGCATTATGGCTCGCTCAGCTCGCCATGAGGACCATATTATAAGGCTGCGAGCGAGGTGGATGAAGGAGGAAGAGAGAGAGGGATGGGGGGGGGGTGTGAATGCACATGCCAAACGCCCAGGCTCTCGCAGCATAACATGAATTACAATGGCGAATGTTTTACAGCGGGATGCGGAGTGTAGAGGACCTGAGGGTGTAGCGATGCAGCTCTGAGAAGATGGCGAGGGCCAGATGAATGGTGTACCTCACTCTAAGCATAGTCATCACCATACCGGAATATCACTGTATCTCCTCCTCCCTCCATCTCTCCCTTATTGTCTTGAGTGTTAGAGTTGCCCAGGCTCCATTCTCTAGAGCCTGATTGAAGAGGCTCTCCTCTCCTCCTCACTGGTTTGATTTACTTAGGCTATCTGTGGGAATTGGGCTGGAAGCTTCCTTATTAAGAGGAGACTGTCTGAAGGGTTCCACTGACTGATCGGGCTATTGAAAGCGAGGCACGTGAGATACAACAGCTATCGCTATCTCCCGCAACACACACACACCCACACACACACAAACGCATACAAACACCCCAGTGGTTTATGTATGAGGGTCTAGCAGGCACATGTCTGTCACAATTCTTGGTAGCCATTCTTCAGCCCAGTAAACCGGACGGATCTATCTCTATAAAAAGGCCCTTAAATCGCTCCCCGGTGGTGACTGGCTCGCATTCAGTGGCTGCTCCCCCACATCCCCGTACACGCACCGACACACTTGTGAGGTAACGGCAAAACAAAGCTGAGATCAAATCCCGTGGCTGAGGGTAGAAAGAGAAAACCTGCCTCGCCTGTGTGATGCAGTCTGTAATGACAGTTCATCATTTACATTTTAGACACAGCCGCGCACACACATGTGTATTGTACATTACACACACACACACAAACACAATCCCCCCTCTTCCTTCCTGAACATGCTCACAACGGTGAGCAGCGGAGGCTGAAAGAGGAGGAACGGCGCTGGAGGGAGGCTGAACAGAGAGATTCAGTTTTTTTTTCAGTTTTTTTTTCGAAGTCACCCAGCCCTGCGGTCACACAGCCGAGCCAGGACGAATACAAAATGTAGCAATCCACCACGCTCACTTCATCCGAGGAGAGACAAACACAAAGCCGGAGAACGAGAAATCTGGTTGCGGAGGGGTGGTGGAGAGCGGGGGGGGGGGCAAACGCATTCATCAAATTACCTCTGCCCGTTGACGGCTGTCTGTGCCCAGAGGCCCGCCGTCTCCCGTAGGCGCCGGCCGCGTTCGTGCCAAAAACACGTCTTTAAGTAAAAACTCCCTCCCTCCTGCTTTGCACTGACGGCCGACGTCTTGAACGCACGATTCACGAGACCTGCTCGCTGACCTCAATTTGCTTCCGTCTCTGTATCTGTAATAGCCCATCTGTTTCTTCCTACTCATAAGCAAACTGGCATCGCCACAGACTAATACCGTGGCACTTATTTTAGACACCGCGGATGGGAATGGATCGCAGCGGTAACTGTGATTGTGTTTTTTCCGACGACTCTAAGAAAGCAACGGGGCTATAAATAAAAATTCAAAGTGGTTCAGACTTGATGCTCTCGGCAGCTAATGAAATGAAGGTGACGTATCGCGAGGCACGAGAGGGAGCAGTGTTCGTGGACGGCGCTTCAGAACTCCCGGCTCCCTCTGATGCTGCCATGATGCCTTGCTGAAAGACAAACACCGGCTTATCATCCATCTAGCGGCTGACAGAGCAGGGCCCCGGTGCATTCACATTCAGCCATATATGCTGCATAAAGATTAGCCTTCATCTTAATCAATTCTGTAAATTATTTCATCATTCAGGGGAAATCACATCAATACAGCCTGGATATATATTTTTACTGCAGGTCGCTTGCTACTCTGCATACAGAATGTGTGCATGTCATGAATATTTATACTTTTTTTTGCTGATGAATAATGTTGTCTGTTTATCCCAATGATAAGGATTGTAATGATCAAACAAAATTACCATTTATGACAGTTATGGTTTCCTCCCCAGACCGTGTGAATTATTAATGAGCGCCATTGATTGCTCGGTCTAAAGAAGGTGAACCGGGTAATTCCATAAGTGCCATAGTGCAGATTGGTCTGTTAGCTCAAGCTCTGGTTCTGCCGCTCCTCCTCACTCCATCTCATCCTCCATTTGTGCCTTTCGTCAGTGCGACCAGGGCAGGGTCTTTCCTGTAATTCCATTACTGCCGCTACTATGGCATCCCATCATCCCGCAGGACAACTTAGGGACCACTTAGAGACTTGTGCACGTTTAGCTGTGTTACAGTAATGCTGCCAACTGGGCAACAAGCACTATCTATCACTATCTAACAAACAGCAGCTACTGCTCCAGCCCCAGTTTAAAAGACACTAGTGGGACAAAACAGAATGAAAAATACATCAACAAAACACAACAGAATAAAATCGTATAGAGTGCAATACAGCCAAAGATTAACCACCGGAATTAAGTTGACAAAATAGCTAAACATAAAACACACAACGACAATGCATAAAACAAGACAAAAGAAAACATAAAAAATAGAAGAGACACAAGACGACAGATAATATGACAAATAGCAAATAAAAATGCATTCACACACAAAATAAAACACACAGCGGTGCCTAATACAAAACATAACTTAAACATTACGTGATACGTAAAAAGCAGAACAAGACTTTTCAGACGTAACTAAATATAAACAAAGTAAAGAAAACCTGAAACAAATGATGACACATTACGCCGCATCACAACATAACACATACTGACACGTGACATGGCAACACAAAACACATGGAACACATGGGATAACCTCAATTTTAGTTTTTTTTTAAAGAAATTGTAAATAACTACTGTTTGCCATCAAGTCACGATGCATGACTTGTGTCTCCACTTCCTCCCACTATCCAGAAATGATGCCGACATATCCCATATATGAATTTAGCCATTTTTGCCGTTACACATGCTCGACCAGTCCACTTGTTTACAACAATGGCAAAACCTGTGAGTTTATCTTCTTTTCAGTCACAGTTATTGCTTATGTGCTAGTCAGCTGAGTCTAGCCAGTTAACCTCAGCGTCTACCGGCAAATGAAAAAAACTTTTGTTTGATATTTGATCTATTTTTAGATCTGCGGCTTCTTGAAAATACCAGAGCCTGGACCTGCAAACAGATTTCTTAACAAACCAATCATGAGTTAGTCTCAGATGTCAATCATGATGATTCACCCCATGTTTGTATCATCAAATAACTAATGAAAACCACACCTCACAAATATGAATGTTCAAACACAAATCTGTGAACTAACTGAGATGACAGACACTATCTTGTATTTGGACTCAATCCCATCTGCTAACTTGGAGGAGGCGGGGTTTATGACCTATACTGCAGCCTGCCACCAAGGGGCGATCAAGATGAACATAAAAAACACAATTTAGATAAGGCAAATAATAAAAAGTTTATATGTGAGGGAGAGGTCCTCGGATTGAAGACGTTTCAATCAAAAAACGGTGCTTTTCATTTATAATGAAATGTTACAAGTAGTCAGTTCTCGGAACGGATTTTATTTTCTGCTGGTTCACAACAACATTGTGCCTCTGCACAGAGCGGAGCGGAGCAGAGGACCTCCAGTATCGGAGCATAATGGTTTATTTTAGTGCTGTGATGGCTCAGTGGATTAGAGTGTGACCACAGTAGACTCGGTGATGGGCTGAGGAAGTGCTTTTCCCCCCACACTGGGCTCACTGCTGTACTCAACAGATTAGCAGCCTTTGTTACACAAGTGGTGTTTTCGGAGAAAGGACAGGGTGTCTGAGAGCCAGGCTGAAGGCTGAGGAGAGAGTGTGTGAACAGTAGAACACACACACACGTACACAACAGCAAAACGGGGGGGGGAGAAAAGAGGAAAGAGAGCGCGGATCAGGCTCAGATCTCAGATCTCATCAGGAGCCCACTTTAGAGCACTTGTTTCTCCCTCCATCTTGAAGGCTCACACCTCTGTCCTCCTGTGCCGGGGCCTGATCAGCCTCACTCATTTCCACCTACGCCAGCGAGGGTAAACTGGGATGGAGGAGGGGTCAAGCGTGGGTACTCCCAATAAACCCGCCTCCCCCTAATCACCCTCCTTTCTCTCCTCCCTTCCATCCCTCCATCTCCAAGCAAGAGTGCATAAATCTGCCCTTCTTGACAGTTGCAATCAACAAGGGCCGTAGTGAACCATGCGTAATGGGCGGTTAAGACAGGGGCGTTGGGGAGCGGCAGAATTTACAGCAACAATTATAGCCCCCCATACAACGAGATGCCTGGGGGTGGGGAGCTGCTCGCGGACCGGTGGGTGGGGGTGTGTGTGGGGGGGGGGGGACTGGTGTGTTAAAGTGAGACACAGGTACGTCCCCCCCCCGTACCGCCAACCACTCACAGCTGCCTCATAGTAATACATTTGGATCTCTAGCAGAGCAATGCAATGAATTCCCCTGCGATGCAAGAAAGCAATTGCCTTGCAGCAAAGCCCGGATCTGCTCGGAGAGGGCCGGAGCAAAAAATAATGTGCGAGAGATAAATGATGACAAGTGTGAGGAGAATACATGGATAATCCTTTTCAGCGGGTGCTAATGCTGTACGTCTCTCTTCCTCCGCTTGTACTGTATCTCCGTTTTTTTTTATTTTTTTTTTTTTACATATTGCTAAAAAAATCCAACACATTCACAGCCGCTGCACCAAGTGACACGGGAAAAATGTGACGATATTTCAAAAGAGTGGGGAGCTTTTCATATGTTTGCCTGACCTACTCCACTAATTCATGTATCCCGGCCCTCTCTGCATCCATCCATAACAAATGGCACTATACACCGTTGGATATGACCCGCGGGAATGTGTGTGTGCGTGGCTGTTTGTGTGTGTGTGTGTGTTTACGCGTGTGTGCGTGCGCGCGCGTTACCGACGGATGCTTTTAACGATCACTCATTTTAATCAACACATGTGACCTTTTAAAAGCCATTATGACAAACAGATCAGCCACGAAAGCTGGTGACCTGGTGTGTGGCCCCGGGACGTCAGGCCGCTGCGTCCCAACATGACCCCTCCCCCCTGCCGTCACACACAAAACCCGGAGCGGCCTGTGCACAGTGAAACCTTAATCGACGGAACAACTGACAAAGATTAAAGCTGAAATCGTACGTCACGTTATTTGTTTTGTTTGTGTTTGGATAGAATCAGCCTGCGTATTGCTAAACACACCGGCAAAGAAGGCTGAGTGTACTTACCTTTATAGTATCAAGTGAAGTGTAAAGTGAAATAAAACACCTTGTAATTAGCAATTCAATGTGCAAATTCATTTAGTGTCAATGAGCGGAGAAAGTAACAATATTCCATTTCTAATCAAATTCTCCTGCAATACATATTGAATTACTGAGCTGCATGGAAAGGGAACGCGGTGGGGGAGGGACCGGGGTGATGATGGTGGGGGTGGGGGGAGATAAACACTTGGCCATTAATTCTAAACAAGCAATGAGATTCATTAGGATTCCCGGGGAAAGAAAAAAAAAAAAAGTTCAGATAAACTTTAGGGGAGAAAAGAGAAATTGTAATTAGACATGAAAAATATTCCCAATAATCAAATCACATTTTGTACTCGGGGCTTTGAAATTAAATTAACTGAGTTCATATACTGGTATATCTCTCAGCCACTTTCTTCACTCTAAAATGTGTTGCCGGAACACCAGTCCCCAGAGACCAGATAGGAATCTAATTAACTAAGATCAATATTACTCAGAATTTTTTCTCTCTATCTTTCCAGCTCTCCAGCTACTTGTGTCTCCTTTGTCTGCCAGTCGGAGGCTCAGATGAGTTTTATTTCTGCAAAATGTGTTTTGTATGAGGAGGTCAACACATGATTCAGTCTCTCTGTCTGGGGCGTGCGAGCTACAAATATGGCTCCTGCCTGTTTCCTGCCAAACAACCTCTGCAATAAAGGATGTTGCGAGATTGGTTTTTGCCTTTAAATGTAATTCCCTTCTCGTTTTTTTTTCCGGTGGATGATCACGGCGGATTAAGTATCTATGCTTTTGCGCTCACATCTTTTTAAACATATGGGTAAACAGACACAAAGAGTGATGAGTGAAACACTGGAGTCTGGCAGCGCGAGCTCGCACAGGGAAGTCAAACGTGCTGATTCAGGTGAAACAAGTGAGATTTGGTGCAGGGAGAATAAGATCCCACAGCCATATGCCGTGTATAGATCAGTGGTTGGCCTTTTCCCCTCACGACGGTTCAGATTAATTACGATCATCACGTCTCGAGTCTGGGGCCCATAAATCACACTGACTTTAAAATAATGTAGTAAAATAAGATTCCATATATGGCATCGCCAGCAATTCAACACAATTATCACATATCTTCTGAGACGAGGGGGAAATTAGATAAAATGTGAGGCTCCTTATAAAACCTTTTCTCTACGCTGAAGCATAAATAATTACATTTTCTAGTAAATGGCTGGAGGTGGAGAGCGACTCGGAGCGGGGGGCGACACGGCCGTGTGGAAACGCAATGTTCAAATAAAGTGTAAAACGGGGATATGCGAGGTGCAGATCGCTACCCCCCCCCCCCCCCCCCCCGACAACGCTGGCTCCCACACAACATAAATCCACTCTGAGGAAATCTACAAGGCTGTCTATCAGCAAGATAAGTTTGACCTGCCTGTATCCCAACTGGACACAAATCCTCTCAGTCATAAATCTGCAAAGGGAGAGAGGGACAGCCTCTCAATCAAGAGTCAGCTCCCGTCAACATGCCCCGTGCACCCGGTGAATGCTTACCCGCGTGTATGTATATGACGCCTCTGCAAATACTCCCGACAACTACCCTGTATTACCCCTGAAGCCAGTGTCCCGGCAGGTCAATCCACTGTGATCGGTTTTGCTGAGGGATATGAATGTTGACACTTTATTGACATGACATGTCACTCTTTTAAAATTACAAAACCCCCCCAAAGTCCCAGAAGAGACTGTGGCTCCGTTCCAGCAGCAGGTCTTCAACCTGCTCTTCTTTTTAGTGCTGTGCAGGTTAGTCCCCTAATTGATACGGGATACACTTTTGTGGATGTTTTTTAAAGTTTTAAACAATTCTATAACTGTCCATCCAGGTGATATGCCACTTTTCCATTGAGGGTTGTGTGGCGGCTGGAATCTCAGCTGACATTGGGCGAGGAAGGGCAGAGTGCATGCTGGCCCAATTCAGACCTGATACAACCATCAACAGCTAAAGCCCCTTTTCCACAGGTCAAAAACCCACTAACATCCACTGACATCTGGCTTTTGTCTGCAATGGGATCTTCATTCTTCATTCAGTCCCGGGTCAAATGTCTCTGCAGTGGACGCAAGTTTTTAATCAGCTCCTTCTCCAGTCCTCAGTGATGGGAACTCCACCACGCATTCAGTATATGTCTAAAAACATCTGATGTGGTCTGAGACACATGTGGCCAAATGTTTTCATCAGCATGAACACAAATGCATCCTGGGACCAGACTATACTCAGCTGACATCGTCTGACCTGCTACAGCTTCTTAATGGACCCACAGTGTAGATACACTTCTTTGTGTTTCACATACATTGATTTATTTGTGGCCACTACCACATCACTGACCACCACATATTGACTTAATATGTTTATATTTTTTAATTATTTCAAATGAGTAAAATTGCATATTTGATATCTCACACACAAATCACATTGACAAGCAATCTAGTCTGTTACAGCTTGACTGGCTTTTTTTTAATCTCTTCTTGAGCAGAAATGATGAGATATACGGTCTTAATGCATATAGAGCAGGGATTGAGATGTGATCTTAACTGGTCACTGGAGACGCATTTGCAGGCACATGCTAATACCAGGTGGGAAACTGATGTACTCAGAGCAGCCCACTTGTGCTCAGATCTCTTAAGACCATGCTCAGCTACACGGTCACCCGGCCTGTCTTTGGGCTGTGGGAGGAAACCAGAGGTAACCGCACACACACAATGGCATCCGGTCAGCCGAAAGGTTCAGGCTACATCCATACTACTGCGTTTTCATTTGCAAACGCAAACCGTCTCTGTCCACACGAACATTTGGGCTCTTTGTCAGATTGAATCTGAAACCTGAGAACACATCTCACGTACTGCGGGCATGAACGCGCCAGTGAACACTCTTTCATTCGGTCGTTAACCGCTGAATTGTCGCAGACTGCTTGAATAATAGCTCGTCTCCCAAACATGTAAACAGTTGTATCATTGTCAAACGCAGACTTTAACTGCTCGACAGCTGTAAGAGAAGACAACAGGGTCAGCAATGCTTCAAATTGATTAGCCAGTTTGTGATCTACACTGGCAGGCTAATGTCAGTTGTTTTCCTAGGGAGGGAGTCATCTGATAGGAGTTTGAATCTCCTGATGTCCTGAGGTGATGAAACTGTATATAATGTCCATGATGTTGTCTCTCAACCTTTAATGAACTTGTTTCTCGTTTTATCTATTTACTTAATTTGTTTCTTCCATGCAGGCCACTGACAGATTCCGAATTATACCAGATAATATTTGAATTATACCTGTATTCTTAAGTAACACATGTTTTAATATTCACATCTCATCTATAATATCAGCCAACAGCTCAGTTACTTGTTTAAATGTTTCCTTTATTGACGTGGGTTGTCTTGTGATCTTCCTGGAAAGTAACTGTGACGTCAAACATTTAAATCAAGATGAAAAGAGGGATTTCTCCCTCTCCACTGCCGCTGAGTGCTCGCTCCTGGTGGGAGCTGCTGAGCTGCTGAGCTGCTGTGTCCATCTATAATATTGTCAGGTCCTGACCTCTCTCTGTGAAGTGCCGGGAGATAATGTCTGAGATGATTTGACTCTATGTAAATAGTAAAACTGAATTTAGTTTGATTGAAACAAAAGAAAGTACAATACACATTCCATGATTGCTTTTATACTTGTTTTATTAGATTAAATTTGCTAAAAATATTCAAAAAATTATATCTACGGTGTTTACTCATTGAGGGTTGTCAACAAGCATGACTCCACATATGTTGCACAAGACAATCCGGAGCCCCTAGGTCTCATAATGTCAACGCCATGTCACGCCGATAAACAACGAGAAAGTCAACATGGCACGTCTTGTTATTTGAGGAGATGAAATCCCTCTCTTGTGGACATGCGTGATTTGTCAATTTGTCAAAATGACTGTAAACCAACTGATATATAATGTATCTGGAGCCTCAAGGCACTTTATGGTCTCAGGCTCCAGGCAGTAGGGGCTCACATGTTTAGCTCGTCTCGCTCCACTTCCTGCCACCGAGATGCAGATACGGGTCGTGTCGTGTCTGAGATATTTCTTGACGCTCACAAACAAAATCTAAATCTGAATTACGTGAGAGAAAATTCATTAGGCTTAGTGTGCGTGTCAGAGTTGTGTGTTTTTAACCGCACACGGCGGCGTCTGCTCCAGCAGAGATGGCATAATACCTACAATGTGGCAAACAGGAAATGTTTGCTGCCTGCTTCATTTCAGAAAACACCTACTGCCGCCAGGGGAAAACAAAATGTAAGCAATGTCTGTTTGTGTTTGCGTATGTAGTGTACACAGCACTAACACAATATTACATAATGTCTTCCTTGCAAATAACTCCATTTGAAATGTGATCCACCACATTGCACACATGTCGCGGCGTGCATAAAAGCCAGCCTGATTGGGAGCGACTGAAGGGAGGCGCTTTACATCTCTGTCCACTATAAAACCGTGTAGTGCCTCACAAAGTTGTAATTACTCCGCGTTGATTGTTATTTTTTTTTTAGGAGGAAAGGGATAAAAAAAAAAAAAAAAAAAAGACATGAGAACACTGTTTACTGATTCATGAGATTAAGCGTCATCGTTCGCCGTTTTCAAAAACACACAAACCCGTACATTCGTTAAGTACAAGTAAAATTAGAGGCTTCTCCTTGTCCTGGGCTGTTGCACCGCAGGGGCTGTAAAAAAAAACTGATTAGTCATCGTTTCACTCCTGATGAGATTCTAACACTTAATTTGATGGGAGAGAGGGAGAAAGGGATGTGAATTCCTGCCTTCCCTCTTCAAAAGCTCCCTCGCCTTTTTCTCATCCTCCTGGGATCGCAGTTTGGACTTCCAGTCTTAAACCGGGTGGAGAAATGTAATTCTGGTTTAACATAACACCCACGCGTCCTGGCTGCCTGTAAATCGTCGGAGCGTCTCGGAGAGCAGATAGAAACAAACAGATAAAAATGAGAGAAAGGAAGGAACATGTCACAGAGCCTGTGGCCATGCAGGGCTTGTGTCAGGCCATTGCTCAGAGAAAGGTGTAGTCTTCATTTCTGGAGTGAGAATCGTCACCCCCCTCCCTTCATCACCGCCCCACACACATTACCACCACCTCCTAACCAGCTCTCCCTCTTCACGGGGAGCCGGAGCAGTTCTGTGCATTCAGCACATTTCAGCACAGTGGATATTTGAAATGTCAGGACATTTACTCTGCTTATGTGTGGTAGATCTGAACTTCCCTACCGCCAGGCACATTCCTGAACCGGCCACATGTATTATTCATCCTGGGCTGTATACAGGGGGCCAGTCCACTTGACTTTGTCAACGTTCTGTAAACACATGCACTAAATCATTGAGGTGTCTAAAGAAGGGCCTGTAACTCGGTCGGCCCCGCTGCCATGACAGGTTGGATGGGAAGTAACGAGGAGCTGCGTAAGCAACCCTCAGACAACCATTAAAAATGTACGAGTCGCCATCTCCCTCTGGTCAGGCGGAGGATCATCCAGCCACCCACTACTTCGGCTCGACCCCCTTCCCCCCCCGCCCCCCCCCCCCTGCCAGGGCTTAGCCAAAACAACTGCAACAACACACCTGCCAATTCACTCCTGTCGCCTGTCTGTGCCACATCACTGTCACCTCCATCAGCCGGGGACGGAAAAGGCCGACTGTCACTCCCTAACCATCAGCTGTTAGATTCCGATACTGCTGGATCACTACACCGACCCTGATGTTCACAGCAACACCCTCTGCAACTGGCAATCACGGTAACTGAGGCCCTGTAAAGACATAAAGATATGATTTTTCTTATGGTATACAATCCAATAGATAGTAATTTCCTGATGGTCTAATTGGCCCCGGGGGGAGTTTTGTCTTCATCTATTATGAGGAGACCCACTGGACCTTAGCTTTATTGGATTTATGACAGCAGCAAGAGAAAAGATACTAAAGGTATAATTTGTTAACAGTTTTTTTTTTTTTTGATTGGGCTTCGTGCTGTAGCTGCCTCCACTTTCTTATTTCTGTGGAGAGTTGCAAACAGTCGCTCTCATGTGGGTTTCTCTCACAAAAACAACAGCTTAGGATATTTAAAGTCAAGCACAGAGCCAATTATATTGACAAATTACGGCCCCGCTTCGGTATCATGTGCAGTTATAGGGATTTTGATTCTGCCTGTCAAACTGTTTCACATTGAGTCCTGGTGCTGTTTCTTTAAATATAATTTGGGTGAGGAAAAAGAACAGTGGATAAAGTTTGGATTCAGCCTGCTCTAAGTAGAGTGATTGATGTAAAAACTGATTTTTGATTCCTATATTAAATAAAGGTAGAAAATTATACTATAATCTTTCAAGGCTTTAATATTTTCAGTCATTTTTAAATTTACTTAGACTTCTGAATCATGTTAGAAAGACTTGTTCCCTTGGAATTGTTGCAGTGCATTGATCAGATTAGTTTTCTGCCATATTGCCCGCATTATACACAGATTGTATTTTGATGCATGCATATTGGACGATGTAGGTGAAAGCGCAGTCGGTCTATAAGTTCTTTTATCAGGGATCAATACGTGTTGTGTTTTGTAACAAATGACAAATTCCTATAAATTTGGAACCGGTTCCACTTCAGATTGGGGAATCAATAGCCACCTTTACCTGTCAGAAGAATTGAAGAAAAGCTTAATATAATATTTTCCCCACCAGGAATCTCAGCCGTGTGTTAACCCTCATGAATAAAACAACAGCACAACCACAGACTTCGCCTGGATCTCTCCCATTGACAATATTTGCAACACTTGCCCAACTCAATTCCCAGAAGGCCTCTCCTCCTCGGCCTCTCATTGGCCTGTGGTATGCATGCCTGCAGACCAAAAGTCAAAAGCCAAAAGCCAAAGCAATTAAAAAAGCATCTCCTCCCCCAAAGAGCAAGGTTGATCTGCAGCTCCACGGTGGGTCCACGAGGTGCACCATTTAAAGCTGAAACACCGTAAGCTCTGACACAGTTTGGCCCTGCCATTAAGGCAATCTGTTTTGTGAAAGGATGGCCATCATAATTTATCTGTTTTTAAGCTGCCGTTGAGTACTTTTCCACATCCATCTTGGCACACATTAGAATTTCAAAAGCATCTGTGAATCAGAGCTGGAGACTGGCTGAGATGATTGCAGTGGTTTTCTATAGTCTCCTGTGGCGCTCTCCCTGACCCCAAGTCTGTAATCTATATTTTCAGAATAATACAGAGAAGCAGAGATGTTCAAGGGCATAACCCTCTAATCTACTCCACTTGCCATGTACTTGGAATGTCCACAACCACTCTTGAGCTCAGAGAAATAAAAGCTGCCCGTCATAACCAGCTTCAGTTCACTTCAACACTTCTGCTGTCAAATCAAAATAATATCTGTCAGGTTAAAAGCATGTTTACTGGTATCATCCTGCAATCAAAAACCTGGAACGTGGGAGGAAACACACATGCACGTGCACACACACACATATGCATATATTGCACGTGACAGAAAAAGCCAAACAGAGCAATAGACAGACAAACACGGAGCATATGCTCCTTCCACAATGATCAGTGACCTCCCAGACTCGCAGCACAGTGCTAAATGAGCAACTTTCCTCTGCGGAGTAGTCAATAACCACACAGCCACAACGATCGTGTCAGCGTCCAGCCCGGCCAACATCCCCCCTAATTAATTAGTTCATGTCTCCTCCGCTCAGAGAGAGGGAGACAGCACAAGGCATATGTACTCATCCATTACATGTGCTATCCGGAGGTCAGTGGCCCTGGCGGGAGCAGTCAGCAGGAGCGCTCGCAGACTTTCAACATATAGGCCCATTTGAGAAAATTGCCCGCTGGGTTAAAAAAAAACGTGCCTCTTGGCTGCTGTGTCAGTCAAAGACAATTTGATTAATATCAATCAGCATTAGAAGACCGCGGATCCATATGCCGGGGGACAACTTGTCCAGAGGCAACACCAGCCGGCCTGAGTGGAGTCTCTGGGCTCGGGATGGTTGGAATGAGGCAGCGGGCCAATCCTTTCATCCTCAGAGAGGGGGCCGCTGCTTTTCCATCTCTGTCTCGGTTTTTTCACTCCTTTCTCAACTCCAATCAGTCCTGCCTATCCCCACATCACCATCCTGTCATCTCCACCAATACCAATCCCACCACAATACCCCCCCCCCCCTGAATCGCCAGACCCCTCTGAAGGTCTCATATCACCCTATGTGAAAAACAAGCCCTATCTCTGGTTGGGAAGAGAATCAATCTCTGCTCGCTCTGTGGAATCCCTGACCGTCAGATACCAAGAGGAGGGCGTGTGTATGTGTGTGTATGGGTGTGTGTGTGTGTTTGTGTGTGTGTGTGTTTCTATGGGGGGGTTATTCGGGACATCAGTCTCCCCTTCGCTCACATGCTGCATTTTTTGACTTTTTGCCGAGTCAGGAAAAACACCGAAGACAAAAGCAGACCCCCTATCACGGAGCATGCTGTCTATCGATTCCCACCTCAGCTGCCCTCTGCGTCCAAAGGTAGAGGCGCGAAGCACATCTGTATCAATCTGTGAATTCCTATAAGTCTGCACTCCGAGCATCTGCGTTGTCTGTGTGGGGTAGCATTTTAATCAAGGCCTGCACATCAGATTAATGGAGAAATTTGATAAACGTCTCGTATTCGCGAGCGGAATTTTTGCCAACTCAGGACTTCAGCTCTGAGCAATGGGAAATGAAGAATTAGAGCTGAGATGAGGGAAGTGAGATGTTTGAGGTCATCCTTTTAAAAAATGACTTTTAATCAGAATTAAAACCGTCTCCAATATCCCAGTGATGATTTCATTACTGGGGAATCAAGATGTCATCCATTTTGAGGACGGGAACGTCAGAAGTTTTGGAAATGGATCGCGGGTGGCTTTGCACACATTTTGGAGCAGCTGCTCGCAGAACTAGTCACAGTCATTAAGACAGACAAGACAGGTCTAATCAAATATTCATGTTTTAAATTTTCTCCCTGCAAACTGAGCCTTCTCACTTTAAATTTTTAATGAGCATTAAATATCCCCAACAAAAACTAATTGACATCGCTTTAACTAGCAGGATTGAAGTTATGTGCAGTAATTGAGTTCGGCAGTCGTATCCGTCTTGAGTCAGTATAAACCTGTAAAGAGTATGCTCACCTGCGTGTGCTACACTATAAACCCTCACCGTGACCAACAGCGGCATGAGCTAAATGTGAGGAACACATAGCAGAGAAGAAAACGTGGAAGCCGAGAAATGAAAACACATGAAATCAAAAGCAGACTCTTCCTCTGTGCATAAAAAACACACCTCTATTTTTTCATTATGGTTTAAATGGCTGCACACAGCACTGGGAGGATGGCAAACTTTCTTAACTAATATAGATTGGTTATTTTCTTGCTCTCTTTTGACATTGTCACAAAGCTGGGATAATATTGATGGTGAAATTATTCTATTTATTAAGTCATCTTTGCGAGGCAGAGTTTCAATCCGACGCCGGTTCCACTGGCGACCAAAGTGGCACTTTGCGGGCACATTGAACCGTGTCACCGCTAAGCGAGGCTGACACATGGGGAGATGAAACTCTTGTCATTCATTTACCAGTGACAACCTGTGTATGCTAATGTCCAAGCATCTTTAGCTCAAGAGGGAGGACAGTTCTGCTCGTGTTGGCACACGGTCGGGCCTGAAGGGAAATCTGCATGGACGTACAGTGCAGCCCCGCCGTGTGCCTCATAACAATAGCAGACACTGATAAAGCATATGGGCCGTAATGGAAACGCAGGCTGCATAACTAAACTGCACTTCTGAGGTGAATGTTCAGAAAGGTAAATTGGGTTTAGATGCTCTGACGCATTTTATTTTCTTTATTTCTTTTGCCAAATTGCTGTATTGTGCGGTTTGGGTTCATTATCTCAAATGGTATTAAGATAACAAACAAGAAAAATAATGTTGGAAAGTTTGATGCAAAACTAACAACGTCACTGCAACAGCGAAACGCATTTTTATACTTAAAGGTTCAGTGTGTAGAAATTAGTGACACCTAGTGGTGAAGCTGCATGTTGCAGCTGAATACCCCGCGCCTCACCCTCCCCTTCCAAACACGACAGAGAACCTGTGGGAGCCTTCAGATGTCATAAAAACTCAAAAGGTGTTTAGTTTGTCCAGTTTGGGCTCCTCCAAAAAATATGGTGGCCTCCGTGGAGAGGAACCACTCCTGATGTAGATATAAAGTATTTAAATATAAAGGGCCAATTCTAGGGTAAATAAAAACAGCAATTAGTACAATCAAGATGAAAACATCAGGATTAGTTTAAATTCAATATATTCAGTTTATATTGATCCCTTTCAGCTATACCTTACACACAGAGCATTTACGAGTTTACCTCATATTGAAACACTGTGCATTATACAAGATTTTCTCAGCTTTCTAATTTTCTATCGCTCAATATTTCATGTTTCTGCATATCATCTAATGCCCTTTCATCTCATATTTCATGGCAATTGACATATTCGCCGAATGAAAGTTATAAGTGATGATTTATTAATGCTGTTATTGTTTGAGTTCACAGCATTTCACGTGCTCTTAAGACAAACAAGGCAAATGGTGAAATCTCCATATCCTGTTAAGGTCTGGATGGTGAGAAACATACAGAGCAGCTCCAGCCGCCTGCAGCCAAGGTCTAGTTCCTGTCACCTGGCAACCGAGTCAAATACTAAATTCTTCAAATGCCACGCGTCAATAGAATTCGCCTTTGAGCAGTATTGACACCGAGTTAGCTTTTCAAGTATTCACAGGAGCTATTTAGAGGGCAATAATTGCAGTGTATGGATCTCTGTTTGTTCAATTAATTCATTGAGTGGATTGATTCGTTCAATAGGCGGATGATGTATTTAGTGATGAATGCAAAATCTATCGTGTATGGCTATCCAAGGGTCAGTGAACTTTTCTTTACACTGAGTATGAATAGACTCGGGCTCTGCATCCTGCCAATTGGAAGTCCTGTTATATTAGTATTACTCTAACTGTGAAAGCATCTCTCAGCTCTATAATTACATTAAAATACAAAAAAGTCTTCTCATCCAAATGATAGATTTCTCATCATCCAGGATGTTTAACGCGCAGAGTCTGATAAAGAAAATGTAGAGAATGCATCCTATAGTAGAGGAATAACATTAGGGCACTTGTACACAGGGATGACTTGAGTGCAGACAAGGGATTTTGCTGAAAATTA
Source organism: Pleuronectes platessa (assembly GCF_947347685.1). Classification (NCBI taxonomy): domain Eukaryota; kingdom Metazoa; phylum Chordata; class Actinopteri; order Pleuronectiformes; family Pleuronectidae; genus Pleuronectes; species Pleuronectes platessa. The sequence continues at coordinate 6,305,453 of NC_070641.1, forward strand.
TAACCATCATTGTTTACGTTTTTTTTCATTCCCATTATTCAAAAGTGTATTCCAAGTTGATTTTGGCCCCTGCTCTTTCTGAAACCAAAGATCTACAGTCCAGTGAAACCCAAGTTATTACCAGGATATCGAGGCTCGCTGCTTCCCGGGTCCTACTCGCAGCTAATGGCTGAACTGCAGCACTGAGGTGAGTTTTAGGATGTGTGCATCTTCCTTTTGGCCAAATCAACTCTACATTTCTCTAACTGCAACCGCTCTCCAATTACCGCCTTAGATCGACCCAGTTAATAAAACAGTCCATTTGATCCAGGGAACCTGTTCATGTTTTGGCTCTGAGCTACAGTCTGTGTTGATGTGATCCGATGTATCGAGGCAGGCACCTGACATGTTGGTGTTACTTTCAGAGCAGCTGTCACTGCGGCCTGTCAGTGATTGACTCGCAACAGATCTGCTTTCAGATAAATATTTCATCTCTCACTTAAAAGAAAAACAGATGTTCTGCAGCCATGTACACTGGGAAATACGCTGGTGGTAATGCATGCATTACTTACAGCCAGCTAACTAAATTTAGAATGAAATATGCATCTGACAGATGCCTCACAATCAAGTTCCAAAAGCCTATAATGGGATATCGACAGATTTCATTTATACGGGGCAGACTGACCTCATTGGGGGAACTAATAAAACTTTTGGTACATTCAACCGGAAAGATGCCCTGGCTGTATTTCACTCTTAGGCAGCTCTCTCAGTGCCCTTTAAAGCATTGACCTCTTCACAGAGTGAGGGCTCCTATGTGATTAATACTGCTAGGCATTTATTGGCACGCAAGGCACTTTTACCAATAGGTCACCTGGTTGACCTCAGCGCAAGCATGGGGATCGAAACTGTGTGGACAGGAAACTATATGGCTTAGAGTGGTAACAACGGGCAAAATACTAAAAAGGCATCTCAAACTCATAACCATCCCACTCATATAAAGCTATTTGGGCTCAAAAACACACAAACGCACACATACATACGTATAGATCCTGAGTCTCTATCGCATTCACCAAGACCCACCCACACAACACACACAGCCTCGGGCATAAAAGGTTTCTGCGGCCAGAACACAAACAAACTCATTTGTAACCTGCCATGACACACTCCAATACACACGTACACACATATACACACCCGCACACACACACACACACACACACACACACACACACACACACACACACACACAGAAAGGAAAAGTAACATTATCCCCCTGTGCAGCTAGATGGATCAGACTGTTTATCAGAGGCTCTCCACCAGCACACTGTAAGAAGGATCATAATGTCAGCAATCGATTCCAGAGCAATCAATATAGATACCTATTCAGATACCTATTGATGCAATTTACCAGGAATATTAGTCCAAGCACAGGTAAATGTCAGGAGTTCTGCCAAACATGGCTTCTGGGTCATAATTGGACTGAGAGGTGACGAAACGACATCGAACATTAAGGCAAAGTTAACTTAAGTGAGCTGAAATGTGGTGTAGGACGGAAATAAAATAAGAACAGTTTTGAAGCAGTTGTGTTTTTTCTGTATCGGGTCAACAAGCTTCTTAAAATAGGATACAATTTGTCTTACATAAAGCAGGATAGATGGAGCATCAGAATAAGAATAACAAGCCATCGAGAAACGGCGATGCAACACAACAATATATGCACACTCTGGTTTATCAGCAGTAAATAGCCAGTGCCATGTTCCCATGCTCCTTAATCATACTGATGCATGCACACAAACACACGGCATTGTATAGGCACGCGCGCACGCACACACACACACACACACACACACATCCGTTTGCTCTATCTCCCACAAGCAGTTGAAAAAACGTGCGTGAGCAACACACACACACACACACGCGCACGCACTCATTCGCACATATTTTTCCGAGACCAAAGGAAGAGCTGACTGCAACATTTTTCTCCACTTCAAAAAAGTAGCCAGTGTCAAAATGATAAATGAGGGATCATGAGGGAGAGCGTGCATACTTACATTAGACTGCACAAGAGCTTCAAGAGCCGCAGCAGCATGGACCAGCGCTGCTTTCAGCTGGTCTCAGAGCTGCTTCCAGGCGCTCGCTGTTCCGCAGACGGGGCCCGACATGCAAATTACATGCCACGACAGTGATTAGCAACGTGAAATTACTATCTACATAACAATAACGTTTTCGACACAACGGCCGCGCGGGGTGCGTGACCTGACATTACGAGCGGATGGTTGGGGGGGGGAATGTTGTGTTCCTTACACAGGTGTTGCCTGGTAAAAGGTTGATTGCTAATTTCCCGGAGGTGAGTACGGCTCACAGATGTGTGCGGAGAACATCTGATAGGCCGTCGGAATGCTGATGCAGGGCGGCGCGGGGATATTTTCAAACATCGTTTATAACATCATTTTGGCATCAGTTACAAAATGGCGGCGGGAAGATTGATGGGCGGCGAGGGCTGCTTAATATGCGTGATTGGAATGATACACGAAGCGTGCTGTTTGTTGTTGTGAGAGTGACGGCACACATACTGAAAAGACACGCTCTCGGATTTACAGGATCAACATTAATTCCAATAAAGCGGATATTGACATCTAAGCATTTCTGTCTGTCTGAGGTTTCTTAGAATGATTATAAATGTGCATAGTAACAAATCAACGTTCGTTTTCCATCTTTTTCTTCCTTAAAACTTCCGAAAGTCATACCAAAAAACAATAAAACAACTGAAAAACAAGAAAAATGTCTTTAAAGCAATTCTTTTTTCTGCGATAAAAAAAAATGAATTGGTAAAACTAATGGTCTCTCTTGGTCAGTGTGAACTCAACACACAACATGCAGCTGTTACATGTCATTGCTGACGCTGCAGAACATTGCGCTTTCCCAGAGAAATGGACGACCTTTTTTTCCCTTAAATAAAAGAAAAGTCAGTGTGTCTAGTTTGTGAAGACTCAGGTGTGAAAGGCCAATCTTGAGCGTCATTACGACTAGAAATTGTAAATTCCTTGTATGTGTAAACCTGCCTGGCAATAAAACCTGATTTTGAAATACACTCTTAGATATAGTTCCTTGGCGGCAATTGGCTGTCGAACAAGAGACAGCTAGAAGACCTCATTCTGACAATATCATAGAGGCATACTTTGTGGTATAAAGACACTAAGAAGCTGATATCTCTTATGGAAAGGGAGATGGCGAAGGAGCATTTTTGCTTCTACCATTTTGAATTGTGAAAAGTGTCGGTTTAGCCACCAAAATATCTGGTCCCAATGTTCAGGACATTTTGCCTTTCACATGAAGAAGGAAACAGGGGATTCTCCAAATCAGACACAATCACATCAAAAAGAAAGTGTCCGGTGGAGCTTGGGTGGAGCAAACATGAGGTAAGACATTGCGTTTAAATTCCCTTGTGGAAATCACATGTTTGTCTTGTTTACAGCACATCAGCAACGGTGTCAGCATTAACCATCTAAGGCTCTCTGATCTTTCCAAGTTGACACCCTCATTGGCATCTTCGACGTGTGTGGCTCCTCTTTCTAATCAGGAGATATTGTATTTTTTTGTTCTACGTCCATCGTGTGTCGAAGAAATGCCATTGGCAAACTCAACTGCTCGCTGTGCTGTTTTCTCACATGGGCTCACAACAACATGTTACAATGTTTTTTGGTAATAGGAGGTCAGCACTTGTCTGAGAGCACTTTCTGTTGAAGAACTGTCGTGAATAAGCCTCTGATAATACAAACATATTGAAAAAACACTAAACAACACAACAGGTCAAGTGCGTATTAGTCATTTTGGTGTGTGGGATCACTGCCAAGTTTGATTTGAGGGAAACATGACTCCGAGAATGCATTGTACTAACAAAGGTAAGGATTTTTTGGAGCAAGCCATTGTAGCCACAACCAACTGCAAGCATCATCATCATCATCACTACCACGTGACGTCGGACGCCTCACCAAAGAGGAGCAGTTCCAGCTATCGCATTAGAGAGGTTAGTGTGATATATGTGTTCAATAATTTAGTATGGCCCTCCAAGGATGTTATAAAATTTGAAATGGCCCTTGATAGGAAAATGTTCCCCACCCCTGCTGTAGCACTTCTCCAGATAACACAAGAAAGGAAAGCCCTTGCAAAGCTACTGCACGGGCACTGCCCAGCACACCCTTGGATCAATTACAATGTAATTACAATAGCAGACAGAAATACAACCTGGGTCTGGGCTCTGTCTGCACTGATAACTGATAGATAAGCACCTGAGGGATGGCTGAGAGAAGCACCTGGCCAGAAACACATCTCAATGCTGTCAATAAATTACTCTGCCGGGACCGCTCTTTCCTGGGTAAGGCTACACGATCGGCGGGCACCAGCCACATCCCGACCTCCTGTGCAGTCCATCTAGCTGTCCGCTGGGAAAAAGACTAGTGAGGGGGGGAAAAGCAGCAGTTTTGGATACTGCGGTAGAAAAAGGGCCTGGCTTTCCACTACTCCCCCGCCATGCTCTCGGCTTTGTACAAGCCCTTTGGTCGCCCCGCAAGTCGGTGCAATTTCAAAACTGTGATCAACCGCCCGCTTATCAGGAACCACTCTTAGCGGCAGTGTGTGACACTTGTGCAGATGTGCCCGTGATCCGTCGTCAAAAGGACGAGTGGAACGCCAAATTTTCGCTGCAGAGAGTGTACAAAGACAAAGAGATCAGCGATAAGACAGAGAAGTGCCCCCGTATCGACTGCTGTCAGTTAGGAGCATGTTAAGGAGTGTATTAAGGATTAGAGGGGATTAGTCATATCAGATCACTAGAGGGTTATCAGTGGTCGCAGCTCCTCAACGAGCAGCTCCGGGCCGCTCTGAAACAAGCACCCCAGCATCCCCGTATAAGTCTTAATATTAACCCATTAAGCCGGACGATTTATGAGTTTGGGAAAACAATTAAGCCCATGATTTTTATTAGGAGCTTGATTGAGTGCCTCCTCCCCGGTGCCTCGACACTACCAAAGTTTACCCCCTCCAGAGAGCGGAGGCCTCGCTCCAAATATTACCGTGATTTAAGATGCAAAACCAACACACATTAAAACAGCTCAGTGCTTATTCCGCGCGCGCTTCCACACAAAACCAATTTAGTTTCCATTGATCGCTTTTCAAGCAATTAGATTTCCATTGATGGAAAAAGTAGAGGCTGCTTGTATGAGACGGGGAGGGTCAGTGGTTGGGCGCTGTGATTTGCACGTTTATTCAGGCCGTTTGACCACCTCCTCTAACCCCTGACAGATCCCTGGCTCTTTCCCTCCTTCCTCTCTACCCATTCCACGTCCCCAGCTTCCGGACGACAAATAATTCACCCAGCATGAAAAAGGGCCTGGCGTCAGATTATATATCCGTCTTTATTTCCGATATTGCCTCTTTGTTTCTGCAAACTTGGCTGATTTTCTAAATTGTGGAGTATTGACTGTTTCAGAGCCTGACCAAGCGAGTCTGATGTAACACATTGGAGGTAATGATATCCCAGCGACAGGAGAGGCAGTGGAAGGGCCAGCACTGGACGATGGCCAGGCTCTGTAACCATTAGTCTTCTCAGGAGCCGGAGTCTGCTCTGTTCCAGCACAGGAGAGTTTGCCATCAGCAAAAACGGTAACCCAACTCAACCAGTGAAACCACCACAACCCCTCCTGTGTGCCTGCCACAGACGGAAATGCCACAAAGGAATCATTTCCTTTCATACAGCCAAGGTCACTCCTCATCTTTCTGGGAAAAGAAAAGCTACATTATACTCAAACCTGAGGGTTTTTTACAAAGGGAACGGTTCCATATTCAAAATACGTTGTAAAGGTGAAAGGGCGAAATGTGGATTCAAGGTATGAAATAGGAACACTGAATGCCATTAATGTGAGAGTAGGGTGTAATTCCCCGTAGGCTCCCAGAGGAAATCCACCGCTCGCCAAAGCCGGGGGAATTTGACAAATGCCTTTCTCAACACCAGCAAAGGAGACAAATGTTGCATTTAAACAGAAATACTTAATTTCCGCTTTTGGTGACTTGCAGCAGATATCATTAATCAACAGAGGCCTACCACGCTCAGTGAGCCTGCTAAGAACCAGATGATCGCCCTCTTCCACTCAATCCATCAAGTATGATTGGAGAAAGAAAAGGTTCAAAAATTTTGAGTTGCACCCACGCAGGAAGAGTAATTACCCTTGTGCCAGTCGCTGAGGTGTTCTGGTGACACCTCGACCCTCTGTTTATCATGCACCAGATTACTCATGGGGGGTGTCAGCGCGGCATGACAGAACCAGCACCTCCACCTATGTCCCCTTCACTCACTGCACCCGAGGCGGACAAATATGACATACGAGCGTCCTGAACTTTTAACGAGCAAACTTATCTCGGGGATCCGGAGAATGCGATGCCCTTCCCGTTCTCAGAAAATCGGCAAAGGCCAAGGTTCGAGCTTTGAAGGATGGAATCTGGTCTCCAACTTTAAAGACCAATCTGTTGATTTTTGTCATTGTCCTGCTGTGTCACATCAACCAATTGTTGTACCTCTTGGATATTACTCACTGTCTACCATATGATAATATGCATTGAAATAGGTTATTTTAAAGGTGCTGTGTGCGGCGTTTTGAACATTAATACATCATTGTCAAATTAATTGTGATGCATTTGTTTACCTCACTCGTAAACAAATGAGACTATTACAGCTCTTGGTTCATGGAAGTGTTTGTGGAAGTAGTTCTGCAAACTTAGCGCCGTGATACTTGACGTTTTCCGATTTTCAGTTTCTTTCTACTTTTGAAGTTGAGAAATTAGTGGAGAGTAATTTATTGATCGCACTTTTCCCGGGCCCTCTGCTTGCACTGACAGAACAGCCTCATCCTCCCGATTAATAATGTAAACCAGTGGGTCTGCAACACCACGGGTGGAATCTAGAAGCGCAACACGGATCTAAGACGCGACAAAGGGAATGGGATGGAAATAAGGCAATATAACTTCCCACCAAACGAGGCCCGTGTGCCACACAGTTAAGGGTCGTTGTTCTACGCTTCGCCAAAATAACCCCACCTCTGACGGATGGCAGAATGTTGTTGATACTGATGTTAACATGATTTAATGACCTCCATGCAAATTTGTTTAGTTTCCCGCTGTGAGACGACACTAATCACTCTTCAGTGAATAAATCCTCATCCTACCAGGGCAGCTCTTGGAGTATATGCTTTCATTAATAGAAGGTGAGGATAAAATGGGGGGCAAAACACTAACGAGCCGGTGATAATGCGCCATCTGAGTACAAACAATACAAGTACAAGTAAAATGTTCACGATGCTGTAACTTTCCTCAATTTTCTGACCTGCTTACTGATGTTTGAGTTAAACACCAATGAATTTACTTGCTGGTAGGTGGAAATCGGAAATAATTAGGCCTCGGCGGTGTAAAATGCAGCATTCAGTCTGGATAAGAGCACCGATTTGCTCAGTGATGGCCTTGTTTATTTCTGTTAATCACACCAATTTCTTAAAATGAAGGTGGTAATGTTTTATTGATGTTGAGGTGCCGCATGCAGAGTTGTAATTCAATTTGAAGGAGGAAAAAAAAGGAAAACCGGAGAGGATTGATGTTTTTTCAAACGGGAAGAGATCGTTCTCTAAACATCAAAGATCAACAAACTTAAGAGATGCATTTAAAATGTCCGGACGTGAAGAGAGTCAGACGAGGACGGATGTGCCGAGGCAATAACAGTAAAGCAAACAGGCGGCTGCCTTTGCACCACTGCTCCTTGCCTCCCTAGTGATACATGCCAGAGATAACAGCTTAATTTCAACCTCAGCACTTTTACTGCACTGTCCGAGGCATTCACTGCATCAATGTATCATTGTACCACCATGCTAGTCACTCTCCACTGCGACAACTCGCAATTTTTTCCGTGATGGAAGCTTTCGGAAGGGTGCCGCGATTTAGCTCGCGCGCGGGCCGCCCTCCTCTGATGGCTTTGGTCTTCGGAGACTCTGCTGGCTGTTTGTTTCTCGGAGCACAGGTCACAGGGCAGACTTCTGATTGAATCCCCCACACTGTGACGAGTGAACGGGGGCAGAATCGCTCTTGATTCTGCTGCAGAGGCTCTTCCCTCTGCAAAGCATTTCCTCCTGCACTTTGAAAAGCAGGTGCTGGAGCTACTTCAACAGTGTGAGGAGGAAAAAACAACAACAACACACAGAGCCTGGGATTCTTTATCTGAAGAGATCCAGCGGCTGAGTCCAGTGAATGATGCCAGAGGAAGAGAAGGCTTCAGTAGTTTTTAACGTTAGATGAACACGATCAGATCTATGTAATGATATATTATGTTCTTCAATCTACAAAATAATCGGGGACTTCAAAAATGTATCATGTATTCAAGAAAAAAAAAAATATAAGTTTGCCTTCTTTGAAACAAAGACTACTAAAATCGTAGGGAACAGACTTCAAACATTTCTTTTCCCTTTAATTTTAATCAATATTTCCAAAACAGAAATAAAAAAAAAATAGACTACGGAAAACTAAGTAATGCTTCTGTTTAACGGCCACACTGGTGCCATTAACTTGCAGCTCCTCACAGCCATAAGAGAGGATTTATAAAGAGATAATACAGACATGACTCTGCTGAGAGTTGACATGTCAGGTCCCCAATCACACGTTTCATAAACATGTGTGTTTCTGCTAAATTTAATTGCCCAAATTGTTTATGTGCTAAGCCGTAGCCTGACAAGCAAACAGTGCTTGAACCAGGGCTATTCTCAAAGCAATTAGCGGTTAAATTTAAAATGTGCTACGATAGATTACATTCATCGCAAATCCTCTGTCAATTTGCATTCCTTCTCATGCTCCCATTGTAGCACGGAGCCTCTGCAACATCACGGGGGGATTTCCCCGGAAAAGCCTGGCTCTGCGGCGCGCTGACCCTGCGTGGCACCGACGGCGCGGTCAGCATGCCGGGCCGTTATTAACACTCACGTAAAGGAGGTCAGCGCGCGGCTGCCCGGGGTGCTGAGGACACGGAGGGATCTGGGCACCGGAGGAGAGCCACCTTGTTGAGGGGCGTCACGGTGAGAAAGCGGCCACATTACACGTCACCTCCATCTGCAGGGGGGCTGCTGAGGGCAGCGTTTAAAAGGGCAAACATGAGTTGAATAAAGAATATGCTTTGTAGCACATTTCTCTGTCCTCTATTAAAGAGCAGAAATAAATAAATATTTCCGTACAGCTGTCTGGATTGTTGAGGTGTCGTTCCACAGGGGCCTTATTTCAAACACGGGAACACCTCTCTTTTTTTTTCATGGATGGTATAACTTGAAACGACGCGCTCTTTTTTGGCGCTCCGCATGCTCGCCGTCCTCTGCCATGACAGCAGATCCCTTCTCTTAGCTCACGCATCTCACACGTGAGTAATGATCCCGCAACTTAAAAATAACACTGCTACCCTACACGTTCACATCGGGGGGGTGGCAGCTCTGCACAGGCACGTCTGCACAGGCACGTCTCCTGTTATCCATAGGGAAGGCGGAAATCAGATGTGCTTTTTATCATGTGTCGTGAACTCTCTCCACGCAGCCCCCCCCCCCCCCCTTTCGCTCATACCCACGTTGAGCATCCCGTCAAAAGAATATTGGCAAACGTTGTAATTACGTGCCCGGGTATCTGCGCCTTACATGGCTCGAGGCCCGCAGCGGTCCCGGGCCTGATATTTCAGCTTTATCATATTTTAGTTTTATTTGAGGACAGTGGCAGCGCCGTGCCTCCAGTCAGCCATAATTGAAACGAGGGAAGGGAAGATGTAGAGGCTGTGTGCCCCACTCCTTGTAATCAAGCCCTTAGTCCTGTGTGCTTTGCCATTTTTCAAAGTGAAATATCCTCACAATCTTCACAGTGATATGCAGCGAGCGCTCCTCATGCCTCAGCCCGTGGATAATTAGCAATGAAAAAGAGCACTTTTTTTTTTTGTTCTACATGAGAGAGCCATGCGTTAGGAATGCTGCGGCCTCGTCTGCTGCCTGTCCACTGGAAGCGTTCAATTAAATCCATGATTACATGCAGAACAACATAAGGCTGGTTTGCGACTAATTTATTATTCTTTCTGTTGCAGGCGTGACATCAGTATTCAACAAGCGCTGCTATCCGCTTTGCACACGGGCTGTGTGGGTTGTATGTGAGACCCGTGTGTTTGGGAGGTGAGCGGTGGAAAAGTGAAGCCGGGGGACTGATGGAGAAGTTGATGCATGATCCCTGGTGGCTGAGCTTGTTTGAAGCGTGGAGCCGGGCAGGTGATTCGGAGGCGCCGGCTCTTTAAACAGCGTAATGAGCCAGAGAGGACGCTGCCCACCCCCCCACACCCACCAGCCCCCCCAAACCCTCCCACCTCCCCTTCCTTCTATCAACACAAGCAACCAAACCTCTCCACCGACAGTGCAGGGATATTGTGTATCGACACTCGGCGTGAACAGATTGAGTAAGCGTTTTACTAAATTTGATTTCCAAATGAATGATTCCAAAGACGCAAAAAGAAAATTACTTATTTAAAGCTGCACCAATCAATATATTTGTATTGCCAATGATCACTCGCAATAATAAACCCACAGAGAAGGGGTTGAAGATTGCCATCTCTGCAACTTTTATCCATCTGCCTCGGGAGTTTTATTCGAAGCTCGATCGAGCTCGGAAGAATCAGACGTCGACCTGAGCAGCACCAAGAAGCAAACAGACACAGTGGCGACTGCAAAATGCAGGGGCTAGTTTTTTTAAGTTGGTGAAGTTTAAACCACCTTCTATGTGACTGTCAGCTTGTTGTTGTCTGCCACCTGTTGGCCGAAATAAATAATATTGCAGCTTTAAGTTAGTTTTTTTGCTTTAAACGTATGCTCTAATGCATACAAGCTGACATCAATAGAAACTACTGGACTCCCTTCTATTTGGCCATGTGAAACAAGTCGAGTTATGTCAAATAAACCAGGCCCAGTGTATGATGGGCTGCAACCAGTTTAATCTGCTGTATTCCTCCATTTGAAGCAGTCTGACACAAAGTCACAAAGTCTCACAAATCCCAGAGAAACGATCCAAAAGTGAATAAATAAAACCGTCAGAAACATCCCTTTTGTCTTAGTTCTGATGACCCTGGGTGGTACAGAGCTCTGCTTTAATGCGATTAGTTTCTGACTGATTTGCATACTTAATACGCCCTACCCTGGCCCCGGAATCCAGTTGCACTTACAGGTTTCACGCCGGGTTGGCGTCCTCAGCCCCGGCCCCGTGGAGTCTCGTTACACTGCTCTCTTTAATGTCGCACAAATGCAGCCCTACGCTCGCCCTCCTCCACCACGATCACAATCCTCCAACAGGTACAAACACACAGAGAGGTGTTAAGGCGTGGGCAGAAAGTGTGAGAAACACAAAGTTTGTGCAGGTACTAAATGTGTTTGCATAATGAAGAAAGAAGGGAAAAAAAAAAAACAAGGCTGAAACTGGTCCTCATGCACAATTTATTGTGTGTCTATTTGCAGACATATTTTTTGGTGATGTCGAACATAACACTGCAGCCGCGGCTCGAGGAGGAAACAAAGACGAGGGGGCACACGGGGGAGAGAGATGGGCTGCGAGCCTTCTATGCAGCGTTTCATTGCCGCTGATAATATATAAATGCATGCACACATGGATGCTGCTCGTAAATGAATAAACACATACATCAATTTCAAAATCCAACACATTTGAATTTCAAATGCAGCCGTGCCCCCTTTTCCCCCCCCCTCTTTTTTTGTTTTTACGATATGTCTCATTTCTCTTTCTCGGAGAGATAAAAGGAGAGGGCTGAGAGGAAAAATTAGAGGGGTGGGAAAGAACAAATGCTGTATAGAATTCGGGGTTATGCATTGGGTTTGTGCGTTTCCCTCCTGTTTAAATCAAACGTGTAGGGGCCGTGCAGCCCTGGGCTTGTTGCTGATGACAGGTTCAGTGTTTCTAGACTTCTCTCCTCCCTCTTTTCAGCGACAGTCCTGAATTGAGAAGCGGGGTGGAACGGGGGGTGTGGGCTTCTGGCGGAGGGTGAATTAAATAGTCACTCTCTCTCCCTCTCTCTCTCTCTCTCTCTCTTTCTGTCTCTCTCTCTTGCACTTTCTCTTTTTTTCAGTGGCGTTTAAAATCAATTCATTCAGTGGACTGCTGACACAGCCCGGCCCAGAGAGCCCAGGATTTATGGCTCCCTCTAATGGGCATGCTCTGAACCAAAGCCCTGCCGTCAGCACAATTCTGCCAGCCACCCGTCCGCCCCACTCCCTCACTCCATCTAGCTTTTAAAGACGCAGGCACCCCTCCTCTTCCTCCCTCCGCTCCTTCTCCTCCTCCTCCTCCTCCATCCTCTTTCCTCATCACCCCTCTGGTGGTGAAAGAGAGGCCTTGGAAACACATGCAGGGCCCCAAAAACGTATAAAAGCCGCCATACCACAATACAAACAAAGGGGAGCTGCACAATATGGCACCTGTCATCTTACATTTTGAACATTTCTCTTATTAAATGCTTGGTTTTGCTTCTCTTACAGTGACTGATGTCCGGAGCATTCCTCGGCCTCTCACGAGCGCTGCCATCCGAGAGCAGTGAGAGATATTTCTCCTGCAGCGTCGGGTTCTGTTCAGGACGAACATGAACTCTATTACACCGTCAGCTTGTGGGGCTTCAACGTGCGTTTCAACATGGTGGACGTTCACTGATAAAGATTATCTACTTAGCGTTGTTACAACAGAAATGTTTTGCAAAACATGCTCTCACGAAGTGCAGCCCCTCCAGAGCAGTGCACAACATCTCGCTCTGATTATTTACCATAAGTGTGAGGAGGAGAAACTGCACTACACTGTCAGCTTGGGTTTAAAAACACAAATTGAAAGTACTTTTCAGCGTTGTTGGCAGACATTTGGTGTTAGATGTTTCCTTATGATCATTAAAATCTGGGCAAAGCTTTTGCTAACAAGTGGTGCTTCCCAGAGCAGTATATAATCTCTCTCTATCCATTACCCTGTCTGACGAGTGGTGCTTCCTGAGGTTCTTTGGAGCATATATATATTCATATATTCATAACCAAGTCTAGTGTCACACGATCTGAAACAATTTATGGCGCAAGAGGGGAAGAAAAAAAAAAACTGTGATTGAAAACACTCGCCTATGAACTCAGTGAGTGTAAAGATATATGAAAAGGATCATGGCCTGAATTGTGATGACAATATGGAGTCACTCCTGTGCGACACTTGATTTGAGCGAGTTAGCGAGTCCCCCCCCGTCGGAGCGAGTGTGTTTCTGTATCGTGTTTACGTCTGTGTACACTCAGGCACAATATGCCACGCTGCTGTTGACCCTGTTATATCCTCCGGCGACCCGGTAATTTGCAGACAAATACAGACCTTTGCTTCTGCCCCGGAGCCTCGATTGTACATCCTTCTCCATATCCCTGCTCTGCTCTGCAGCCTGTCAAGGCGTTATGGGCCCTGAATTAGCCTCCCATTACAGCTAGGCTCCAGCTCCCCCTAAAGTTAACCATAACTGACCATTTCGCGTTGCTTCATTATAAAGCCATGCATGTAAAATCAAGTCATGGTCCCCGGCCGTCACATCCAATTTCAAAATACAATCCCCAGCCCCCCCATAATCTCCATCTTTCTCTCTTACTTAAGTTCAACCTTCTCCTTGTTTCATAAAATATGATCTGATTAAAATAGATTACACACCTTGTTAGTGGAGCGTTTCATATTTGATACAGCGGTGCTTTAAGACAGCCGGCGTCCTCCATGATTCAAAGCCAGTGTGGCCTTGTTGTCTGGCCTATTTGTTTAATAAGCTCACCTACATCACTGGGCCTTTTAAGTGAACACAGTCCCCCGGAGCAAAGGCAAAGATCAATACCCACACCTGTACAACTCAAATAAAAAATTCAAAAAGCAGGAATGACGGATTTTCTCCTCTCCAATAAAAAGCGAATGAATCAGAGACAAATTCCAAAACAGGAAGCTGCAAATTACGTGCGGACCTGCAGGGAGAGCCACAGGTCAGCCGTGAAACCTTTCTGCGGCGATTAGTCCATCGCTGCTTAAGACTGGAGCTTTTACAACGTCTCGAACACGAGAGACCACGGTATGCAAATGGGATATTCTAAACAGAGAGAAGAAAGGCACAGTCTTTGAGGGTAAATGAATTCATTATAATCCTCACCTCATCTGCTGACTGATGGAAGTCTCCTCGTGTAATCGCTGATGGGGGGGAATACCTTCCACTGTACTGAGGCAGCTCAGATGTGGGAATAATAATGGGTCATATCGCCTTGAAAATGAAAATGAGACTCCCCCATTTACTCTGAACAAAGTCCATGTAAGAGGGTAAAATGTAATACAGCGCTTGAGGAATGTAATTATCATTTAGCGAGTCCGTGAGTGACGGGGCCCGAACCGCATGAAAAACTCATTTTCATTTTTCTTATTATATCGTGATTATATAAACATTCTTAACCGGTGGCCACAGCAGCAGCAAATTATAGCAAATTAGCCCCATATTGCCAGTTTTTAGCGGAGGCAAATGAACAAGCACTAGAACTCCAGTGTTTATTCCATAAATCAGCCGAATGCTGCACCTGTTGAGAATGTAAATCGCCGAGGCTATTTGATTAAACTCTTACATCAAAACATTTGAAGAGCACTTTCTCTCCCTCTCTTTTTTTTTTTTTTGCTGTTTATACTCCGGTTTTCTTCTCTGTTAAGTTCACTCTCTCCTCCTACACCCACTGCAACTGGAGTTTCAATGGGCGGTGACGAGGGAGACATAACACCCACCAGCTATACGTGGGGGCACGGGAGGTCCATCATTACCAAGCCACAGTGGTGATCACGGCAATAATATAGAACTATAACCGAGCAATTAGACTAATGGAAAACGTCCCTATTTCTCCCGGTGTGCTGCAGCGAGACGCGCCGCATGCGCCGCGGGCCCCCCCTGGAGATGAGGCTGGAGATGTGAAGTGGAGAAGAGGTAATGGCGGAGGACCATTGATCCTCGCCGCCACCTGCTATATAGCTCCGCGGAGGATGGGTGGGGAGGCAGAGGGCTCCATCTGGGGAGAGATCCCACTGGCTCCTGGGCTCTCAGGCATATGGATAAGAGTCTTTCTCTAGTCTTCCGCTACTTAACCAGCACACATTAGCACAATATGGCCGGATAGGGGAGAGTAAGGCGTGCATACATGAAGACTTTATTACAGTAAGGGCGCATCCGCAGCGAGAGGGCGTGAAGCCGTTTCCTCCGACTCTGGAGCGTTCGGCTGCTCGTGTGAGGCCAGGTGAGAAAAGGACCACTCAGATAATCACACTTAAAATGTGAGGCACACTTCCAAATGAATGGAGCACATTTCTCCCAGAGGAAACAACAGCATCAGTTGCTCATATATCCCCCAAAACAACCCATATTTACATTTAATAGGAAAAGAGCTGCAGCAGCCATGTGAATAATGACCGCTGGGTGTCAGGAGCAGAGGCTGAGGCAGCAGGACGCTGGGCTGGTGGTTGTTTGGGTCGTTAAAGTTAAACGGGAATTGTTGTAAATCGGACCACACCCAAAAAACTGCAGAAAAGTTCCCTGATCTTAGTTACTTTAACCAGAAAACAGGATATTTTCTAAACCTTTTTAAAACCAAACCTTGACCCTAGCAATACCCATAACAATAAATAAGAATTTCTAATAGTTCTATATCAGATTAGGGAACATGTTGTAAGAGTAATCGGAAAGGATTTACTTCATAGATATAGATGGAGGATTTAATGTATGAAACTATCAGTAGTAAGATTACTCGACAAATGGCAGAGATTATGACCAATACCTAATCAGAACTGATAATAAGCAAATATGTCTACACGGTAGAAATAGTCATAAACATTGGAGAAGATATGAAAATCACATATGTGATTTTCATATCTTGTTATGTTGCAGCAAAGCATATATTTCAATTCCATACTTAAGTTCAGGCAGTGTGCAGCTAGACAAACCAAAGCTTTTCCACCAAGAAAGCGTACCCGAAGTCCGACTCGTTGTAAGTTAAGACACACACAGACGGACTGGACCTAAAGTGCACAGCAAACAGACATGAGGGGTTTGTTTAGAGGCTGACCTGCCCAGCTGGGGGTCTCCATGTACAGGTAAAGCCGGTCGGGCTGAAGCTGGGTCACTCAACTCGCTGCTGCTGCCACAGGGACTGATGAACCCTGCAGAAGGAAATAAAAAAAACAGAACACACACTGGCTGTTAAAACACTCTCTGCAGAAGAAAGAGGTGAAGTTTGTTTGTTATTTACTCAAGTACTTAGAGATGCAGAATTTGTTCTTTCAGTTTACTGCACTTTTACCGCTAATAGTTTAACATTTTCAGATATTTGCTTATTTGGCTTATACATAGTCTTAGTAATGTTTTGTGAAGCGTATTTTTTAATTTTCAGACAACTCCAGACAATTTTTTTTATATAGTTGGACATTCACATATGAAGAACACAGCAGGACACTGTCCAGGACAGACATTTTAACAACAACAGGAACACGTTCAGGCAAGGGGTGGAGCCTGTGTAGAGCATACAGAATTACATGAAGTATAAATTCTGTTGCTGAGATCAACACGAGCTTCTGCAGTTATCGCCAAAGGCTCTCAAATTTCATATTTCCATTTCGACAGGGATCTTCTGTCTGCAGTTCAGTGCATGTCTCAAAGCAGCTCTCGAGTCAGGAGGAATATGAGGGAAGATTTTTTGACCCTTGCTATAGAGGAGATTTCTCACATTGTGTGTTGCGCCGAGAGACTAAGGCCAAGAGAGTGCAAGATACGCAAACATTATATGTGAATATCAAGTCGAAAATTAAACAACATGCATCAATAACCTAAAGAATGTGAATATGTGTGGTGTTCACCATCCTCTGTAGTGTGCTGAACAACCTGAGAGGCAAACAACCTCCAGTCTGTTTTTTTAAACCTACTCTGATGTTTTTTCATTTTGAAATGCTATTTTACAAAAAAAGTATCCCTCTCCATCTACGCATAACAGTAACACACCTGAAAAGACATATCACATGACCATTCAAGAAAAGGGGTTATGCTTACACTAGTTTAAACAGTAAGCAGATTGTCGATTTGTGGTTGGTTGCTTGGTTATAGACAATATAACTACAAACTACAAACCCATTAGAGTGATGGTGAAAAGTAAGACCAGGCCTCTCTACGCTTGGACCAACGATGAGGTGGAACTGTTACTGAAAACCAAGACAAAGGCTTCTGTCAAGGTTGGACTTTAGAGTGCAGGCATATGGTTATTTCCTGGAAGCACTCAAAAGTGAATTTGTATTAAATCTCACCAAATATCAAAGAGAAGTAAAAGCTGTTTCTTCATTTTGGGCGAGCACTAGTTTGTTTGTTAAGTACGGACCTGGAGTAAGGAGAGGCGGTGGACTAGTGGCAGAAACTTGGACTATGGGCAGAAAAGGTCTCTGGTTCGTCTCTGGTTCGACTCCACGGAGAAAAAACAAAAAGACAAACCTGGATTGATCTGTCCAAAAATCCAAGAGGATTCTCCCTGCCCTGTCTAGTGCCCCTGAGCAAGGCACCTTACTCCCCCAACATCTGCTCCCAGGGCGCCGTACATGGTCGCTCACTGCTCTGTGTGTCCTGCACCAGATGGGTTCAAAGCAGAAGTTAAATTTCCCTACTGCATGAGTGTGCCTGTCTGTGCATGTGTTTGGGACAAATAATGTATCTTAAAAAAATGCATCTTAAGGATGTGGTTAGCCTAGCTTAGCATAAAGAGCAGGTACAAATGGTTACCCTGAATCTGTCGAGGGTTAAGAACCGGATGAATCTCTCTAACGTTCACTGATAAACATGATTCTGTTTAAACACTGCTCCTGCTCGCGTGAAGCTACTATGACGACGCAACATGGCAAACATGCACCGTGTTTGTTTGTGTTTAATCTTGTGAGCAAACATTATGTCCCACGTATATGGCTGTTACCCAGCACACACCTCGAAGCATTACAGCATGTTTCTGCCTCAACATGGGGCTGCTCTCGCACAGCGGCTGGCTTTCTGCTGACTTGTGTATCTTCGCAGGCTTCTGGTTGGCTGCTGCCCAGAAGCCCAGCCGATGAACCGCAGAGAGAGCGCATTGATTTCATCCCAGCAGAAATCCCCTCTCGCGGTGCCCGCCTCCCTACCCCGCCCCACACCTGATTAAGCATTTGCAGGGAGGGATGCCAACACAATTTGTCATTTATCAAAAGTAATTAAAAGCTATTTCTTTTCTCCTGTTGATTGGGAATTGACTAATTGTTCAGTCTGTGAAAACGGGGGAATAAATAAAACAGGGAAGGATGAATTTTACATAAACTCAGAGGAAAACATAAACGCTGTAAAACGAGGGCCAGACATCTGGCTCTGTGATTTCTCCCTCTACGTGATTATGACTGCAAATCCGAAACAGTTGTTTAGCGCATTCTGATATACAGCCCATAGGCAGTAAATAATATATTAGAAACAGCATATTGACTAGCTGACTTAAAAGGTTGTTTTTCTCTTCAGCTTGTGTGAACACAAGAGTGGGAGGAAAATACAAACACTGGTCGGTTACTTGTTAACAGGAAATGAAAAAAGCGGCTCCCGCTTGTGCCAAAAGAGATATTTGAGCCAGTAAATACCAAGTTCTCCGTCTGAGTGGGAAAACAACCAGGGTACAAGGGACAGTGAAGAGCAGGAGAGGCGCTGGAGCCATCTTACAGCCGAGGTTACAGTACGTCTATCCAATGAAACCAAGCAATACCATTTCAACATTATCGGTAACAACCTCTGAATGCACCATTACCTTCTATAAGGGCAGAATGAAATGTCAGAATTGATTTGAGAGGGGCGGGTTGAGATATAAGTGGGCAGCTAAGGTGGCCATTTTGTTTCGGCGGCCCTCCACTTGGTGTCCCTGGATCATTAGCAGACGGCGAAAAAGAGCTGGAGGAACATGAATGAGGTGTGGGTGGCCATCACAAGCGTCTCCAGTGACAGAATGTGAAAATGAAAACAGCAAAAAATACACGCATATGCACACACACGCACGCAAAGACACACACACACACACACACACACACACACACACACAGAAATCAAAGGGAAAAAAGAGGCACTCGGAAATGCCAGAGGAGTCGTTTAAATTTCCCACCACTTTGTAAATAACTTTAGCTGCACAAATACCTGGCTTTGCTCTGAGCAGATACAATTTTTTTTTTTTTTTCCAGCCAACAATTTATTCTCTGCCAACAAATGGAGCCGTTGCTTCAATGAGACGATTTGAATATCCCTTTGAAGGCTGCAGATGGACAAGCAATACTATCATTGCCTGGGAACACAGAAATAATTGGGCAACAGTGGGAGAAGCCTACATTCACGTGTCTGCGGAGACAGAGCCCCGCTTGGAAATTCTAATTGAACCTCTCACTCCCCTGCCTTTTGTTTACATTCCCATTCATCATAAAAAAAATAAAAAAAATCAATTACTTATGTTCTCCAACATGTATGATTATTAATGTTCTAATTATGCCTCTCTCCTCTAATCTTTGGGATTGCAATTTGGGTGATGTATGTCGGAACAACACAGCGAGTCCCCTGAAAGTGAAAACTGGATTAGGAATCTATGTGCAATAACACACCTTCCCCTGGGAGCCATCTGACGGAGAGAGAAGGCTTGTCATAGTTTGTGTATACATGGGGATTTATGCCAGCTCATGTGTTATTATATACTGTCTTTGTTCGACATGCATTTCGAAGCAGAAAGTTGTATAATCAGCTCTATAGTGACAGAACAGACGTAGCTGGGGAAACTGGCAGGGACAGCCGAACAGAAAGACGAAAAAAAAAAGCCCAAAATGGAGAGCAAACTACCTCCGTCCAGCTCTTCTTATTCTTCTTGTGAAAGGCTATAGGTGTGACAGCTTTAGAGGTGTGAAATAATGTCGGTGAGAGCCTTGAGGAGCCCCTGCAGAGAGGCTGAGAGGGTCCTGTACTGCCTCAAGCAATGAGTGTTCTTCAAGGCTTTTCCTCAGAGCACTTTTACAAGAGCACAAATTAGGTGTAAGGAATGCCTGTGTCGGTGGGCGCACCCAGCCAGCACACAGAGGAGGAGAGAGAGAGAGAGAGAGAGGGAGAGAGAAAGAGACAGAGAGAGAGAGAGAGAGAGAGAGAGAGAGAGAGAGAGAGAGAGGGAGAAGAAGAAGAAAAAGAAAAAACTTGGATGACAGTGAAGAAGCGGAGGGCGTCATAAAGTGCGGAAAATAAGCTCTCACTTTCAAACGTTTACAGCAGCTCAAATATCTGATGATACCTCTCATAGCTTTTAATCTTTAATGTGAAAAATTAATCATCCCATTCATTATTTTAATAGCTGTCATTTTTCTCTCCCCAAAGTGATGATTTATAACCATTAAGCCCTGCGTAGGCTTGTGTGCGAGGGATTTATCGTAATGTTTGCACCAGGTAGCCTCCAACCATATTTCATTACTCTGACAAGCCATTAAAATGCCCTGGTGATTAAACAACAGCTCTGAGGTCAGTGTGTATGGCTGTTTCTTTACCCATGCAGGAGCGCAGCAGTGCAGCCAGGCAGGCGGGGACCTGTAGCCTAACAAAGCCCTTTTCCCCCAGGTTCCCTTCAGACTGGAAATCGTAGTTATAGATCTCTATCTGCTGTGCTGTGCGAGGGCGACAGGGGCGCGTGATGCACATGCCCAGAAGCTACAGCGGAATAAAGTTAAGAATGGGGCTATTATGCCTTTTTTTCCCCCTCAGAGGTCTGGCATCATGATAACTGTGCACTTAAAGGAAAAACTCCAGCCTCAGATACTCTTATGTCCATCAGGCGGCGGTGCTCAGTGTGTTCCAGGACATATTTTGTGATGGTGTGTTGTCATTTATGTCTCTGTTGTCCCACTTGTCTCTTTTACTTCTGCTTCAGTAATTGATTTTCTACCAAGCCCCACATGCAGGGGTGTGTTGAGAACATCCGGGGGCGGAGGGGCAACCCAGCCCCTAAGAGCCACCCCTACTATATGACAATTCAAAAACAATTGGCAGAAACCCGTTTACGGGAAATATTAATGCCTGACGTGCAATGACGCTCAACCTGTAGATATTTCTATTCTAGTCCAAACACTTTGTCAGTTTAAAGTGTTTTAATATACAGCCAATACGCAAACACACATAATAAAATGTGATACAAAAATCTATAAATGAATATTATGGCATTCTGATTTTATTGTGATTGTTTTAGAGAGTTGTTGATTCAACCTTACGATCATTTTGGACGATGTGGTTTGTGATGCTGTTGTGCGTTCATTGACATAAATTGGGTGAACTGAATAATAGAAACATCTGTCCGGATAAAGCACAACACACATCAACCGTCCCACAACCTGCAGCCTCCAAATTGACCATAAATTGGAATGAACCCCTCAACATAAATTAACCTTTTATGCCGTGTGTGTAAGATGTAATTTATCGAATGGGGTAAATAAAATAAAGGGATAAACAACTAGTATTCAACAATTGTCACTGCATTATTACTTAACTACTCTAGAGTTAGTTATCATTTGGGTTTTTTCTGATATCTATATTAAATTGACACTTTCAATACAGAACCGGTTTCTGACCAGTGCCAGAACCGATTGTTTTTCTCAAAATGAGACAGATGACCTTTAGAGACGTTTTTTTCTTGCTAAGTAAAATTACAAGTTTAAATCTAATATATATGTAAAAAAGGGCAAAACTTACGATAAAAGTTGGCAAAGAAAATCACATAATAAATTAAACCTAGCCCAGGTACAATAATTTACCAGTCATTAACAATTTCAGTGCTTAATACAGCAAAACAAATTTCAGTTCAAAACTCGCTTATTAATTGTCGCCTCGCCGCTGGGGCCAGGGACGCTCACAGTGCCGGCTGATGTGTTTGACACGGGGTCACGCGTGCAGTCAAACACAGAGCATTCCTCTGCTTTCAAATGTTTACACGTGTCTTGCTCCTCCCTTAACACGGAATTAAAGTCAAAGGTTCGCCAATGTTCCAGTTTCGGGAAACCTTGAAATCCTTGTGTCGCACGAAAAACAGCTACATCATCAATTGTGGCCTAATGTTTCGAGCTGCCATAGTCTTGTAGAGAGTGTGTGTTACTACCAGGGTTAAGAGTAATGCTAAATTGTCATATGTTGCCTGTTAGCAGGGCATCTATTTCAGAACAGATCTCAGGCACTGTAATGAGGTGCAGATAAATCTGTGTTGGGATCCAGTCCTGTACTGGCAGGGAAGGAGCCCAACACTAATTGTTACACTGGTACTCATGGATTGGATCATATCTAAACACAGAAAAATTTGGAGTGTTTCTCTCACAGTCAAAATGCTGTTTTGGTGAAAAAAAAGATGTCCACAGACATACAGATATATAAACACCAGCCAACGTATTCAGAACCGCCTCTGTTAAGGTTCTGGTACACCAGCAGCCCACTGTCGCAGCTGGTAACAAGGGTGGCCAGAAACACAAGGCACATTGTCAAATACTGTTTTTTTAGTCGTAAAAGTGTTAAATGTTGAATTTTTTATGTGTGAAGGGCAATAGCTAGTATTCCATGGGTGGAAATGGACAGATGTCGCTTGAGAAATTGCAGGAGAAACACCAGCCTGCAGCACAAAATGGATTCCCAATTCAATCCCAGCGGAGGAAGCTGGATGAACAGCAGGCCGGGGAGCAGGGGGTGGTGGTGTGTGTGTGTGGGGGGGGGGGGGGGGGGGGGGGGGATTTAACTCCCCTGCATGTATGTTCATGTCTAATGTCCTCAGTCCAACGGGCGGGATTGATCACCGATGCCACATCTGACAGTGACTGACAGCGCCTGTAATTGCTATGTTTGCTTTGGGAGAAGAGCGAACTACCATGGTGGGACCGCGTGTACGAAGGCGTGCGGGCGTTTCTCAATTCCATACAAGTCCAGCTCTGGTTATTACATCTTAGTGCACAATGGTCATGGTCCACCTGAACGCCTGAACGCTGGGAGCTTCTAGATTAGTGAATATGATCAGCGGCAAAGAAAACAACAAAAAAATCAAAAAAATAACAGTGATTTCCCATTGTTCGTTGAGTCCAGTCTATTTTTCCATGTATATCCAAAGCGAGTTCGGCTTTGTTATTTTTCATTTGAATGAAGGAGGTTAAAACATGTTAATATCACTGAAATGATTATTTAACAAGTATTCTGGTGGAATCAACAATAAAAGCTTGGTGATTGAGGCTGCTTTCACACGTTTCCTTCAGGGGCTTTGTGCTTTATGCTTTTCTGATACGTTTCCTGGCAGCCCCCCTAGTTAAATGTCAGATCGAGCCTGTGTGAAAATACACCAGGAACATTTACCAGTGAAAACGTGGACGTTTTAACGATGCTTCTAATACATGCATCAGTTAGGTACCATCCACATGGGAGACTCAACCTGGAAAGACAATGAGATTCTATAGCTTTTATCGATAAGGATTTTTTCTTCATGTACACAGATGCCACCTCTCGCCTAAATTCTACAAATGTTCCTCTTGTTATGAACTTATCTGTCCCCGACAATCTCCAACTTAGTTCTGCATGTGTGAAGTATTCAGATCAGCTACTTGAGCATAAACAAAAAACTGTAAACAAATAGGTGACGTTTACAGAATTGTTTGACACAAACATATTTAAGTATTGTTTACTCTATATGTATAATAAACATACTATTAAGGTTTATATTTCCTTGCATGCATATTCCATTTTTACTAATTTGTTACTTTTAATAGATGTTTTTTTTTTTTTTATTCAAATTATATAACTAATATAGGATTAACCTGTTTTATCTTATTAAGGTTTGAAAGTGGTCATTCTCCAAACTGACCCTTTCAATCGTTATAATAATCTCCATATGTATTATAGTGTATAAGTACTTTTATGTATAAGATCATTTTAATACTGCAAACTGAATTATAATGCCTACCATTGCAATACACAATTGCAGTAAATGATGATTGCACAAAGTAATATCATTTCACTCTGCGTCAGAATTTTCACTAAAATAGTAAAAATCAATTGATTCCAGTCTCAAAGGAAGTTGTGTTTGGCACTGTGCAACACAGAGAGAGGACAGTGCATGTGTTCTCCACGCTGGCTAGCTTTTGCCAGGTAACGTAAAAAGTGGTCCGTGGAACAAGATTTTTTGTTGTTGGAGGAGGAAAAAAAGCTTAAGACCGAGAATGATCGGAACTGAGGTAAAACAAGGATGAACCTCGGACAGGCGGAATTTTTTTCTTTAAGCAAAGGCCCACCGACGCAGGAGATCTGTCGCGATGGTCCTGATATCAGATAATGTAGAGAACTCTGGGACTTTACAGACGTTTAGTTTGCACTCCTCTAGATCAATAAGAAAAAATGAAAAACCTTTATTATTACTGTGACCAGGTGCTTTACTCTGCCTCTACCACAGCACTGAGATCAGGGGTCTCATTTCTGGATGGTTGTTTCCTGCTTTGGAGGCTGATAGCTTTAACCTTATGCTAATGCGAGCAGCCAGAAACAAATATATATGTTTCCTTCATTTTCTGGTGCTGGAGTTTTTAAAATGAGCAGTGGTGAAAATGACTGTATTCTGTAATGGTGATGAATGTTATAGTGATCTTGTCTTTGAAACGGCAGCGCAAACATTTTACAACTTGGAATCACTGGGGGACAAAGTCATCAATTACCATTTCATGTATTTTTTCGGATAGTTAAATCATTTACAAAGTATCTAATTTAAAACAGGTTTATTTGTCGTGAAAGCATTTCAATTCCTTAAGTAACTAGTACTAGTGGAGTAGTTGTTACCTCAAGCATAAAATTGAAATACTTGTGTACGGTACAAGTATCTCAAATTTGAATTTTTATCACCATACAGAAGAAAAAAAGGGCTGAGATACTTTACATCAGTGCCAGTCACGATGGGTTAAAGCATATTAAACAGCAGAAACATCTCCTGGCAGCGAGATGGGATTTCGCTCTGTGCCAGAGTCTAGAATCTCTTTGCTGTTAACGTTTACGTCTCCTGCTCCTGAGGGAGAGAAGTGATCATCAGTGAAATCACCCTCATACATCTGAAAGCCTGCACTGAAAATTAGGGCATTTACTGTAGGCCGGGATTTCTACAGTTTTATCTCCACTCACCGCTGGTATTTGGATGTGCTGCGGACGAACCATGTTTTGGCTGCTTGCGCTCGCTACCACAATCCAACAGTTGTCAGTGAGACAGAACAAAAGCTGCAGAGGGGAAATTTGCATTCTAATGTGTCTAACGTCTCTTGTTTGTTGTGTCCCCGGTGAGAAGCACACACACACCGAAAAAAACTGTACTAATTTGTATTAGATATCAAAATTCCCAGCATTAAAAAGTTAATTACCACAGCGAAATACAACGTGATAAACGCCAGATAAAGCCGTTGCTGCAGACGACTGTTGTTTCCGCCAACCAGAAAAATGATATTTAGTATCCAGCTGTAATTCTGGATGCAAAAGGAGGAGACGGAGGAGTAGGCGGTGGAGGCGGGGGGTACTTATAATTCAGAATATTTTTTTTTTCTGCAACTTAGCAAGTTTTTCATCCATCAGCAAGGCACATTAAATCCCAGCTGGTCAGATGGTAGACTCCTGATGCTCGGCTTTAGACATGAAACAAACTACTGCTGAAATGAAAGCAGTTCTCAGAGCTGTGGAAATTCGACTCCTACAAGAATCTATTAAAAATACATGTTCAAATGAATCTTGGTGGTAACGACAAGTTTTACCATTTTCTTTCTTTAACTTTTAATGCACCCGGCCACAGCTTCAAAAGGGGGAAATTAAATATTAAGGCTATTATCTGTGCTGTTCCCAATATTATCAAGCTTAGGTTATTTATATAGTACAGTAATAATTGTGTTATATAAGCCAGTTTTCATTTTTGAGCCCACATGATGATCAAGAGGTGGCTGGTTTGTAGTTTTACAACCTAAAATGAGTAACCTAATTCATATATTTGCTGCAGTAAACCTAACAAGATTATGCAGATTTATTACAGCAGTCCAAGGTGGATATTGTAAATGTTTATAATTTATGACTGCAGGGAAATACATCTCTCTTTTTTTTTGAAAGGGTGAATGGGAGGAGTGGTTTAAGATTTGGCAGAGTTCAGCCGATTGTCAACATAATTTTGTGCATCTGTAAAGTCAAAAACAAACAGTGAATAATCATCTGCTCTGATTGAGAAGAATGTCTGTAAATCTGGTGCCGCCGAACCCAGATCACCGCTGTTTACCCAGTGAGACAGTAAATACTCTGGCTGACATTTGAGGGAGGTTAGTACGCTCGCAGAGCAAAGTGGAAGTGGAGGCTCAGATGAATTTGTCTGACAAATGCTCCTGGAGTATGTGTTGTCGACTGCGCTTCGGTGAGGCCCTGGACTGGGATTTGAGTCTGACTGAAGCCAAGCAAAGCATGCCAGATCACTAATTGCACAATTTAAAACCAAAGTCCCTGGCAGCTTGTCGTTTGAAATGGAGAGAAGAGCCATTGCTTAATCAGTGAGCTCAGCATAGATCTGTGAGGCTCTCCGTTGAGGAACCCCAACTGAACGTGGCTGAAGCTCAGTGTCAACAGCCAGAGCTAAGACAAAGCGATTGGCTGGCTGCTGCCGCTGCTGTAATTGAGACGTTTTATGATCCGACGCACGCGTGCGATTGGGTGAGTGAATCGCTGTGCATCAAAAATGTTGGTGCGGTGACAGTGATTTTATTTTCATTTAATCGTTCATTTATGCACAAGCAACTGTTGCTCACAGTTGGTGGTGATGAAGTTGACTGCAGCTATCGGGTGTCTGTTAAAGTCGTCGCTCAGCTCTTTGGCCGTCGCACGGTTTCATCTGTAGTCTCGGTTTTTATATTCATCTGGCACTTCCTGTCCACATAGTCACATCTGGGGCAGTCGAGACTTCAGTGTCCAGCTCAGGGGACAGCTCAACATGCTGAGTAGCAGTGCCACCAATCCAACCACTAGTTTTAGCGTTTATGGCAAACATGCTCTTGTGCTACAGAGGCTCACATGACAGCATCATGTCGTTGTCGATAAAACATTGAAGAACTGATGAATTGAATTCAAACTGACTTTATACACGTATTGCAATTCCACTGTTATTTATCTCAATCAATAATTTCCAAATCTTCTTCAATGTTTTTTTCCCTGGTTACCACACTTTCATGTGATTGTTTTTTTTTACTTCGGGGCTTAAAGCAAACGTACCGAATATTAGAATCATTCCAGTGACCCATTTTTTTTTACAAACACTCAAGAGATTCAGACTCATCTCAACAGGATCTCTTTATGACACTTAGTTTCACAAATTTCAGCACCAGTGATAAACTGACTTTTATTAAAATTTGCAATGAAAACAAAAAATCTACACCCAAACAGGTCTGTGCACGCTTCAGAAAAGAGCAGCAATAACAAACAAAAAACACACCCCTCAGTCTTTCATAATATATAATAAAATACTGTATATGTTTTACTGCTAGTACACTGTAACTCTACGGGGCATTAAATTCTCCATTTCCTGTTATAGCTATGTTACAGGTTCAGGCAATTCTCCACTGGCTATTGGGATGGGATGTAAACATTATTACTATTGAGGCCAGGCTGTATTTTGATGGTGAGAACATTAGCGGGGAGGCAACTCACTCATTGCCCCAGTGACATGAAACCGGAGGAGTTTCTTTCTCTTTTTTTGCTCGGGCCTGACGAGAGAATACACACACACATCATCAGGGAGACAGACAGAGAAATGGGTGGAGCTGGAGACGCACAATCTCACACTCACACAGTTGCATTGAGGAAGGAGAGGAAAAAATAAAAAGAGAATTATAAAATGTAAAAAAAAAACACTGCCCTGAAGTCAATTCCACACTTGAGCAACATCCGTCTCTGATCTGGGAGCATTCTTGCAGCGGCGGCACAACAAGAGTGATGCGGCACTGAGGGCCATGAATTAAAAAGTCAATATGTAAAACCATAGAGGGATGCCATTTTGAAAAAGCGTTCCATCAATGGAAATCATATTAACATGATAAAGGGCAGATTGGGAGGCGAGGGCATTGATTCAGATGCCTCTCTGTGGCCTGCCATGTCCACCTCAAACATGTTAATGAATCGTGCCGCAGAAGAAAAGAGAGGTGAGGCGGTTTGATGGAGGTGAAGCGCGTCTGGTGTGCCGAGGGCAGTTGGGCGAGGTGAGCTCGGGGTGGAAGGTTGACACGAGGGCAGAGAAGTTTACTTTAAAAGCAACAGGAGGTGGTCCGCGAGCAGGTCAGTGGCGTGCTCCACGGCTACATCACTCGGTGTCTCGCGACCACTTCTGGATAGTTTCTTTCCCGAAGATGAAGTTTTCGAGGAGGACAGGACAGGTGGCTGACTTGCAGAGGAGTCTTTCTTTTTCTTTTTTTTTTTTCCTCTCGGTGAGTTGGGGAGTGGATCCAATTAGAGTGAAGCCTGGGAGAGAAAGATGGAGTACTATAATGCCACCCAGAGACCCAGAGTGCAAGAGCAGAGAGAGCAGAGGATTCACCCCCTGTTGACCATGACTACAGACACATAGCCTGGGGGAGGGAGCATCCAAGGCTCCACATATTTCGTGTGTGTGTGTGTGGAAGAGAGAGGGAGAGGGAGAGTGACTTGAAAGCAACAAGGCAGTGCTGCCAGGCCAAACAGATGAATTACTTATCAAAGACGCACATACCAGACCGGCTATGAGGCTGCAACACGCAGACAGCTGGGGCATTATCAATTCACCTTCAATTAGCTGTCCTTGGCACTGCCGGCCGACGGAACCCGGAGAATCAGTCCATTCACAACGCATAAGCTCATTCAACAAAAAACCTTGCAGAGGATCAGGTGTATTCCTTTTGAGGAATTCAATTAAAACAGTCTCGGAGAAAGAAGGAAAAAAACAAGAACACAAAAAAAAAGAAAAGCACCGAGACACTGTTTCTATGGAGGCATGAAAGCAAAAGGATTATTTTCAATGCCATTGGAGGAAAAGAAGAAAAAAAAAAAGAGCGGGGGGGGGGGGGGGGGGTGCGCTCCTTTCTTGGAGTCTGATGGCACAGCACCTTTGTTAAATATGAACTAATTAAGTGGACAAATGAAAGTGTTTCATCTTCATTAGTATCAGACAATAGGACTATGGAACATAATTGAGAGTAGTTCCACTTTAATAGAATGAACAGAAGTCGTTTGGTATTGAAATGTGCAGGGTGATTTAGCCAAAAGAAAGTGTATTATTAGATTTAATAGAATACCTACACATGATCAATGCTCAGAGCCCAGGTGGTAGTTTGTCTCTGGTTCTTGAAATGATTAGGCCGACGGAATAATGGCCAGCCGGATTCATGTTGCTCCCGCATTGATTGCGAGGAGCAGCCCATTTTTCATGAAGTGGAACTCCACACACCATTTATTACACGTGTGGAGCAACAACCGGTGGAGGCACGATGCACCACGCAGGCTGGATCTGGTGGAATCAAGACAAAGTGCTGAGGACGGAGGATGAGGCAGACGGTGAACGATGCTTACTGCCACAGACGACATGGCCAAAACCATTACAAAAACCAATTCAATGAAATACTAAGTGGCTGTAGCGCACAACCAGATTTGGGAACCTGGCGGCAGGGATTTGCTTCCGTTAACCTCAAGAGCATCAGGAAGCTTGACCGCTGATGCCGGGGGATGAGGCCAGGCTCAGGCCGGGTTCCACTTTGGCACAAAGGTGTAGATGGAAGCTTGATTTACGAGCAGAGCAAAGAGGGCAACTGCCCCCAGTGCCGACAAAAGATAATCATCAGATTTACCACATGTCAAACCCCTAATTTACTACTAATGTAAGTACTAAAGTACAATATCACCTGTTAACTTCTCCTGCTTTATCACCTCCCTGGTGGTGATTTCTTGTGCGGGGATCCTGTGTCTAGTCGTAGCTTTAGGAGTGTTTATTGGTGCGTTCACTGAATCAAAATAAAATTTCGTACCGTATTTGATAGAAAAGGCAACAACGCCCAACAGTAGATTTCTGCTCTGGGGTCCTACAACAGCTAAATCCCATAGACTGTATATACACATGGAAGACACATCTCTATTTCCTGCTATTATCCAGGAATAAAGCTGAAATATCCGGGATATGAACGTTGCCATCTTGCACATTTGGAGTCAGAGTCTGTGCAGTAGCGATCCGGGGATGGAGCCGCAGTAGCACATTAGCATGACTAATCACGAGTCAGTCTCAGCCATCAATCATGATGCTTCACCCTGTTTGTGTTTACATCAATTTTGATAAGAACTACTGAAAATGACAGAAATCATATTAGAGAGAAGCTTGTCTGCATTTGAGATTTTTCCACAAACATCGAGGAGGTGGGGTTCATGACTTGTACTTCAGCCAGCCACTAGGTGGCGATCAAGATGCTTTGGCTTCACTTTCGGGAGCCACCAAGCTGTCCATCTTTACTTGCAGTCTGGTTAACCCAGCTAGGGTTGCATGATGAAATCATTGCTCTTTACATGCAAACGTTGTCCTGTTTGTTCATACAACAAACTTTGACTATGTCCACATACTTATGGCCACGACGTGTACTACACACATGCTAGAAACCGATACTACCTGACAGTACAGAAATGGGTTTTAACTCATGCAGCATGTGACTCCCCAAAGAAAAGGTGCGGCGTCCAAAAGCAACACGGCCATTTTTCTTAAAAAACATGAGTGCATCACAGAGCTCGGCCATATTGAGACGGCTGTCTTGAGAAACACTGGGTCTTTATCACTTCAAAGGCTGACATCCCCCCGGCGTCTCGGGGAAGCCGTGACTGGCACTCGTACAGCCCTCTCTCTGCTGCATTTGTCCAATCTTAGAAAGCCCAGAGTCAGGAAACACAAGGTCTTTTCAAAGTTAGTCAACAGGCCTTTGAAGCGCAGCCAACGGAGTCAGCAACCCAGCGACAAGGTGCCGAGCCATTATCATTCAATAGACAGCCGGGATTTTGCATATTTAACAGGAAATTTCACTTTGCTTTTTTGACACGGGGCATTATGCATCCTCTGTACATAAAATCCATCAGCACCTTGCCAATTTTGTTTGTTCTTTTCCCATTTCGCTGGGGAAATGTGTTTCCCTTGCACTGCACACGAGATCCAAAACATGCACTGGAATTAAATTATATGTCTGTTTGGACAAACAAATTGGACCAACGGTTCAAGGTAAAACCATTTTGCTCATTTATTTATTTATTTTGTTTAGCTTGTTTGTTTTAGTGCTGATACAACCTCGTGGGTAGAAATGCCTTAAATTACGCCATTTCTTTTCTATCTTTGCTTGTTTGTGACAGAATGTAATGCTATGTTCACAGTTGCTTTCCTCACACAGAAGAAGCTAAATGTTTCAGACAAAAAAGACGTTTTTCTTATTTGTCATTGAGATAAAACATTGGTTTAATCATAAACTATCTAGATATTGATGACACCTGACTGCTTGGCTCATAAACATATTTCTCACGCTTCTCTGCAAAGTGGAACGACAGTCAAATTTGTTACCTCCGCCGAAGAGGTTATGTTTCCCTTCTCTGCTTGTTTGATTATGCAAACTTTCTGGATGGATTACCATGACAGTTGGTGGAAGGATGTGGTATGGGTCAGGGAAGAACCCATTAAATGTTGGTGGACAATTATTTGACATTTTTACAGAATGATGAAAAAAGCAGGCATATTAGGAGAATTGATATGAATGTAATTTGTGGAGATCTCGCTCTACTGAGGGCCGTTTTAGTTTTTGATTCACCTTTGATAACAAACAAATCATCAGACGTTACATTTAACACTGTATTCGCCAACAGTGTAACCTTGCTGAACAGCTAGCATCACCCGCATTAAAACCAAATGTTATAACAATAAATACAACGGCAATGAAAACAGACCAATAATGGTGCCACACACAACAACTTGAATATCTCTGATACAGTGTCCAGCAGGTTTTGCCGTTAGTCCTGTGTAAACCGTGTTTGCACTGATGTACAACAGTAATAAGAAAAGTCCATTGTAGAAAACACAGGTGTCTCATTCAAAGTAGCAGAACATACAGTGGCTCATAATGCTGGACATTATTTTGAAAGAGGACTACACCACCCCCCTGGACACCTCACTGTATGGCCTGGCCACAGGACTGTTTCTGGGTGAACAGTGAATGCCTCCTGGGACGTGTATAAATTATGTAGACGGAGCTTGAAATGCAATAAGAACCACAGACTGATGGTGTCTGTTTAAAAGTAAAGATTATCCTTTTATGAGCAGTTCACCATTTTAAACTCTTCAGTTTGAACCCAACAGCGAAACCCGTCCACAAGAACACAGTGTTGGCATTTGTTATTTGGACTCGAGGGCAGCATCTTGTCTCTCAGGCGTCGTCTTGAGCTTTGGTGTCCCTCTGCAGTCTAAACAGTTACAGTAATAGCAACAGTCTCGCCCGTCGGGATTTGCTCTGATGACCCAACTCGAGTGCATTCATTCCTAACGAGCGGCAGCCAGTGCCCGTCTCCTCGTGTGGGCCGTCAGCTGTCTGTCCCCTGGTAGACGGAGAGGGAGGGAGGGCGCCCAGCCACCCCTCAGCCCCCCAGAAGGGCAACTTCATAGAACAGGGTCCCACGGTGAGCTGCTAATGATCCATATGATGGCCTGGGCCAGCCATTGTTTGGGCTACATTACCCCGAGTGGGACAAACAATCGTTTGCAGTGTCACTTGATAATGGCCCAAAAAGCAAATCTTACAGACCTTCATTCTTCACAAGGGTAATTAATTCGCTGCTGTGCTGGGATACTTGGCCTCTTCCAGCTCCCCTCACACTGCCCCCACTATACTCTCCCAAAGATTTCCAATTGTTTTGCAGACAATGGTTTCAGAAGGCAGAGGAAGACCATTGATCACAGGGCTATTTGCAAATACCCATCTCCATACGGAGAAATGCATCTTACTGTGTTGCGTTAAGCAATTTCACATTTTAATGGGTGGAGTATTGATGGTTGATGCCAAAAGAGTATGGTATTGACACGCTCAAACAAATCCACAATGAGGTCTAGAGGGGATAACACCAGCTCAGCACAATAAATAAAGGAAGGGGCAGCAGACTGAGGAGGAGGAATTGCATAACACTGCAGAGCCCTCATAAAAAAGTTACTATAATGTGTGTCATGATTGACTTATGATCAATGCTGCTGCACATCCAAACGTCCGCGGCAGCAGAGCTCCCTATAAGCAAGTCGGATCCATACGTCTCAGGCTGGACTACGTAGTAATTACAATAGCCGATTAGCTACATGTGCATTATTGGATGTAATTAGGTGTTGATTAAAAAATGGAACATTACTCGCAATAGCTCCAATGAGAGTGATAATGGCAGGGCCAAGCATTGGACCTATATCTCCATTCATCATTTAAAGAAACACGAGGGTACATAGCAAAAAAATCATTTGCTCTCCCTATTTCTGTATTACCAATAAATCCCACGCACTGAGAGAAATGAATGATCTTTCGATGAGGCAGAGACAGCGCGAGACAAGACAAATGTCTGTGCTTACATCAAATGTTCCCAGATACGAAACAATCCAACCACACCAATAAAGCAATCAATGCTAACCTAATCTCTGCAGCCTCCGCGGCACTTGCTCGCCATTTCTTAGCCCCAAAATGAAGAGGAAAAGAGAGCCTGAGAGGCATAAATAAATAAACCTCAAACCACTCGTGTTCCATCGCTGCCACTAAGGACGGGGGAGCACAAACAGCCATCACACATCTACAGTGTATAAAGCTCATTTTGGAGAGGAGCGCGGCTTTACTCAAGCGCAGAGGTGAATTACAAACACAGTCACTTTCAAATTTGGTTAAAGGAGAGGGAGATGGAGGAGGAAGAGGCGAAGGAAGGGAGGCTGAGGATGAGTCATCTCCTCGGTCTGGTTGCCCACACTCCTCGTGCAGGGGCCGGCGGGGCCGGGAGGGTGGGGGCCTTTTTCGACTCTACAGGGGAAACACTGAAGCTGGCCTAGTCAAAGGTGCTTTGGGGGGGATAAGCTGGGCACAGTGTTTCAAATGGGGACACTCGAGTGGGTAAAGCCTGCCTTAAAGAGAACTGCGCCTTTCCCCCCCACTGTGACTCTTCATAACTCCATCCGAGCAGAACTAAGGGCGCCGCTCGCCGAGATACAAAAGGGACAAAATCACTCTTTCACACTCGTACACTCCCATCCCTGCGTACCCGGCGTGTGCACGGGGTGAATGTACTGTACAGCGCAGACACACACTCGCAAACACACGCCGCAAACAGACACACACTCCCAGGCACAAGACTGCACCCTTCTGGTCGCACCGCGTGGCTACACCGCCCTCCTCCAGCCCATCATCACATCGGGAGCGGCGAGAACGTGGCTGGATATTGTCCAGATGCAGTTATAATTTCACTAATGCTCACTCAAATGTCAATGGGGTCCAGTGACGAAGGACTCTTAATCCCTCACATGAATTTAGTGCCCGAAGGCGGAGAAGAGGCGCCGTGTGTGGCAAATATGAGGGAGCTGCATGAGGGGGCATACATTACACACAACTTGTCCCCGGCCTTAATGGGGGGTGTTCAGTGAATTCAGCTGATATTCAAATCTGCGGGCAGATCGGGGGGAGGAAACGGCGAGAATGATGAGTACATCGAACTATTGAACTTTCCTTTATTCACCGTTCCCCCCCCCTTGGAAACACCCTTCGCAAGTAAACGCAGATGAGTTGCCCGTCGAGCCAAACGCTGCGCCACACAAACATACGCATCGCATCAGCCTAAATCACATAAGTGGGGGAGAAACCGAGAAGAGCTTCCCCCCTCGTCCCCTAAGTGAGATGCTGTAGTTTCACTCTATTTGCCCAAATTATACTCTGCTGTCGGTGAGGCCGCCTCGTCCTCAGGAAGTGATGAATCAAAAGTGAAAGGCTAAAACTGCTGCAATTTGACTTTTTCCCTCTCTCTCTCTCTCTCTCTCTCTCTCTCTCTCTCTCTCTCTCTCTCTCTCTCTTTCTGCCGTTAAAACCTGGGAGAAGTCGAAGCCTGACGATGTATTTCAGAAAAGTGCACGGCAGTCTGCTCGGCTGCAGGTTTGCTCCTGTGCCTATTGTTCTCCAAAATCCATTAAAAAACAGCTTGCAGAGCCATACTGCTGCCCTCACAAATGTAATATACATCGGGCTGAGTAGCACTGTAGTTTTATTGTTTTATCTATTTGTGCTGCAGGTTTTTCTTCTTTTTTTTTTTTTTAATAAACATAACTGTATCTCACAGCTGATCGTCGCTCTAATGGGGGCAGTTTTTCACTTTTTACAACACCTCTCACTCCGGTGTCTGGCAGCAGTCAGTTTAAAGCTAAAAGTCAAAATGGTGTCTTTATGTGTAATTCTGGCAGCGTAAAACCAGTATATTTGATTTACTTCAGTGTTTGAAAGAAAGACAAATAGTGTGTTTCCGTGGTCAACGGGATGCATGGCGCAGAGTTACAGGATTTCTTGCTATACAGTTCTTTTTTTTTGATAATTCGTATCATTTCAGCAGTAAGTGGATCAACACATTCGCTTCTCATTAAATCAGAAGGATCACTTCTGAAAATGAGGTTAGATTAAAGGACTATTATGACTGACACTGACTGATTGTTTTTCTTTAATTTCTTTTGAACATAAATTACCTTCACGCTCTCTCTTGTTACACACACACACACACACACACGCACACACACGCACACACACACACACACACACACACACACACGGACCATTGTTTCCCTCTAGCAGTGGCCCTCAGAAGGGACAGCTCCTGCAGTTTCGGCACACCAATAATTACTTGACTCCATGTCATAATCAAATCCCTTTAATAATGGGAACAATTCAGCGATTGCCTGGCGTAATCAAATTAGCCCGAGTCTTTTTGGATTTTCAATTATCTCCAGTCGGCGGAGCACTTTATCCAGGGCGCTGGCTGCGGCTCTGACTCGGAGCTCTGCACTGCACCGGGGCTGACAGCAGCAGCCTCACAATCGCAATGAGGCCGGGCTAATGTGATGACAAGATCGCCCGCCCGCCTTACTTAGCCTTTCATTTGTGCTGGGTCTCCTCAGAGTCCCCCGCTCTTATCACCATGTCCATGTACCTGCTCCGCACGGAGCAGCAAAACACACTGCTACCGCTGTTTGCCCACTCTTTATGTGAGGGCAACCAGCATTAAAAGCCGTGGGTCCACATTTACTCTTTTACAGTTTGCAAAGAAAAGGTTTGTAGAGCGGGTTAGCAGCCTCTTCTCATTCATGCAGCCGTATGAAAATGCACACTCGCAGGCTGCTCGCTGCAGCGCTCTACTGTTTGCCACCAGCTTTGAAGCAAAGTCAAGTCTTTGACACTAGCAGACACCAGTGGGGGTAACAGTGCCGTTGAGGGAATTTGAAACTTAGCATGTACTGCTAGCAGCCATATGGCAGCTGGGTTCAGCTTAGCTGTTTGGTTAGGAGCGGAAAAAAAGGATGAAAGAAATCTGCTCGGGTTAAACGACAGATTTCGCCTTCAGACGAGCTTCATCTGAACCGGCAAGAAGTCACACATTAGATGTATTAGTGTCATTATTGGGATTCAGTGTCATGAGATATACAGTGAAGCTACACAACTCTTTTTCTTCCGTGCGTTGAAGCACTTACATGAAACGGCTTTAAGATCATAACTCAAAACTTGTGTTGTGACTGTAAACATCAGATTGTTGGGACCAGTCTGTAAATAAAGATGGATGACATGAAAGCTCCCAAAGGTGAAGCCAAATCATCTCTATCACCCCCTGGTGGCTGACTGCAGTATCGGTCATAAACCCTGCCTCCACCAATATAGTAGATGGGACATGGACCAAAATAAAATAAATCCAAGTGTTGTGTTCCTGTTTGGTTTTAATTAGTCATCTGATGATATAAAAATAGGGTAAATCGTCATGATTGACAGCTGAGACTGACTCTACACCGCATGTATTTGCAGGACTAGCAGGTTGGACAATTTATTAAATATATACAAACGTTTCATTGAATAGCTCAATGGAGGCAGTGATATATTATTTAAAATGGATTTCAAAATAAGGATTTCAAAATAAGGATGTTTTAAAAAACTAAAACCTGTAAATAATTTGCTAACATGCATCCTTAGCACCTCTACAAATTACACTATATTGTATTGACTTTTTCAGGTCTAGACATAAACACGATTTCTTCTAAACAAGGTTGAAACATATAATTTACTGTCGATGGGCAACATTTTTAAAGGGTGAAAATGCACAGTAATGATTAAATGAAAGAAACATAAAGACTGAACAACATTACATCTACTCTTGTTTTTAACGTTAATGTGCTATTTTCTTAATATAAGGGATCAAATCATGAAATAAAAAACAAGTGTACAGTAGCTAAAAGCAGTGTTCTTGGCGTATTCTAAGTGTATTCAGAATAATTAACTAAAACACTGCAGTGTAAGAAAACACCAACACAACAACAACATGCCACACGGTCTGATGATTTATCTGCACTGGGATCTGGCGTTGGTTGTGTCCCTGTGGAGCAGAAACTGACTCCAACACTCTTGAGTACTCAGGGATCAACTTAATTAGCTCCTGTGCGTACGAAGCCATGTTTGATGTGACCTCTGACCCCTTCACTGATTTGTCATTAACTGTTGGAGTGGAGTGGTAAGAGGCAACGCTAAAAAAAAACTCTGACTGTGCGCTGCGGTGCCGCCGCCACAGTGGAAGCATACGACACTGCACCAGCGCTGTTGCCTTGATCTGAACACGGGGCGGAGGTTTTCATAAAATCTCAACTGGAAACAACCTCTACCAAAAGTCTGGAAATGTTCAATACCAATACTTGTACCTTGAACGATGAACTGATACAGAATCCCCTGAAAATAACATATTGATGCAGATAAATAAAATCCCCTCAGTCGTCCCTGAGTCGTTGGCATGATGCACACGTTTTTCATTTCTGCAGACAAACTTAGAAAACAAGCAGCCTCGAAAAATCACAGAGTATTGGCTCAAATTATATGGAGGGAAACTTATTTTCATAGATACTGTGGAATTTCTGAAAACAGAAAGCTTTTTTGAAAACTGTCATAGATTGAGAGTCTTAGTGTGGAAGCTGCAGTGTCCTCAGAACAGGTGAGCGAAGATCTCTGACATTTCTATGAGTTAACCAGATTATGAAGAGTTCCTCTCGCACAGGGTGACACTCGCTCGTAAGCACGCATGGCAGATTTAAAATGACGGGAAAAAAATATATGTTCTTGAACTTTGTGGCAGCAGTAGATAACAGAAATAGGTCCAACGCCGGAAGGGATTTATGGATTTATAAGTACGGAGCATTTTGGGAGCGGATCAGACGACTGATCAAAATTCTGTGCATTCCTGTCCGCGGGAGGCTCGCTTCTATTTAAAATAAAAAAATAAATAAAAAAAAAAAGACAAAGAGATGTGCCACCGGAGCCACCACATGCTGTGCAGTCCGCAGGCCCTGCTGACCAGAGGCCAACTCACTGCAAATCATCACCGTTCTGGTTTTTCTCAGAGAAAGCAGGCAAAGAAAAATGACCATGAAATGCCCAAAACCAACGATGAATCCACTTTTCCCAGACTCCGTTCCCAGTTCCCTGCACTTTACTCTGGTTCAGACAGAGGTCGTCATCTTACAAAAACATTAAAACGTCAGTGATTTAATAAGACAGCGGCCTTATGGATTTATGAGTTGTTATAATTACGTCCGGTGATCGAGTGAGTTTTTCCGGCAACCGGAAAGTGTATGGGAGATTCAGTCGAAATACATCCCGGTGTGTGTGTGTGTGTGTGTGTGTGTGTGTGTGTGTGTGTGTGTGTGTGTGTGTGTGTGTGTGTGTGTGTTTGTTTGTGTCTGTGTGTATGCCCATGATAATAAAGGAACATGTCACCCAGTGCAGCCGTGTGTATCACTGACGAGATTTTTAATAGTTTTTGGACAATAGCAGAGCTCTGGCACTGAGGATAAACACATATTAAACACAGTTGACATTTGTCAGTTGCAGAAATTCATTGTTGGTTTGAGGCTTTTCACAGGATTTGTGGACGGTAGAAAAAACGTGAGAATATCATCTGACTTTAAGCGACAGCGTCTTGTCAGCCTCCTCAATTAGCCTGAGTTGAGTTTTTGTCGAGGTAAATGAGCCTTGCCTAAGGGCACGTCAGAAGTAGCACTGTTCATTCATTCTCATCCAAGAGCTGCCAGTCAGACCATTCCAAGCAGGGGCTTTTTCGTCTGCAGACCTAAAAAATAGACAAATAAATCCACAAAAAACAATGCGCGATTAAACAATTCCAAGATTTAAACATATCTTTTGAATCCTGCCTCATGAAAGGACAAACAGATAAGTATAGTCATCTCCCTACTTACTGTAAATGTGGCTCCTCTATCACTCAATGGATTATTCAGCCCTGTTGAGTTTTTTTTTTTTTATTCCTCTTGAATATTCTCTATTTGAATATCATTCCGTAATCAACACAACATGTTGCTGCTTGTCTGTGTTTATATCACTGATTTGCATTCAAATCCTATTTTGCCTTTTCTCTCCCAGCATGCTCAAGTGCAGATGCTCCAGAGGTAGCTGGGAAAAAAGGGTTGCGTGTGCCAAATATACTGTAGGAATAAATAAACACTTTATCGGGCCACGGAAGAGAGGAAAACCTATGTACGGGGGAGGAGCAGGAGCGAAAAGGGGAGGGAAAAAGACTCCATTGTCCTCTTTCGGAACGAGCGGTGTGAGAAGTGATAATTAACCGGTAATTAATTTGGTGGTCTTTATCTCAGAGCAATGTGTGCTCTGCGAAAGATTAGGGGCGCTTTTTAATAAGCGGCATAGAGTTTGATTCTGCCTATTTCCGCCTGCAACAAATAAGCCTGTGTTTGTTTATTCCAGACAGGCAGCTGGCAGAGAGCTGCTGATACGTTCACAGGAAGGCTTTCCCAGTTTATTCTCTGTCTGCCGCTGCTGGTGGAGGCCTGCTTCCCTGCATGTGTCGAGCACCTGACATCAGAACACCGCCGATAATTACACATGAATGAATTCTCTCCCTCCTCTGCCCTGCATCACTGGATTCACAGAGCAGCAACACACTGGCTGTTATTTCGGGTTAAAACGCCGACATGTTGCTTTTAAACAGAGATGTTATTTATATACACAGTGAATATGAAATGATCAGTCAACTGAGGAAAGATTAATCTGCCGTCATTCTGATAATTGATTCATCGTTTTAGTTCATTTGTAAAGTTAAAATGCCAAAACCTCTCTGCTTACAGACTCTAAACTGGAACTCTTTGCTGGTTTTATTAGACTTCTGTGGTAATAAATTGAATGTATTGTGGTTTTGGAAAACGAATGCAACTAAAGCAATTTCAAAGATGCCACGTTCAGCTCTTGAGGAGGGTGAGGGGAATTTATTTTACGCTTTTCTGACGTCTAATCCAGAAAAGGACGAGCAGACGACTGGATAATGAAATTAACTGAAGCCCTGGTCCAGCAGATCCTTTGTGTCCAAACAGC
Organism: Pleuronectes platessa; assembly: GCF_947347685.1. NCBI lineage: Eukaryota > Metazoa > Chordata > Actinopteri > Pleuronectiformes > Pleuronectidae > Pleuronectes > Pleuronectes platessa. The sequence continues at coordinate 6,346,247 of NC_070641.1, forward strand.
GCTACTTTTTAATTGAAAAATTCATGTTACAATAATAATTTTGACTGCTACTACTGATGATCATAATACCGCATTGAAGGCCCGAACACAAATACAAACAATGCACGGGTTTCCTCATAACCCGTCTCGGTTTATGTTTACAACTCTGAGTAATTTCCTGTTGACAATCTTCTGTTAACGCTCAGCATGTATAAGGGAGGGAGCGAAAGAAGGAAGGATATGAGATAATCTCATTAAGAGCATTATTTCCTTTGCAATTTGAGCACAATATGTTCAATTAACTACCGTAAAAAAACTCAAAGACAAGCATGCAAGCAAAGAAATCTGATAAATAAATGGATTCTTCATTCCTTCACATACAATGGTTGGTCTATTTTTTTTTTTTTTTTTTTACAGTAAAACAAATCCAGTGCACTGCTGCCATCTACTGGCCAAGACTGACACCAAAGCAGCACATGGATGAGAAGTGACACGACCAGAGCAGCACAGTGACACACACAAAAGAAAAACAACAACAACAGAAATATATGTCCACAACGAAAAATTAAATGTGAATATGATATTAGAGATATTTTTGACCACATCTGATGAGTGTTGCAGAGGTGATTTTTCAATGTCTATGTATTAGTGCAGTAGCATACAAATAATTACATTTATATCCTTCTCACGAGGTTCAACAGACTTTCAAACTCCTGCTGGGAAACTTGCTGCAGAGCAAAAGGCCACAAAAGGGTAACAAAAAAGCAACTTTCAGGTATTTGTTTCATCCCCACACTGCAGTCCCGCCTGTGTCCACCAGATGGCCCTGTGCAGACAGAAATGCCACGGGCGCGCGCCACTCCACTGTCCTCAGCCGACCTCTTCCAAAACTGCAGCAACCGCCCAGCATGCCCCATGCTAAGCCCCCTCCAAACCAACCCACTCCCCGCCTGCCAATACCCATCAGCCCCTGCATCCTCAATGGAGGAGAGTCATCATGTCTCCACCCTGAGCCCTGCTGAGGAAACAGATTCAGACGCTTAAACAGGAGTTAAATCCTCCTGAGGGTCAGAAAACCATCTCCTGGTTTATGTGCAACCCGCGCACTCTCATAGGAGGAGGCCCCGGTGTGAAGCCGTGTCTGAAATGTCACATAAACCCACACGACATGCCACCGTACGTCCTTCACCGGGTGACCTAAATCAATTGTCAGCCCGCGCGACGGGGTGAGTGCCCCCTACTGGAGCTTGACCTTAACACTCCCGTCGGCCGCACACAGAAAGAGCCCCGGAAACAGAGCAAATACAAATATGAAATTAGACTCCTCGTAAACAAGGCGAATAATGAATAGGAGATGAACACCGTCCCGGACAATAGGAGCCCCGGCGGTCATTGTGCAGCTGTCCGGATGGCACCCAGCATGCACCACTCCTGGGCAGTGTGTTCCTTTATACCCTTTAACACAGTAGCACACGGAGGCCGCACCTGCTGTCCCCGTGGCTTCCCCCAGCAACGCCACACAGCCAGTAAAAGAAATATGGTCAGGATGAAGCAGGAGGGCAAACACACACGTCCCCACTCTCTCTCTCTCTCACACACACACACACACTGCTCTCACTCTCTCTATGACAAAGTGAGGATATACGAGCACACAAAATCCAACTCTATTTGTCTCCGCTACCCCCCTCCCTCCATCTCCATCCTTTCCCTCCGCACTCTCTCCATCTCCCCACGGCAGAAGTGACTAAAAGTAATTATACATGTTTAATAACTTCAAGGACTATAAAAACCGCTGTCGGGGGGCGAGGAGGTCCAGTTTAACGACGGTGATAAAAATGAGGGTAAGGAAGAAGGGGACGGAGGAGGGTGGAGGGGGGGAGGGGGGTCTGACAGTAAGAGAATGAGCTTGTGAGAGGAATCGAGGCCTCGGAATTACCCGGGGAAGCGCGCTGCATGAGAAGTAGTTCAGGCCCGTTTCGACGGAGAGAGCAAACTCTACTGGCATCGGACAAGCTGAGTGGCTCGTTCATCAGAGGCTGTGGTCTGCTGTGTTACCCACAATCCCCCCCCCCCCTGCTCCGTCTACCAGTTACGCTTGGAATATGCCATGCCCGCGTTTCCTCGGGAGTATTTTCTTTAAAAAGTCAAAGAGACAATGGCGATGAGGGAGAACCTGTTTCAAAGGCGCTGGAGTGAAGCAAATCTCTCGTAGCCCGCATCCTGACGGAGGCAGACACTCGCGGGCCGGGCTCGTATTAGTTTGAATTCGGGGAGTGTGGGATTGACGAGACAAAGCTACGCTGTCTGCTGTGTGAGAACACAGGGCAGCGGAGGAGAGATCGGGCTTTCTCGCTGTAGACACTGAGTGATCCCGGGGTTAGTTCTGAATTTCTCTGCCCGCTCTGACTGACTGCGGTTCTGCCTATTTGGTGTGCAGCACGGCATGAAAATCCTCCGAATAACCCCGGGCACGCTCATTCCCACAGCAGCCTGAACACAGAGAAGACTCGCCGTGTTTTGGGCGAAGGAAACACGTACTGGATCACGCAGCTCATCTACTTTCACTGACCTTGGCTGAGTTACATTTTTTTTGCTTTCGCTCTGTTTCGACTGTAGCCTCCTGATCATTGAATTATTGGGAAAAGTGTAGCGTCTCCTCAGCCTGCTCGAACTGTACAGCGGACCTCCTCGTCAGTTCATTGTGAAGAAGAAACAATGAGCACTCCTGGGTTCACGCTGCCTTTGCTCTTCCCCGCCCCAGGCCTGAGCATTTGTGCTGTTATGTATTCTTTCCCAACTTGCTGACCTTGTCCAGGTCCAGGTGAGCGTGTACGGGTTGAGTCGACCCAGATGCCCGGCAGGTCTGTTTGGCCCGGGCCGTGCGGAGGCGCCCGCTGTCCCGCTGAGGGCGTGGGCGAGGAGTGTGAGGGACGCTGGGAGGAGGAGGAGGAAGAGAGGACATTCCTTGGCCTCAGGTGAAGCCGGCACAGTGCCGCAGTGTCGGACGCACACTGAGAGCAGGAATATATAAACACACTGAGCTGCAAGCTGCACCCGCTGACACACACAAACACACACAAACACACACACACACACACACACACACACACACACACACACACAGTCAGGAAAAAAACATGCACAGACATGCATTTGCGCGTAGACCTCCTCAGATGGACAGACACGAATTACATTCATAACAAATATGAATGTCAACAAACAAAATGGGTAAACCCCTCTCATCTGACATGGAAATATAAAACCGGGGTTTGACTGCCCAGATATTTCTTTGCCGTATTTATATCACAAATACGCCGACACGCTGCTGGGTATTACAGCACACTGCCATCCTCCCGCTGCTACTTCCGGTAACGACAGCCAAGACACCGGCTCTAAAGAAAGAGCGAAGCCAGGGATCAGGCCTCCACGCCTGCCAACACAACCACCACCAACCCCCACCCCCATGCAGCCCCCGCCCCCACCCTCCCTTCAGGACCATACTGCTCCACGCACAAACCCACTCAGCTCCAGCAGCACAGCTTCAAGGATGTGGGAAGACTGTGGCAGGTGTCCCAGAGCAGGTTGGACACACAAGCACGACAATAATATTTTGCTGATACAAACACAAGGCCGGGAACAGAAGGAGGTGTATCTGCAACATTGGACACTGGCATCTCGTAATGAACATGCATATCTATATCTTTTTTTATATGTGTGTCAGTGTGAGTGTGTGTGTGCATGTGTGTGTGTCTGTGTGTCTGTGTGTGTGTTGAGTGTGCTCAGAGCGCTCAGTTCTTCCTCCAGATTTCTATTTTTGGCAGGTTGGAAAAGCCTCTGAAACAGAATTTGGTCCGTCTCAGGACACAGTGGATCCTCACTCCTTTATAATGTAACAAACACTGAAGCTGCACTCAACATTGATTGTAACTAAACAACAAATCAACAATCAAATGTATTCTTCCATGTTTTAAACTCTTCTAGCTCAGAAACTGTGTGGAGGTCTACAAAGACCACGCAGGCCGAGTAGGTTGAGCGGTGTGGTCAACTGAGAATTTCCTATTAGTGTCACCGACTTCTCCCGCCCATACTGACACCCTTTGTTTTATTTATATGCATTTTATTTTAAATCCGTCCTCTTAGCTATTTGACTGAGTTGAAGCCTAAAACTTGAACTCACACTCTGCTTTGTTTTCGGTATTTGCCACCATTTTCTCTTCCAGGTCTACATGTCAGTTTGGAGTGGGCCGTTTGCTTGGTCTGTGGGTTGCAGTCTTCTTTCTGAAACTGTAAAAGTGACCTGCAGTAATCGAGCTGCAGCGAGGAAAGGACTCCGACCACAGAATTTAAGTTTAAACTATATTGCATTGATGAGTCCAATTAGCTGCAGAGCCCCTGTCACCTCTTTATTAATATTGACGGTATCTCATCTCCAAAATGCACCAAATTGAACACTGCACTTCCGTGGGCCTTTGACAATACACAGGCCTAGTGTGAAGTAGATAAGATGAGTGGTTCTTCAGGTATGCGAGCCACATACAGACAGATATTATATATATTTCTATTTGATATTTTGTACATGAGGAGCCCAAATCTGAAAAATGGCCTTCACAATTTACCAAGGCTCAACTGAGCAACAGTTGAAATCTCAAAAAAATCTTAAATTTATAATAAAAAAAAAAAAGATAATAAGGAGACTAAAAGGGCTGTAAATTAGTTTTCAATACATCAACAAAATCTATGAGTAAATCTACTGGTTTTCCACAACTTTGTTTTATAAAAACACAACTGAATATCGCCGTCTTTGACGTAAAGGAGACAAAATATTGTAGGACAACATCAACCTGCAGCACGAACAGAGCACAGTGTGTGAGGCACAGTGAGAACTCCGACCAAGTCACTGCCAGTTTTCTGAATTAAATTAGACTAAAATGACAATACCAATATTGTTTCCGGCTCAACTAGATTGAATGAGAAGTTCAATGTGATCTGATAAAAAAAGAATGAAACAGTCGCAAGTTTCTTTCACTGAGATAAAACAGGGACGTTTGCAACAGGGATGGCACAGCAGGCAATTAACTGGGGCATGGCAGTGACAATCCTGTAGGTCGCTTTCGCCTGCAGCCCCCAAAGTCCCTAGACGCCCGTGACTAAGATGTCCATCGTCTTCCTCAAATACAAGTAAACAAAACAACAACATACATTAAAAACTTGCCAAATTTGAGAAGCTTCAATAGAGGCATTTACAGGTCCACACGAACCGGAGGAGACCAGGCCCAAGGCCCAAGGCCCAAGGCCAGACCCGAGGCCCAACCTCGGATCCACATTTTATACAGTCTGTCTGGTCCAGGAAGGATCCCATTTGTCTACTGCAGGTCCTGGGTTTAATATTATGTGTAACATCTGAGTGAACCCGGCTAGCCAGGCTGCAACCAAACTGCAAAGCTGATCGTGAACGAGTTTCTTATCCGTCACCGTGACTTTATCTGAAATCAAGGCCAGGCACAGGGGAGAAGGCTCCTATCGCTACATTAGGAGAGACACAAAGTTTGGTTTTGACACTTTGTGAATTAACGGTAACTTATTGACGATCTAGCATTTCTCCCTTCTGCACGGGTCCGGGTCTGTTCCGAGGTCTGTTCGGGCTCAGGCATACAACTGTGGACCCATGAATAACTCTAAACTAGACACATGTGATGTTTGTTATGGCACCCTTACATAAAGTAAGTTGCTGAAAATAATTTTCTGCCATGAAACTGAAGAATTACTCCACAAACCATTTTGTTAATTCTAACAATGCAAGACGATATCCATTAAAACAACATGGATATTTATTTATCACATTAGTTGTTGACCACGCGGCCTGGAGCAGATATGACTTTAAATAAAAAGTCCGCCAGCGAGCCAATGGCCGACAGGAAATAGACAAACACACCAGAGGCTGCAGAGTGACAGAGGAGAGGGATCTGTCGAGGAGACGTTGCCTTGGCCTCGGAAGATGGCTTCCCCTCCAGAGCCACGGGAGACAGGAGAGTCAGCACTGGCTGGCTCCGGGTTAGCTCCATTTGGCAACCGGCGGGCCGAGCTGGCCTCCACGCATTCACAAATGAGTGTGGAAGGAACAGGTGATGGTGCGCGCGTGGTGCAAACGCCAGTGGAGTCATTATGAGAATCCATCATGACTTATTATCACCATAACTGATCATACCGTACGCACGCATGGCTGGGCTGCTCCTGGATGACAGCCTCTTATTAATCCCAGTACAAACACTGACAGAAATGAGAGGCTTGTTGTCCCCCCCCCGCCCCCCCAGCACCCAGCCCTGGCCCGATCATGAGACACATGGAGTAAAACCGCACGCCCGCTCGTTTGATGACAATGACCTCCCCGAGTCGGCCGCCTGTTTTCAAGGAGCTTTTCAGGAAGTGTCTTTTTGACGGGCCGACACGCCGCTGAGCCTCGTCGGGAAAGACAATTCCAATCAGAGCTTCATTCAGATAGCACCATTCACAAACCGGGAACAATGGAATAACTGAAGTCTATCATGTTCTGCCGTGTAAAACAACCTTAGGGCTAATTGATCCCAATTAGGTGGCTGACACAAAGGGATGCTGACAAGCACACAGGTGCCTGTCTGGCTGACTGTCTCTCACAGGGGCACACCCTGGCTGCTTTAGCTTTGTTAGCTTCACACGGCTCTCGGAGCGTCTGCACATCAAACCAGAGCCTGAAAAAAAACAAAAAGTGGTGTGATTTATAATGAACCAAAAAGAAAGGAGGGCGGGAGAGAGGCAGCAAGGACCTTCTCTTTCTATCTGTTTTTTTTTTCCAAAACATGTTGATAGAGCAGAGTGAATTATTCACGGTGCTGGTCTGAATCTCGCTGGGATGCAGCTGTAATGTGCAGAACATTTGCTCCAGGGCTCAAGGAAAAGTTTGCGGTGGACAAGACCAGAAGGGCAGAAGTAGCTCAGCTCACTCCTCTAGTGTACATAGTATCTCACAATATACAGAACATCCTCCCCAGCTCAGATCAATGTGTAGTCACGAAAACAACATCACCCTGAAACCATGCTGCTGTTTTCAGCTTTCAATATAAGTTATTTTCATTAATAACGAGCAAATATATTCAAGCTGTTCTTCCTACAATGGCTAAATGCATCGGTTGGTTTGCTGCCGGGCCCCGAGAACATCCCACTCTCATCCCTGACCTGCCACTGTGTCTGTGCTTTGTGTTTATTTTGTTACTTTCAAACTTACATTAAATACACAGAAGACAATCCTGTTCTGTCTCTGGACGTCACGTTCAAAGACCCAAGCTCTCAAACGAGTGAGAGCTTCAGGACACCACACGCCCACCGACACCTGGAAACCTGCACCCATTGGACGGTACTAGCTGTCAATCACTTGGTAGCCACATCCCGATGCATACAGTGCTTTATCGTCTGCTTGACGCTAAATGGGAGCTTGATTTACATAATGAGCATCACGCTGTATTGAAGAAGACTTGAAACTAGAGACTGAGACAGAAACTCCTTAGGGACATTTTTTGTCAAAGACTTCTATAGAAACAGAATTTTTTCAAGCAAGTACAGGTTTCAGTAACTGAGCGCATTAGCTTCACTCTCTCAACCCGCAGTCTATGTCCATTTTTATAAACAATCTATGCAGATGACACAGTGAATGTGCACAGAACAACATAAACAAACATAAATATCGTGAATTCCAAACAAGGGGATGATTCCGACCAGTTAAGGAGCTCGTACCTAAAAGACGAGCTACGTCTGACACGGACCACAAAACTGCCAGGACTTTTAAGGCCGGTCTCCTCCACAGATCAAACCCCAATGAACCTCATTAACCACACGTGAAACAAAACAGAGCGAGTCTACAGCAGAGAAACACAGAAGCACTGAAAACAAACCTCGAACTCAGCCAATGCTAGAGGCTCCTGACCAAGCCCAGGTCTGCTCTGATTGGTCAACTGCCTCTGCTCTCACTTTACCTGGCTCTGTTAGGGGGCGTGCCAGACTAGCTGCTACGTGTGCATTGTGCAAATGTGATGCGTAGGTAGACTACTGACGACGTGCTTCAGGAGCTCCAGTGTTTTCTGTGGAGGAGACTTTGGCCTTTTAAAGCACAACTTTAAAAAAAAAATCCATCTCCAGCCTCCCCTGATTTGAATATTGATTTGACATGATGAGACCTTCCCCTTGAATCTGCTCAGGAGACGCAAACTGGTGCCATTCATCACTAAAGTGCAGACATAAAACAAAGGCTGACATCTAAATGATTCCGCCCGGTCCCCCATATTTCACAGGAGGCCTACTGATATGAGTGTTGACATTTAAATGAACATTCTCATCTATGGGAAGGTCTAATTTGATCAATGCAAAAAATCCAGAAAGAGGAACCTCCCCCTGCACACACACACACACACACACACAGACACACACACGCACACACACACGGTGATGTGCATCTCCCTGTGCATCTGTCACCTTCTTGAAAGGAGACCTCCTGGTGACCTGGCCCCCATAAAGACAAGTCGCCGCTCCCCGATTCACTGCAGGCTGCCTGCATCTGAGCCTCATCCGCCACCGACGCAGCTTTCATCTAGCACGGCTGCAGGCGGCGGGGAACATACAGTACAGTCGCTTCACAGAGACATGTGACGGCAGACAGAGACAAGTACACGGAGATAGGAACAAAACGCTTTCCATGGCAGCATAAACTGAGATAAAGATCCAGCTATTCTGCAATAAATCTCCCCCCCAAAAAACCTGCAGCACAATCTCAGGTTTCTATCCCAAAAGGTGTTGGGTTTCTATTTAACGAGGTTAGCCAAGTTACATTATTCCCCCTTTTTTGTTGTGCTTTGTGACAACTTTCCACTTATTTTTCTCAAACGAACGACTACACAGGAAATGGTGAAATCTCTCGACGGCGCCACTGATGATGCACAGAGAAGAAGCAACAAGAAGCAACTGGAAGCAACACACCGGAGATTAACGCAGCAAAACCACGAAGCATTTCAAACAGAAAACTTGGGCTTAAATCATCCACGTTGTTCAAATTCTCGCTGAATTTTCTCTGAGGTTCACATCGAGCCACTCGCTCGTTCCATTTTGTGTTTTTGTGATTGTTTTCTGCAGCAACTCGTCCTTGAAACCCCCTCAACTTTAACTGTAGCATGAAAGAAAGAGTTTAGTAAATAACAGATTTCTAGGTCACAAAGTGATAAATAATACACAATAAGAGACAAAGGCAATGCTTTTCTTCTCACGTTGAAAGAAACTGTCACACATAGACAAGTTCTTTTTCCATGAGGCAGACACACACATGGTGGGGGGCGCATTCTTTGTGTGTTGGTGGGATTAAACACAGATCCATTCTCAGGTTCTTTACACTGGCTTCACTGTCTGTTCATTGCACTGAATGCTTTAGGGCCAGAATACCTCTTATCTACTGCCACGTTATGAAATCCTGTTCATTAAATCAACTAATTACTCATCTCTTAGTGTACCTTCTACTCTAATTATTTTATTTGCTCATTTGTAATTAGGGATTTTTAATTAATAAAAATAAATATATAAAAAAGTCCTCTGTAGATGCTTGTTTGTGTTTTTATGATGCTCTTACCGTTTGTTGTGATGAGTTTCACAACTCACGTAAAGCACTTTACATTTTCTGTTACAGTTTAGTGTACAAATACACTCTCGTCTTGTGGTCTGTACTTTATGTGAAGCTTCGTCTGCACTCACTCATCTCCAGCTTATATGTTATGCCTCTAATTCACTTGTATGACTCCTTCTAGTAAAATTAAATGATCAATACGTTTGAAGCCTTCCTGCTCACGCTTCACTGGTCAATTAACTGTTATTTTTTTTAATCGGAACGGTTTTAAAATATCTGTTAGTTTTATGACTATATATAAATGTTTAATCAATGGTATATAATGCACCGTAGTGTAATTGTGAGTAAATGTAAGTGTTTATTAATTTAACAGTAACTTCATCTGTGAACAGCAGAGGCTGCTCTATAAACAGATCATGAATGAATCTGTACAATTATGAAATAATTACTGACAAACACTGTGCATTGATAAATATCGTACATAATAATTAGGTACATAGTGTTCCAAACAATATTCATGAACTGATTATAGTTTCTAAATGAGGGAACCTTTGAAAAAAATGACAGTTAAATTATAAAATGTTTGTGCTGCGTTTTTCTTAATCTGAACTTAATTTACATTGATTTTGGAATATTTATTTTGTAGCTAAATTAAATGAAAGACCAGTGAACTCAAAAAAGCAAGTTAAATGTGTTATGAATGAAACAGTTATTTCAGGAACACGTTCCATGCATGAAATAATAAAAGAAAAACGCAAAATCTTTGTTCACTACATTTACTCACCCAGCATCACCTCACCTCACAAACCTGCACCGACTCTCTCTCTTTCACACACACACACACACACACACACACACACACACACACACGCAAACACACACGCAAACACACACACACACACACACACACGCACACACACATCAAGCGACAGCATATCAACACCCACTGTGGCCTCCCGCCTGCTTATGGGAATGTGTCACCTCTCGTGGCACCCGGAGCAGATAGCAGGAGGCCGAACCAGAGTGTTTAACTCGGGCTCCGGTGAATGGCTGTAGGTCACCACTGTATCATCTCCCCGCCGTACACACACAGGGGCTTGCCAGGTGGCTTTTATTTGACTTTAATGTGGAGAAATATTAGATTTTTCCTGGGCAGGCTAAATCCTTCCCCTGGGCTGCCAGATAGCCCTGCAGAACCGTACACAGAAGACGGGTCAATAAGAGCCCTGATGCCAAATCTCCTTAAACTCGCTCTTTATTCATGAATATGTGCTGAAACAATCTTTTGGAGGTATTAGGGAGTTTGTGAACAGAGCACAGGCCTCTCTAATCCACTTTACTTAACACTTTGGACAGAAATTTAAACATGCCCACCGCTGCACTTTAAGCCCATAAGGAGGAGGGATGATGTGCCACCTTTGGCTGCTGGCTGCGGAGGCGACAACATTTTGAATTTTTTTAATTATCCGTGTTATTGTAGAAGTAATGAGACTCCCAACTGTAGGTTTAATTACTACAAACAAATGAGACCCTGGATGCAATGATTCACAGCCTCTAAACCTTTCTCCAAATAAAGAAGAGGTAGTGCTATTCCAAGTGTAATTGAATAGCATTAATTTGAATGTAAAAGATAAACATAAAAATCTTCTCTTTGCCTTTTGCTGCCCCAACTCTGCCCGTGAGAGAGATGCCGGGAAGAAAAAGCTCTTTCATTCCGAGGCAGCGTTAAAATAAAACACTGTTCATTCTCCCGGTTCTCCAGAAAAGTCTCCACAGTTCACAGACTGGTTCAGTTTCCAGCTGTTGGGCTAAATGCGATTCTCTGCTGGTGCTTTCTGAACTGAAATCTTTTCTAAAAAAAAAACTTGGCTTGCAGGATTAAGGTTCGCTTCTTTCAACACTATCACAATGTAAAATGTGGAGGAGGCTGCCAATCTCCCCGGCAATATTCCTTTGTTTAATTACACTATGTGTCAGAATCCATGCAGTAATGAGTATCAATGTCAAAATAATGTGCGTAATTTTTTATCCAGGCTAATCAGAGCAGAAAACCTCACATGACGGGCTTAGCCACAGGTTTTTTTTTTCTATCAAAGCCCAATTATTGTCATTAAATCAAATATGGAGCTGTCATCAGCGCCCACATCCAGCTCAGGAAGTGTAAAGACATTGTGAACAGAAATATTACATTAAAAAAGAATGAATTCAGTCATAAAATAATAGTCTATTATCTGTTCAAGTGTAGGTGTATCTCCGTGTGTCACAGACTGATCAACACAACACTGATACACACCTGATAACCAGATCGGGAAAAGCTTGAAGGCCTCTTGTTACCGTGCCACACAGGAGATGTCACATTTTATTTGTCTGTCAACTGGTTAGTCAGCGAGAACATCATCAGCCACCGTGGCTGGGGAAATAATCAGCCTTCATTAAGAAAAAGAACCCACAATCAATCAAATACACTGATTGATTGACAAGTCATATCCGAGAAAACTAAAGTATCAGAATGACCAAGAGAACAGGAAACTCACAGACGACAGTTTTAAGCAGTCATAGATGTGTTCACACCTGAAGGTCAGTTAACGTTTGCCGTGGTTAGTTTCACTTTCACATTGTAATCTAAGGAGTGGCTACCTATACTAGACCTTTATTGGTTTGTTGATGGGCGTGCACCTGATGTTTGGGTGTTACTGGTCTGACTCGTCAGTTTGTAGAGTTGCAGTCTTTATGTTCATACGTCTTCCTCAGACCAAATTTCAATTCATTACTTTGTCTCCTCCTCCGCCCAATGGGGTAGCACGGCTCATTTTTGCTTCTCTCCCTCTTCTTTTTCTTCTTCTATTGTTTAATGCTGTCTCAACTTCCTGCAGTAGGGCCGACAGTTTGGACTATGCAAAAAGACCAAAGACTCAACTGAACAGTCTGAAGGTCCGGACCAAATGAGGTGGGTGTGGAAGGGTTCTAAATCCACCCATACATGTAGATTGGATCATTTAACACCTCACCTCAGCTCTACGGAGCATTTTAGCATCTTTGTTTTTCGAGCCGTGTTACATTCCCATATTGATTTTGATGTGGGTTTCCATGGTAACAGACAAAACCTGACTGTCAGCTCACACATTTACTGTACCCACTTAATGATGTAATATTTGTGTTATACTGTATAATAATACTATGTGTGTTGTGTGCTTGCTTCACTGTCACTCAGGCACGATGCATATAGAAAATGAATTAAGGAATGGATTTATTAGTAACACAACTTTAAGCTGTGAGTAAAGAAAATGATAACGCACGACAAAATGTGCTGATGAAAACCACATGCTTGTCGATTGCGCGCCTATTTCTGGAATATTTTTGACTGAGTCCTGCCTGACAATTAAAAACAGGCGTCTTTTATGATATAAACACAATATTATTTCAGGAAAAAAAGCTCAATCTGTGCCACACAGCAGAATCGCAGCAGACGTCAACTTACTAATGGTTTATTCAACGGACTCCGTCGACCCATCCCCCAACCAACACGCTCAGCCTCCGTATCGCACGGCATACCACCACAGTGGAACACTAATTAAGCCTGAGCGTGTTCCCTGCACGCCTTTCTGATGTATACTGTACATACACCGATATGACAGGGGTGTGTGGGGGTGTGGCTGCTTCTGTGCGAGTGTGTGTGTGTGTGTGTCTTTGCATGTGTGGCTGGCACGCATGTGTATGTGCATTTGTCTAGTTCACCACACAGGATGACCCATAAAATACAAATACACACTTACATCTGAATTGAAAGCACACACAAACACACAAACACACACCCACACACACAGAGGCATCTTAAAGACTACTGATTGGACTCCATGACCTCGTGACTCCGATGCTCCGCCCCCTCCCCTCCCTCGCTCCCTTCCTCCCTTCCTCCGTGTCGGCCGCCTCAGTGCATCTTTCCCGTTGTTTTACACTGATAATAAAATGCTCCATCCCACTCCTACACACTCCTCCTCCCCCTCCACACGTTCCCCTAATGAGATAAATTAGCGCCTTGCAACAGATGCATGGAATATACACTAATGGCCACCATCTGTCACTCATCTCTGGGAGATGGAGTGAGAACGTGGCGCTAAATCCGATCACAAGCCCCTGGCAGAGCCCCACCGTGCTGAGGAGGAGGAGGAGGGAGGAAGACACAAAAAAAAGAGAGAGAGAGAGAGAGAGAGGAGATGAAGAGCATACAGTACAGAGCGAGGAGGGGGTGGCAGTGTGGGGGTTCTGGTGCGGTGTGACTGGACCTCAGTATGTGTATGTAAGTGGTGGAGAGGCGTCGGAGCTGCAGCACAGAGGGTGAGAGCTGCTCGTGATTCAGGCACCAAAAGATTTTTAAAAAGTGTTAAAAAGAAGGTTGTTCAATTCCCTGATGATACCATCCTGAAAAGTAAGAATTGTAAAGCTGGCGGCCTCGGAGGAGGTAATTTTAAGGTAATTCATCCTAGTTTTCTTAAATATATATATGTATATATATATATATATTGGGACACGTGCTCCACTTCTGAACTTAGGTGTATGTGTTGCTCTGTGTGTGCTCCTTTCTAAAGAGCTGTGCACACTTTCACCTTTATTATAATACTTCAGATATTAGACCAGTCCTCGTACTTGATGTGACTAAATTAGATTTTCTTCCAATGAGGAAATAATGTTTGAGAAGGGATCAGGGGAAGCTAAGCAGTAGATCTAATGAAACAGACCCACTCAGAACATCTGCAGGTGGTAGCTGGCAACATTATTATTTTCCCTTTATATTTTTTATACATGTATTTAAAAAAACCTGCAGAGAAAAAACAGTGAGTATAAATTAGCTAAAACTGACTGCATCTTGCAGTTTCTTCTCCTTTAGTCTGTTATTATCGCTTTGATTTTGTTATTGATCCGTTGGATCGATTCTCTCGCCCTCAATAGTTAAATCTTTTAATACGTAAAAGATTATGGGATTCGACATCAGTCTTTGAGAACCAGAAATTCCCTGCGGAGGCTGAAGGTTTTTAGGATGAAATCCCTTCCTGGGTTGAAGTGTGAAGCCTTTCGGTGACAGATCAGAATTACAAGTTCCGCATTTCCACTACGCCATATTCACTGAATTTCACTCACTGACTTTTTTTTTACATTCTAGATTTTTGTAAGTAACTTGTTGGTGTCGACTAAACTGAAGAGCAAGCAAGATCCTAATTTCAGAGAGACTGACTGAAAAGATAAAGCTTAATAAAGTAACCTGCAGTTCCTTAAAAAAAGCCCAAATATAAAGGAATAGAAAAGCATGCCAATTATATATAACAAGCACAATTACACCTTTCCGTATATGAATGTGAATTTAGAAATTATATTGGACTTTGCAGGGAACCTTTAAATAATGCAAATGACCATTTGAATGTGTGGTTTGCCGGGAGCAGCACGGCTTTGCACTTCAGTTCAATGTCAGAATGAGCAGGAAGGAAATTGTGTGTGAGAGAAGACTTAAGCACCTCGGCGAGGGGCTTAAGTAGCAGTCTGAATTGCACCATTTATGCATAAGGTACCTAAAAAAAATCACTTGGTAAAAAAAAAAAAAAAAAAGCCTTAACGTCAACTCCCACTCTGGGATCCATCAGAGATATTCTAATAGAGCTTCCTCTTGACGGCCGGTAATTCCCTCTGCAGCGCTCGCCGTCAGAACAGCGAGCTGCTGCAGAGCAGACGGACGTTCTGACAACCTGTACCTTCTCCCAAAAGTCAGCTTTTCATATCTAATGTCGCCGCGACACTTTCCTCTGTACAAATAGCCACAAATCCATTTATGGAATGTAATCAGACAATGATATATTCCCGGTCTCCACTGTGGGCTGCACTGTACATTAGCATGCAGCTTATGATGAAAGTGAAAAGGAACAATGAGAAACAAAAAGGGTGATGAAAAGGCAGACGAGCTTCGCATCTCTGGAACCAGGAGAAATGAATCACCCGAGGAGCTGCCCGGCACGGCTTCCATGAGAACAAATGGACTCAAACCAGCGACAATTAATCACTATTTGCATGGAAATCGGCATAACTCCTCTTTTTAAGTGGAAATTAATTACATGTTGCAAGAACAGAAGGAGTAGGAAAGAAAAAAAAAACTTTTCAGAAGATGAAGGGACGTAAGACTGATATTATCACAAAATAATGAAATGAAAGCAAAATATTCATCTGCTCAGAGACTTTAATCCTAAAGAAATGAGATTAGATATCCATGCATTTAAAGTGGAAGTCGGAATTTCCGAGCTGCGACACAACTTCTCGGCGCGTGTTCTCTTTTTGTTAAACAGAGCATGTGTATATTGGACAGAACCAGTGATCCCTATAAACTTCCAAATCCAGCAATCATACCGCATCAACATTTCCCACTGAAGGCTTCACATAAAAAGTAACTGGCCTCATAAAGGCGATGTCAAATACGGACAACCTCTCATAAAAAAGCACTGATGAAATTCTCAGACAAAACTATAAATGGCATCTGTAGAGAAAAATAAAATACAGCACTTTATGGAGCGGAGTCGGACTGCTTTAGTGCATTTTTACAGTCAGATATGTAGACCCCGTGACACGCATTTGACCGCTAATAGCAGCAGCACAAATCGA
This sequence comes from Pleuronectes platessa, assembly GCF_947347685.1. NCBI lineage: Eukaryota > Metazoa > Chordata > Actinopteri > Pleuronectiformes > Pleuronectidae > Pleuronectes > Pleuronectes platessa. The sequence goes on from NC_070641.1 coordinate 6,362,499, forward strand.
CTGCAGCCTTGAACATCGGAATGATGCGCCAAATCCAATTTAAACACACAGTCTATATTTTTATTGACTTAATCTTTGACATTTTCATACTTTGCCGAAAGCCTGCATTTGATTAAGACCTGAATGGGGGGTTTCAGCAGACACTATTCAGAAAGTTTGTTCTTAGGAGACGTTCTTCCAAGTCTTTGCAACTTTGAGCGAGTTCCAGGTCGCTAATTATTTAGAACTCGAGGGATGCGTTTGTAATGGTGTCGGTAATGCATGTTCAGGTTGCTAATAAATAAAACATGTAAACAGGCGGTGACAGGATTGAAGCTATGCCTTTATTAATGCTGTTGTGTAAACAAACATTTTGCAAGCGACCGTGAAGCCACCCCATTGCTTTGTGTTTTGAAGCCTTGAGTTTCACTTTTGTTATTTTTTTTCCATCCTGGTTTTTTTTAAACCAAAAGTAAGCATGTCTTCTACTGACAAGAGAAATAAAATCATTTTCTCCGACACTTCTACGGACACCGACTTCTTTCAGAAACAGTGGAGTCGTTCATTTTGATTGTCAGTCTATGATTTCAATCATTCAACTCGAGGCAAAGTCGACTCGACACAACTCATTTAACGATTGCAAAACGGCAAATTCTGTATTGTCCAATTCATTTATTGATCATTCCTTTACTCTCTCCATCGATATCTGTACACGTGATATAACACGAGATGGTGAATAATTGCTAAGCGTTATGGAAAGATGGTTAACAGGACATAGATGGGGTATATTTAACCCCTTGTGGACGACTGTCGCGAAATCGCCTCAAACCCCATTCTGATCTTAATGCCGCCGAGGTGACGATTGTGCCTGATGGTGCAAATGCTACACATACCAAGGAAGGTATTGGAAGCACTCTGCCTCCATCTAGTGGTCGGAGTGGAAAATATAAACAAGCCCCTTGGGACTGTGCAGCAAAGTTATTTTGAGGTATTAGGCTGTATTTGTGGCTGTATTATATCTATTGTATATGATTTATTGAAATTAACAATCTCCAATTAATTAAGCATCTGTATGACACCCAAAAACACAAATCATATTTTTTTTATATAATTGGAAATTCATTCAGGCATTAGGGGTTAACTGTGATTTGAATTAGCTAAATTTGTGTTAATCTAACCATTTGCACCCAGTAATGTGTGGCCTCTGCAATGCTTGTAGTTAAAACGAGGCTCCACTCCCTGCTGCTGATGACTGAACAATCATTGACTATATATTAATGAAATTACCCCGGCCCTGCAGAGGAGCGTGGAGTCAGGTTGTCAAACAGACTTTCTTGAGCTCAATAAAGCATCCTCATGTCTCTTTCTCTTTTTCTCGGGCTGATTAGAAGGTTTGCTACGCAGCCTCGTCCTTTCAAACACACTTCACACTGTTTCATTTTTATTTTGTGATTGGTTTCTGATTAGTTGGATGTAATTGGATTTTCTTTCTGATCGTGTCTTTCTTTACTTCTTTTGTCCATCTCTTTTAAAGCCTGTTTTTTGAGACCGGCGTGTGGTAAAGGGCCGCGGAGCCAAACGACCTTGAACTTTAACTCTAACGTTGTCTCTCCGTCTTGTTTCCATCTTTCCTTTTCTCCGTCTTTCCCTCCGTCTTGCTCATCCTCATTTACATGGCCTGGGCTGCGCAGCTCTAACAATCCATTAGCTCGGCGAGGATGTTGAGGAGATCCATGCAAATAAGTGTGAAATTACACCGTAATCAGTCATGTAAATCGCACCGGTTCTCAATCTGGGCATCATCATTTCTCCGTACGTGTTTAGAAAATGGCATGCGGGGGCGATGGGTGAGGTTTCGGGAAATAGAAAGAGATGGCGAGCACGAGAGGGAAAAAAGATTATAAGAGAGGTGTTTGACAAGGAAGAGGATGTGAAAAACACTCAAAGAAGAGCTTTGATTCCTTTTCTCTGAACTGAACTCCTTTTTTTGCCTGTTGGGTTCAGTTTAAAAAATTCATGCCCTGATCAAAATTGTTCAGCAATGCGAGACTTCCAGTGCAAAGGCATTCTGCCTCTTCTTTGATGAGGAGAAAGGGGAGGATGGAGAGAGGGAGAATCTGATGAGACAAAGGGATGGACAAGCGGGTTTGTGTGAGCAGCTGCAGCAGAGCAGCGCAGAGCACCGGAGAAAATCATTGAAGAGGACCATGTTTTCATGTAAGTGCAGCACAGAATGAACTGGAGGAACTTTTTGTCCGTAATAAAGCTTGAACTAGTTTCTTTACTTTTGAGGATATATTGAATTAAGAGAGAAAAAGTTTAACCCCACCAGGACCGCACAGTGTATAATGGATGGTCGACTGTGCGATCCTCACAGCTTCCCTATTGCCTTCATCTCAAATCTGAAGCACTGTGCACTCTCATCGATCGGGACAAAAAGGAACATTGAGTACCATCTTAGAAAGATGTTTTAAAGCTGACAGGATTCCACCTAAAAGTGTGGAAAGAAACAAATGCTTCTGTGTAACAGTTTTCTTATATATTTTAAGCTAACGAAAAAGCAACAGCGCGTTCAAGAGGGTTGAACGGATGCGAGCAGGTAAAGTTATGGCTTCATCCATATTACAACACTTTCACTTTCAGCTCGTTCAGACTCAAACGGAGCCCGAGAGTTTTCTAAACTAATATGGGGCCAGTAGCATTTCCAAACTTCTGCATTTTAGCGGCTCTAGAACTCCGGAGTATTAAGTATTAAAGCATTAAGTGCAACCACATGAGCCACTTCACATCATTTGACACCTGCATGTTGTGTATAGAGAGGCAGCGGACTAGTGGCAGAAACTTGGACTATGGGCAGAAAAGGTCTCTGGTTCGTCTCCACGGAGAAACAACAAAAAGACGAACCTGGATTGATCTGTCCAAAAATCCAAGAGGATTCTCCCTACCCTGTCTAGTGCACCTGAGCAAGGCACCTTACTCCCCCAACATCTGCTCCCCGGGCGCCGTACATGGTCGCTCACTGCTCTGTGTGTCCTGCACCAGATGGGTTAAAAGCAGAGGTTAAATTTTCCTACAATTGCATGAGTGTGCCTGTGCATGTCTGTGCATGTGTTTGGGACTAATAAATGCATCTTAATCTTAATCTTACTGTGGTAAAGACTAAAAAGTATAAAAGCCAGGATCAGGAAGTGAAAGTGATCACATATATTTTGTGTTAAATCAGTTAAGTTTGAGAAATATGAATTATTAACCCTTCTATCAGATGTTTTGCATAATTTTACAAATCAGTGTTTATATTTTGTCCCTTTGGAATGCAATGGACGATTCATTACAATTAAAATGTAACACAAAGCTTCAGGATCTTTCTCCCAGCATTTGCATTGTGTCTCCAAGCGTCAATATTTGAACGCCTGGCTCACAGGAGCTACTTGTTGCCCAGGGGTTGCTTTTTGAATTTATTGTTAAAAGTTTTAATCGGCGAGAGCCTGCAGCATTTGTTGTTAAGGGAAGGATGAACTGACATGATGAAGGGAGAGCCATCCATCGGGGAAAAGACGGAAAATCTATCAGAACACCATGCAGGGCCAACACAAAAATTTGGAATTGTAAAGAATGGTATATCGAGCAACGGACACAGAAAAGTTTGGTGACAGCTGATGACGGAAAATATCTGAGAGAGCAGTGAAGAAACCAGCCTCAACCAGCATTCACGTCCACAGGGCATGGGGGGGGAGGTAAGACGACACAGGAAAGAGAAATATGGAGGCGGCACTACAAGATGAAAACCACTCATCGGTTGTAAGAATCTGAAGGACAGATTAGCATTTGCAAAAAAAATACAACTGTTCTGGAATGAATGACTGAAGAAACCAAGATGAACCTCAAAACAGAGACAACGTGAAAAGGCCGAAGCTCGCGATCAAGAACATACGAGCTCATGCCTGAGCTCTCCTCGGTGGAGAAGGTGTCACTGCTGCTTCTGAAACTGACTCTGACCTTTACAGATGATGTAAGGTGAACAGCAGCAGAAGGAATTGGACAGAAACACCAGTTTACAGAGAAATGCATCCAATCAGGTGGAACTTGAAACTTGACAAATGAATCACTGCACCTCAACCGAGGAGAGACTTTGGAAGGAACCCACCGGATAAAAGAGAACTGAAGGAAACTGGGAGAAAATGCTGCAAAAGCTTCACTAATGAAGACAGCAAGTTTGGTGAGGTTAGTGGGTCGCAGGCTGGATGCACGATTGGAAATAACAGTTATGCAACATGGTATTCACTTTAACAACCTTTAAGACCATAGGTTCCTTTACTTTCGTGCAGGGACAATGGTACTGTGTCCTATAGACTGTTTAACTTGTGTTGTCTTCAACCCACATGTCCTGAGTGCTCAACACAAAAGGAATTGACCTTGCAGCACCGATCATGATGAAGTACATTTTCAGGATAATCAGTTCATATGGGATAAAGTGGAATGTGTTTTTTCTCAATCTAGCAAATACCTAGACGATTTATTGTAACACAAAACCAATAAAATCCAATAAAAAACCCAATATTGCCATAAAGCTGTTCAACTCACTGATTTGTAAAATTGCCCATAATGACATGATATGAATAGAGATATTAAAATGAGAGCGCCGTAAAAAGCAGCCTGACATTAACAGTAAAATCTCTGATGGTATATAGGTTTATTACAACCTTGTGCAACCCACACCAGCCACATATCATATATATATATATAGAACATGTCTCTGTGCATCGAACTCTGAAAGACATATAAAAGAGTAATACTGTTAAGAGCTGGTCCGGTGTCATAGCTTCAGCTGCACAGAAAATACTGAGACAAAGGAAACTCAAAGTAGCACGCCCTTTGACAACTCTGTAAAAGCATCAGGCTATCAAGTCACTCCAGGTAAGATTAAGAAATGGGAACACCCGTCAATAACATCTCCAACAAAAGATGGATTTTCAATAACCGGCAGTGGTTTGGTTCGCTGGGAAGAGCTGGTGCCACCGAGCTGCAGACGTGCTGCTGGATCTGAGTGGGCCGATTGGAGTGAATTACAAAATGCACTTTCAGATTGAGTTTCACACACTCCTGTTGAATACCACACGCTGTAACACAACACACCGGCCCGCGTGTGAGGGCGCTTGTATGTACACGTGCGATCGTGTCAGCATATGCACGTCGACAAGCCAGGGAGGAGTGTGAAAGCAAAGCGCCAGAGGAGCGGTGAGACGAGGGATCAGGATTTTGGCTCAAACACAATTTGTGGAGGAGTCACTCAATGAGCTGACAGCCGTCAGTGAGTCCGGGTGGGGAGAGGGCTGAGCCACTGTGGTCAAACACACAGACGCACGCACGCCCCCAACACAAACACGGAGAGATCCCATCAACACCGCGAAGCTCAAACAGACAGATGGGCTAATTTGTGACTGACTGTGTGTTATGAAACATTATCTCTGTGTCAGTGAAATCAAAATAACGTTTTGGGTGTAAACGCCGAGCTCGTAGCTGCCAACACAACACCACATGGCCGTGATGGATGCATATGGACGGTGATGCATGGCCTCGGAAAACACGCTTTGTTGCTAAACTGCTGCAAACGCTGTTTATTGAGTCATCTGGGGTGAACTGCATGCAGCCCGTATATGTTTGCCAATCGCGTCCCACCTGCCAGCACCAAATTAAGCCATCGAATCAATTTCAAGAGTCTGGAGGAAAATGAAGGCCATTATAGGCATTCAATTTGATTTGCTCTCTATTCAGAATTAAAGGCTATTGACAGACGGCTTTGTTTTGTTCTCTTTCCACCACTCCACGGTGAGAGTAGGGATAGGTGGTTAGGTTGCGTTTTTTAATGCCCTGCCCCTTTAACGGCTGGCCACAGAACCACTTTATAATCCCCCCCTCGCTGGGGATTTGTGTATGCGGGGAGTGTATTGTAGCTAACTGAACCTGGCTCACTGCTCTCCGCGGATGTTTTGTTGTCAAATAATGGGAGAGTGATGGGGTCCTACCCCGCTGCGAGCCGCTGCAAAGATTAGACAGATCTTCACACTGGACGATTGGTGAAATTTATCACTGTCACTGGGTGCCAATCCAGACACTTCTTTCCTCCGACCGCCCCCGCCCATTCTGTTTGTGGTGGTTTCTCATTTGGAACCTGCAAACCAGTTGTCATGTGTACTTTCCACTCCAATAGTGATAGCTTTAAGCAGCGCCTCAAAAAATCACCCTCTGCTTCATGCCCCTTCGCACAAATGCTCATTGCATTCTCTGTCTGGCGTGCATGGGAAATTTTAGGGGGTGGAGGTGATTTGTGTCGCTGCGGAGGTGGGTGTCGTGACATCACAGAGCGAGTGATAAATCTGGAAAAAAGAAAATGTAACAACCTGGTATGTGACGGGCAAGCCAATAGTACATCTTCCTTCTTCTCCTCCTTTTGTCGGCAAATCAAGTCCTGATCATTCCTTCCTACCGCAAAGATGTCACGACAAAAATGTTTAAATTCATTTGGCCCGTCCTTCTGTCTTTAACAGGTTTTGCTTTGTGAGCAGACGGTGTGTTTTGTGTACACTTACGAGAACACAGAAGAAAAACATCCAGGCTGCAATTTTCAGGTTGAATCTCCATATCCGCTGAGGGGCTGTTATGAGGCGGCGGACGCGACACTTGAGCAATACCAGATTTGTTCTCGAAAACACTTGTGTGCAGCTGTGTGTTCATGTGCATGCGTGCAAAACTGGTCGTCGCTAAAGTGTCAGGCAGTAGGAGGATTTTTTTTTTCTTCCTTTCCTTCAGTGAGTTAAGAGGCCATGTTTCTCAGCCAGCAGATTTTGATCCCTTTCGCGCTGCGCTGGTGGAATTAGCATGCAGAGGAGAGCTTTGAAAGGTGCTCTGGCCTTAGCTCAATCGCTCTCTCTCCCCCTCTCTCTCCGCGCCTCCCCTCTTCCTCAGGTAAAAGTAATGGATCGTGGCTGGCTCTGGCCTCCGTCCTGTTGCGTCACGCCCGCCGGCCAGCCAGCCAGCCGGCCGGGCGGGAGGGCAGAGCTGCAGGCTCTGTTATTTAGCGTCCATTCCTCCACGGTCACGGTCGCTAACTCTGAGGCCAGCTGTCCAGGCACACCAGGCCTCAAGGATGGCAGTCCGCCTTAACTGAGAGGTGACACCCCCCTCCACGTTCTTTAACAGATTGCCATCTCGGACCAGCATGTTTGAATACCAATGAATGGGAAGGGGGGGGGGGGGGGGGGGGAAGGCTCCTTGCTGCGGCAACGTACAGGAACAGTGAGGTAAAATAAAAGAGACCTAATTTATAACGAACAATGAAAGGAATATGGATGGAAGGAACATAGTAAAACTTTCTTATGACACGAGCTTAGGGAATAAATTATTCTTTTTATGTGCACTCGATGAAAGCTCATATTTTCACATTGGATTTATTATTCAGTCCATTATATACGTTTTTTTGATTAATCGATAAATTTAAAATGCTGGTTTAAATTAAAGCCACTGAGAGCTCACAGGTGCACGTCTGGCTCGACAAAGAAATCCAGTTTTAAAACAATGGAAAGAGAAAAAAAGAGAAGCAGCAAATATTTAGTTTTGACCTGCTTGGTTAATCATCAATAACTGTCTGCAATAATTCCCTGCCGATTACCTTTTAAATGACTTGTTTCAGCCCTAGAATCGAATGACTGTAGAATGTGAAGGGCCTCCCTAGCTCACCAGCTCTGTAGCAGCCATGTAGCGCTTTAGCATCTTTTAGCTCATTGTGTTAGTTTAAACCACATTTTCTGTTTGTATGACAATCCTCATCCAAGGAGCCATTGTGAGCATTGAGTCTTTGTCGCTCTGCAATTACAGCACCAAATTGCTAGTTGGAGGGGCGGGGGGGCGGGGGGGGGGGGGGGGGGGGTACTGCCTCTTGCTGTGTGCGTGCACTTGCAACAATGTCGACTGAAACTGAGCAGATCATGTTGGAGTTGGAGCTAATAAATATTGAATAACGGCTACTTTCACCGACATCTCTGCAAATCGAAAAAGAGAGAGGAGAAATACAACCACTGAACTGATTTAAGCTACACCCATAATACTGCATTCTTGTTTGAATACTGTATTTTCACTTAAACTGGGCTCTCGAATACCTGTAGACATGTGAATGCCTTGAATAATAACACGTGTCCTGTGCATGAAAGCAGTTGTATCATTGTAAAATGCAGAATTTGGTTGCACAAAAACAGTTAGCAAAGACAATGGGGTCAGTAACACTTGTAATCGATTATCCACGTTGCGTTCTACACTGGTAGCCGAGGCTAATGCCGGCTGTTTTCTCCTGGAAAGGGGTCATGTGATAGGAGCCTGACGAATCAGTGCAGGCCACGTGTTGACCAAAGAGAACCAATCAGCAAGCGGTTGCAGGTGTCTACAGCATAGTTTCAAAACATCTTTGTTTCTGATCATCCAGACTGGATTGCGGATGAGTGTGGACGTCGGGTGTGTCCGTTGCCGAGTTCTTGCATTTGCAAACAGAAAGGTACGACCAGTGACAATTGCTGGTCTGCGTCCCCACAGTGTGTAAAGACATTTCTAGGAAGGTGCACAGTAGGTTGTGGTGTATGAGGCACACGATACCAGGCTAAGATGTAGCTACACTGATGATCCAATGAAGACGTGTGTATCGGCTTTTAGTGCTCCCATCAGCCCAAACGGCAGAATGCTAATTTGACTTGATTTGCAAATAATGGATTTTGCAAACTTACTCTTACGTCTGTGAGGTCGAAGCTGGGTTCTTGCATAAATGGTCAAAACATATCCGCGAATACAGCTTAAAATTCCGTATTTCATTAGGAATGTAAATCATCATCCACTCTGACATAAACATCAACCTGCACATCCGGATACACGGGGGAGCAAAGGTCGTCGCTGTGTAATCGGTCCTGACAGTCACTCAGCGCTCATGCTGCAGCAGGAGCATGTAAATGTGGAGGTAAGTAGATGTGCAGTGGAATGTTCCAGTCAGTGTGAATGTTGATGTACAATCAGTGCAGGAGTCCTTCAGTGAACTGACAGCTGTCTGTGGATCCTGGTGGGGGACAGCCCGAGACACCGCTACCTAATGAATGTGTGCTGCCGTCAGCTCCGGATCTCAACCAAAGCAGACGAGCACACACTGGTGCGGACACACAAACATGGGACACACACACACACACAGACACCCACACTAAAATGCGACAAAGTAAAAGAAAAAAAATAACACCAGACAGGAAAAAGTTATGTGCAGTAGCTGAGGGGTGTTCTTGCTCCTGAAAGTCTGACCCAAGCTTCCTGTTTTTATTGCATTGTTTCCTTTTGATCTGGTTAATTTTGGTTGGACGATGTGCTTTGACGGAGAGACTTTGAATGACGTCTGGTCCTCATCACCTACGTGGGCTGTGTCTACAGGACCTATACTTGATAGGTTGGTCTGCAGACAGGTAGAGTTTGCCGTCGGTCGGTTGTCGGTAACCTTAACCCTATATGGAGACAATTGTAATATCATCAAGGTACAACTACCAGCATCAGCAAATTCTGGTGCAGTACTCCACCGTCGTTCCAATGCATCGAATGAACATCATTGAAACTTATATCTTCATAGGCAAATACTTCAAGCAAGCCTACGAGCCACAACCTCCTCCGGTGTGGCCTAGGGGATAGAGTGGTCGTTCTCCAACAAGAAGGTTGCCGGATAAATCCCAACTCTTCCCCATCTGCAGGCCGAAGTGTCCTGGGCAAGATACTGAACCCCTAAATGGCCCCTAATAAATGTTGAGTGTACTATTTGTCGCTTTGGACAAGGGCGTCAGCCAAATGACATGTAATGTTATGTAATGCTGTTTCTGTCTGAACAATACAAAAACACTGCAAACAAGCCGTGGTCCAGTTGGATCCAGACCAGGACCACTTCTGTTAGCCTGACTAAATCCTGGTCTGTTTGTCAGAGACACTTTTCACACCTGCCATATTAGCTCAGACCAAACAAGGCGTTAAAGAAAACCTTAATCAAAATTACAACTGCTGCTAAAAGTGTTGAGTCGCAATAGGTGTAATGCCAGGGAGATGTATCGTGGGCCATAACAGAGGCCTGACGAGCGGCACTTATGTGAGTTTTCAAAGTAACAACAGATCCAAAGACGACAAATCATCTGTGTCCACATCACAAGTGCATTAGTCACAAAGAATCGAAGAGGAGCAGAGACGAGCCGCGACTTCCCCAGCGAGGATGTGACAATGCATTAATGCCTCTAAATGAAACGACAATCTAATGTGAATCTCCTGTAGAGCGGAGTTTTTCCACTGCGCGGTAATGTCAGTAAAAATATGACCTGTATTCCCCCCCCCCCCCCCTACATAATCCAGCTGCTCTGTGCATGCTTGGCAAAAGTGGCAGTATAACTACGTGCAACACCTGGAAAGCATTTAAAAATACAAACCGCCTGCACTGCGGTTTTCTTTCACAGTGTGCGTGCCCCGTAATGTTCTCGACACAACAGCGTTTAAAAGAGCGTCGGAGCGGAGCGGGCGCAGCAGGACGTTTTTGGACAGGTTTTGACAGCGTCGGCATGAACACAATGCTCACGTTCTATTTAACAAAAGTGGCGGATGTGAAGTTCACCTGCAAAACGGGACCGAAATAGATGCAAGACGACGGTTCCTTTCCCCCACTGCGGTGGTGCTGCTCAATCAGCTGAAAGGCCTGGTCACAACACTTTGCAACACCAGTGTGGGCAAATGGACTTCAAATCAAATATATACTGCAACTGCTACTGACATATAAGGAAATACGATAAAAAAGCGCCTGGATCTGAAGGGATCTTGATCATCTCGGAATCTACTCTGCACAGAACATGCTACAGACTAGGAGATGTTTCGCCTCGTCTTTGCTTCCAACTCCGATTTTTCTTCAATGATAATCTGGCTTTAATTAAGTGTGTGGCTTGTTGTGTTTAATATTTCATGCTCTTTAAGTAACCGAGAAACAGGAAGTGTGACAGCAGCCTTACTTCCCTGAATCAAACACGACAGATTCATCCCATTTCCGGAAAAAAATTCAACTCCGGTGAAGTGAAGTGAAACAGGAGAAACGTCTCCGCTCACTTAAGGTGACAAACAAAAGCACAGTCCATTAGAAGCAGCATGCTCCGACATACTGCCGCATTAACAAATGTAATCGTGTCGAGCGGCACATGTATTTTTCATTTCTCCTGCCACTGCTTCAGGAGGGCCACAGTCACGCAGCTGCAATCATATCACAAGATAAAATGAGTTTGAAGAGCTCGCTGGGTGTCTCTGCATTCCACGCTGCCTTAACTTCTGTTCTGCCTCCTCGCTGCCAGGAGAATTAAACCTCAGTGTCGGTAATGGCAAAAAGTGAAAACAGTCCCCATTAGATGTCATAAAAACAGTGTGATAAAAACCACGGTGGGGGGAAATTTGCGATACACGTGTCGTTCAACAAGATGCATCAGTTCAGGAGGCAATTTGTCTCTGCAAGCTGTTTTCTTTTTTCATTTTTTTTTAATGGATATTTTAGAGTGTGGGATTTGCGGAAGGGAAAGCAAACACGCGCTTGAGCCGACGGTGTGAGCTTTTAACTGGGGGTTTGTGGGTTTGGATGTTTCCTGTGCAGTAAGGGCGACAGAAAAAAACAAAATGCATCATGTCAGGACCGGACACAGCAGGACGTGAGTTCTAACTTCCACAGACAGCTGGCGTCCCCGGCCCTGCATCTTTAGAATCAACCCGTTCGTGGAAAAAGCGTTCCAGCTCGTCCTGTTTGCCTAACACGGGTGATGCGTGCAAACAACTGACATCTTCTTACAAGATTTGTGGCCAGTGGAAGCGTTTGCCAACATGCACGCTTTATGCAGCATCAATCTTCGGAGTACAACCCTGCGCGTGCTTTGAAGTCTGTTAAAACATTTGATTAAAAAACGCATACACACACACACACACAAACCCACAAACACACACAAAGACAACAAAAAAATCCCTTTTCATTGAGATGGGGAGGGGTTTATGTAACCGTTGGCAACAGATGCAGACATGGGGGGGGTTAAAAGGACGAGTCATAGGGCCTACATGCTGTAACCCCCTCCATCTGGAAAGTGGACGGCACAGTTTAAACTTTTCCATCGACCCAAAAATCTGTCACGCAGCCATTCCGCTGTCACTTTCCCCCCCCCCCTTTAAATTGCCCGATACGCAGGCAGCAATGACAGTCATCGGGGAATGTCGTCTAAGCGAACAATTAACAGAGCAGCAAAAATGTGAGGTCAGATATAATTAACATATGTGCTGCTCAGCTATAATTGCTCAAGTCTAAAGCAAGTAATTAAATCATTCAAAGTGAGCCATGCAGACAATAACCGACTGAGTTTTTTCCAGATCGGCAGGAAAGTGGGGATGGGGTGGGTGGGCGCGGGGTGGGGGGGGGGCATGGAGGAGCCGGGACGCTTTGCTCCTCTCCGTCACACCACCCCTGGGATACATACACTCGAAAAAGGAAGAAGCAATAGACGCTCGGTGGCAATCGTGTGGCAGGAGCAGCTAACATCGAGTGGATGCCACGTGCACTCGGAGGAGAAATGGCGCTCCCTCCCACGAGCCGGGAGAGAGATCCCCTCCCCATCTTTTCCTTTTTATTCCCAGGAATCAAAGAAGTTCAGTCACATGCTTGAGGTGCTCCTAATTGACGGCACAGAGATCCGCTCATTATGATACATGCATCGGGCCGGCCTGTCAGACGGGAGGCGGTGGAAGGGAGCGGCATTAGGCGAGTGGCAGGAGCATTATCAGTCTATATTTCACAGGTGTCAGCAGGGACTTGTCCCCGTTTCGTCCTCTGGGTGTCATTTATTAAATGAGGGAATGAAAGGGATGTTTAAGGTAGAAATACAAAGCTGCTCGGACAAGGGGATTACGGGAAGAAAAACTGCATTCGCACTGCATCACAAAATCCAGGTGATGGGGTTTCCCAGTCACACACCCAGCATGCTTTAGTATTCTGATCCGCACGGGTTGCCGAGTGGCGTGGAGAAATCACAGAGCTTTGGAATCATCCACATTAGCATTTACAGCTGGTGTTGGCATTAATATTCCATCCCCGTGATAGGGCGTTTTGTTTGCTTTCTTTGACCAGTTGACCAATTTCATACTATTTGACACTTAAAACAGGTTCACAATACTGTTATATCTACATTTTATGGCAACTTTCTACAGTAAATTAAATTCCAAAACAAATGCTGATTCAATGACACACAACGATGTTGTCTGATCTGACATAACTGTGGTTTGGTTGGGTTAATGCACAAACACTTAAGGAGTAATTTGTTATCAGGGAAAATTCATATTTTTGGGTTAAAATAATTCCTTTTGTGATTACATTTTTCGAATTGAAAGATACATGAAAACACAAAATATAAAAAATTGTACCTAGAAATCTAGAAAAAAGTATGTTTTTCTAGATTTATGAAGAGAAAGTAGCATGCATCTATGACGTATAAGTACACAATGTATACAATGAGGCTTCCAACGCGTGTCAACTATTACTTTTCCCGTTGCTGTAAGCCCTGCTAACAGTGCTCGTTGTTTTAAGGCCCACATTTGACGAATCAGATTCAGAATAAACGGGCGAGCAGGTCAGCTTGATTTCAAACAGCTTGGACAGGTCAGAGGTCACCGTTTAACTTATGTTGCCTGTTAATGGGACACGGGAACGCGAATGTATGCCTCCTGCGTCAAGGTCCAACATTTTGTTTACTCCTCCAACCACCTGAACATCTGCTGACTTTGTGGCTCAGTAGCAAAGTCACTCTGTTCCCTCCTTCGCTCCGCTGCTGACGAGAATTGTATTTCTCTTGACCACTAGAGGGTTTTGTCACTCGAATGCAAACATGCCGTTATTGTTCCTCCGCCGCTTTTCATGGCAGGAGAGGCTCTTTTCTAAAGATGCTCTCTGCTGAATTAGAAGCAGCATTTTGCCCTCAAACAAAACGAGTACACAAAGAGTTTGAACTTCAAATTAATCACCGTTTACGACACGTTTTAAATATGAATGAAGTTCCTGTTAGCAGCACAGATGAGGGACGAGTAAAGAGAACTGAGACAAGCAGTATCTACGCCGCCATGCTGCCACCACTCCCTGTTCCACGAGGATTCCGGTGTGACTAAAACGCACATTTCCATTCATATGTTCGGGGAAGTCTTCAGTCCATTTCTAACTTAAATATCTCTGGACCAGGAGGAGGAAGCAGAGCACCCAGGGGACACCCGCACAGGCGTGAGGAGAGAGTGCACGGCCTCCACACGGGGAGGTGGGGCCACCGAGTCCTTCCTGAGGATTTGTTTCTGTCAAATGAAGAAAGGCTCTGGCACCTTTTGACATCATGTTCTCGGAGGACCACGGATGAGGTCAGAAGCAGTGCATCATCTTTCTTCCCCCCCCCCCTCCTTCTTTTTCCAATGGTGAAACCGCAGAGTGCCTAGTTACAGTGCGTCTCCTTTTCATAATAAACCAATATGCTTTCAACTTGTCTGACCCGGCGACTGAGGCCTTCCCGAGCAAATTCAAAACACTTTGCGTGTGCTCTGTTCTTGACATTTAAAATCATATGGAAATGAAAATGGATCCCAATTAGAGCCGCAGGAAGCATACGGCCCTCTTGGTTCTCTTAGTAACACGCTGGTTTAAACCTCCCCCCTCAAGAAATGCCTTGAAAATTGACCTTCTCATTGTGCGAGCACCGATAAAAGCAGCCTTGAGTGGCCTCAGATCAGGTTATTTTGATAGTCATCTGCGAGGACGAAAATGTGAGAGTAAAAATAAGGCAAAGCAGAAGGGAACATAATCACACAGCGAAGAGCTGCGGAGGTAGCACCTCGCACTTAAATGGTTCCACACACTCCCAGTAAAGAAACATGACATTAACCACCACGTAATAATGTAACTCACAGGAGTGGAAGACGCTAATAACCACTTGAAGACAGGTGATTATTATGGAGGTGACCGCCAGAGGACTGACAGTGTGCGCTGAATCAAATCTAAAAATATGTGAAACAATGTGAGCACCTCCTACAGACCTACTGACACAAACACAGCGGTGCTGTAAGAGGCTAACGCGGAGGGAGGTTAGAGGAAAAAAACAAAAACACGCATGCTATATTTAAACTTGAGGCAGGGATGTCGGTCGGATCACCTGTTGAAGAGCATTCATTTCAACAGGGGACCAAAGGTCAGCATCCGTGCTGGAGCTTTGATTGGCAGGCGGGGGAGTCTGATGCCCACAGCAGCGGCCCAGCGGAGCAGCCATCGGTGGCGGGTGGCTTGGCTGGGCCACATTTCTGACTCAATGCTGACTAACTGAGTGTGTCTGCTGACAGTGTGTCTGACTGATAGGATCACCCCGGGAGGCTCTTCCAGGGCCTTTTACAAAGTGTCTCTGATAGGCCAGGCCCGTAGCACTGGGCCCAGCCGACAAATTAAATTTAAGCCCCGCTAATGCACAGCGTAATCATAGAGTGAGGAGGTGATAAATGTTTCAGCAGGGTTACAATGTGCGCGGCGGAGGAAGAGCTCAGGTGCAGAATCCGAGATGCCGAGAGCGAGGAGAGGCGGCAGCAGCCGAGGGAGGAATAGCCGAGCCTGACCTCAGCACTGTACCGAACGACCCGGCGCTCAGAAGCCAGAGACTCGTATGAAAGAACAACAAACACACGCCATTATGAGATGTAACATTTTTGCGACGACCTACGTTTCCAGGGGGAAATTTGAAAGAAAAGCAATTTCACATTAAACTACCTGACACAATGCAGGTCTGGTGTAGTAGAAGAGCGGGCAGAGGGGAGGAGGAGGGGGAGGAGGGGGAGGAGGGGAGGCAGATAGTGAGGAGTATGCCCGTGCACGTGTGTGTGTGTGTGTGTTTGTGTGTGTGTGTGTGTGTGAATGGTTGGAGGGGTGCTGGTGGTGCGGCTGCTCGGGAGCTCCCTGACAGCCATTGGCCAACTGGAGCGAGACGCACACACACATCCCATCCGCCGAGTTAAAAGGAATGGAGTGGATGAAATTTCAAAGCCTCCCCTGCAGACACACACTCTGCTCTGCACACACACTCGCTGCCGAGATGTTCACACATTCAACCTCGTCGCGCCGGCCCGGTCTCCTCTCCCGCGCGCTGGTATCAGACGCGGTTCTGCCGCGATTAATGAGAAAACCGAAACCCGAAGAAAAACAGGGCCAAGTGCCCCGGAACGTCCCTTCTTTCCTTCAATGACGCCGAGGATTGTTCTTAATTAAAAAACAGTGTCTCCGAGTCGAACGTGTCCCATGATTACTTGCTGCAGGCATTGGGAGAAAGTGAAAAGTCTCCTCGAGATAAGAAGGGAAGTGGCAGACGTTCACCTATTAAATTCCATTCACTTATTATGACCAACAATGCCGTTCTGATTAACTGTCTGGCCCGTTGACATCATTATAAGACACATTCCAGAAGCATCGCACAAAAGGACCCAACTCCGCTGCCCTTGTACAGACAATACGGAGCCCTGGAAGCTGCAGCGTGCTCTGCCTCCTCCGCCTCTCCTTCCCTGACTTGACAGCCTTGATTTGACCACTGGCTTTTCCTTTTCTCTTTCCGAGCATCTCTCAGAAGGAAACCTCTGTACGGCCACGTCGCAGCAGTCTGCGCTATAAAACAAACGCGGCGGAGTTACAATCCGACGTACTAAATCATGTGATGAGTGTGAGATCTGCTGTTTTTGTTGTCGTGTTGTCTATGTGTGTGTTTTTTTTTTTTTTTTTGAATGCATCTTTGTTGCTAAGCAGTCGTTGCTGTGGTGATTTTGCACCGCACTTTCGCTGCAGTTCACAAGTCGGTCAACGTCTGCGGCCTCCACTTTGACGTCTTCCTTCCCGGGTGCACTCGTTGAAAGGGAACTTTGACTTTTACTAATTTATTTTCTCACAAAACATATATCTGTATGACTTGAGTGCGTCACAGGGTAGTCTTCACTTGAAGAATGGAGGGAAAGCTTGAAAGCCATCGCGTTCCTGGAAGCACTGAACGGAATTTTAAAAAGCTGCAGTTCTCAGCGGCACGCGCACAGACATTAATGAACACAAACATTTTTTGGGGGGGGAAAAAAACCCAGATAATGACTTTTACAGTATCACACACAATGTCATAGATCATAAGATAGATATAAGGAAATTGCTTGACTTGCTCTTTTTTCCCATTACTTCCTGACCGGAGATCTGGAACATCAGAGGGAGTCAGGTTCACCTATCGACTGGTCTGCTGCCCCCCCCCCCCCCCCCCCCCGCCCCCAGTCGTCTACTGGTATATGCACTCAGACGCACCTCCAGAATCACTGTCACCCTCGCTGAGTAATTACAGCGATTAATGCATGGACGGAGCTTGCCTCTGGACACTCTATCAAGACGCGTGCGGTAATGGATGAAAGCACATTCTTAATAGAGAATCCATAGAGTCCAAACCTAAGAGAAAAACCCTAAACATATACCTTTTTGATCAAGACTGGTAGTTACCCACAATCCTCTTGGGGAGGGGGGGGGGGCGATCGTTTACTAGCAAAGGATAAAGAGAGAAAGCGGTCAGGTTCTTCTGCCCTTGTCGTCGCGCCCTCACGCTGACCTCTAAAAATGGACAACAAAGATCATATCACGAAACCAATACTAGCGCCAGCGGCCTTTGCACAAATTGATTTAGCCACCCAGAACTCACTCCCATCTCAATGAGGTGGCAGGATGCTCACAGCATATATCACTGTCACACAAGCACCCTCTAGTGAAATGTGATTTTTATCTTTATGAGCTTTTTTTCCCCCCCTCCACCTTTTCGGTACGGCATGTAGTGGTGATAAGTGAGGAGAAATAAAGGGCTGGCACATTACGCTAATACAGGTGCTCTCGGCGCATATGGGTGCTATCACACAGGGAGGAGGACATTGTTGTGGTCCTGTGTGTGTTTGCAAGCGGCTGGCGAGGCAGCAGGGGGCCCCGCGGTGTACGGCTCATAGATCACTAATGTGTGGGTGAGAGTTGTCACCAGCCAGCGCCTGGCTGTGAAGCACAACATAGTTTATGGCACACAACCGCTAGACGTAAGCATGAATTGTGGCCCAGGCAACAATGAGGAAAAGCGCGCTAAAAATAGATGATAAGCTTTTTTTTTTGCTCGCCCCAGAAACAATGGCTTCTTTCGATTTTTTGTATGTGTTCAAACTTTGGTATAAAAGATAAAGGAAGACGCGTAGTGTCTATCTGGGCCGACAGTAAAAGATCTGGATACATACAGCAGAGAGCCCCACGCTAACCTGAAACACACCCTCAGTAAAGGCTGGAAAGACACGATAAATGTTGCACTTTCAAGTGTGTTAAACACACTAAGGTAGTCTGGGCTTTCTCCCTTTCCAACTGACAACCTCTGTTACACAGTTAATTACAGCCGAGTGAAACACAGCGCTGTGTCAATTATCATGTGCTCTTGCTCTCTCCCGATGGATATTTTTACTGCTTGGCTTTCACCGCGAAAGTTTCTACCTTCTTTTATTGCTATTCTGCCCAGGTCTCGAGGCTGGATTACATTCGGCAGACAGAGCTGTAAAAACAGAAGGGATTTAAGGATTCAGATTGGTGGAGGGTAACCTAATCTTCCGTAATTGGGGGAATGGTTCTCATTTTTATCAGCCTACTTTAGAAAGCAAGCTCGTCGGCCGGCTGCTATCATCCCAGGCATTTTACTCTGACGATTAATTTTCATAAAGGCCGGGGAGAAAGGGAGGTCGGCCGCCACAGCTCCGAACACACATATTAAACCTAATCATCATTAATCAAAGCACCGCTCTTACTTAGCAGGTCGTGGAAATCAACATACACAACGTAAAGGCTGCACAAAGATCCCTCATGTGCTGGTATTGCCTGAGCCGCCATGCTGCTCGAGTGCAGTGAAATAGCACATTCTGGGCTGTGTCGTCTCAAAATGGAACTAAAATGGTAATCCTTTGCCAGGCGGAGCGTTCTCGCCTCGCCAGATGCTTAGTTCTGAAATTTGCCTAATTGCCACGCTCAGATCAATCCCTTTTACTCTGCCAAATGAATCTGCCAAAGTGTGTTGCGAGTGTTTTGTTGGCCCAATATGCTTTTTTTTCTTGAAAAGATTTGTGTTTCCGCGAGCCCCCGCTAAGGCCCGAGAGAGGTTCTGGTCTCGGTGACCTATCCGCGGACCCAGATGCGTGTCCACCCCTGCTGACCCCTGCGTGCCCATTAGCCATGGCGCTGCAGAGAGGACATGGGAACTATCCATCTCAGCAACCCACACACACACACACACACACACACACACTCACAACACCCACTCTTCATATAGCTCAAACACATGCTGTGGGCGGACTAAATATGGACCTCTGATCAGAGGGCAGCATGTAGGAATGTACATCGAATTGACACTAACTTACTGTCCTCCAAGCATGCCCATTCATATTAACATATATAAATATATACATATACAAACACATATATATACACATCAATATACTGCTTATATGTATAACAACTGTCAACTCTGATGATGCATAGGTTTGTGGTAAAGTATTGAATGAAAAATAAGTAATTCATGCGGCTGCTACTCCAGTTTATTTAGTGCATATTATGAATGGCACACACGTATGCTCAGCACGTGGAGCCGAAGGTACAAACCAAGTCAAACACGTCGATGATTCATCTCCCATGTGTAAGAACCATACATCTCACTTCACCGAGGGAAAGAACTACGGTATAAAAAGTCCTTGTTGCAAGATAATAAAAAAAAAAAGCAATGGAAGTTATGAAAAAAAAGCAAAGGAGAGAAGACAGAGGAGACGTGCCTGTGTGTGTAAATAGGAAAGTGACAGATGAATCAGAAGTTTAGTCAACAGAGAAAACCTTGGTTCCAGCTGCCCGGCTGTCTGATGAGCCACTCTATGCTTGTCAACAACATCCCCTATCATTCCTGCACAACTATCTACTCACAAAACCAAGACCCGCCCCCTTCATCCCTTCGGCGATTCCACCATCCTCCGTGAGAAACACCTCCGAAGGCAGAACGGGCTGCTCACAGCGGCAGCGGCAGCAGAAATCTCTTTCCCCCCTTGTCTCCTGTCTTTCTTCTCCCCTCCCCTCTCGCTTCCCTTTTTCCTCTCCCCTCTATTTCTGTGCATCGTCTCTCAATCCTTTTGGTACCCACTTCTTTTTCTCTCTTCCCGCGCTGCCACTGCATTTGCGCGACAGATGAACACATAAAAGAAGGCAAAGAAGGAAAAAAAGAGAAAGAAAGATAGAGAGGGAGAGATAGAGAGAGAGAAAGAGAGAGAGAGATAGAGAAAGAGAGACAAACCGACACCGGGGAAGGCTGGAGAAGCCAAATTAGCATGAGAATACTCACAGTGTTGTTGTTGAAGGAGCGCAGGGATGGGAGCGCGGCACCGGTCCCTCCGTCAGATACAACCTGCACACACAAGATTGAAGAGGGGGAAAAAAAGAAAACTAGGCTGTGAGAGCGGCAAAGAGAACACGGAGAGGAGGAGGAGGAGGAGAGAAGAGCAGGACAAGGAGGAGGAGGAGAAGAAGAAGAAGAGGGAGGAGGAGGAGGGAGCAGAGCATCCAATGCACGCACCAACAGGAGCCCAAATAAAGAAATAAAGGATTCCTCTGGGAACGTGAGTGTGTTCGGGCATTGATGGTGTGTGTGGTGATATGACTGAGGTGTGTGTGTGTGTGTGTGTGTGTGTATGTGTGAATGGGGGGGTCCACTGTTTGGGAAATATAAAAACACACACACTCACATGCGGTGTTGCACTTGGGTGCGCAATCACATCTGACAGGTCTGATCTGCAGTCCACCTACCTCCTTATCGCTATCTCACTCTTCCACTATGCTCTCTCTCTCTCTCTCTCTCTCTCTCTCTCTCTCTCTCTCTCTCTCTCTCTCTCTCCCTTGCTCTCTCTCACCACTGCTCACCCTGATGCCAGAGATTCATCCGCTACAGTGGAGCTATCGCCCTCATCGCTGTATGTTGCTGAGAGAGGGAGTGCACCGTCGGATCGCCCGCCCGCCCGCCCGCCCACGCCACCCAGCCGAGCTCCACCACCACACCACACCACACCACCCCCACACCTCCAGCTCCACCTCCAATGTACGGAGAAAGAGAACGCTTCAATTGAATGAAAGCAATCCCAGTGGCATTGAGGCAATTATAGAGGCTGCTGGCACTGTTTTCTGCCTTTTTCTTCCTCCCCTCCTCTTTCTCGTTCCCTCCGTCCTCTCCCGGGCTGATCGAGGGTCTGTTTTCTCTCTCCCTCTCTCCCTCTCTCTTTTACTTTCTCCGCGCTCCAGACATATGCCACTATTAGTGTAGCTTCTGTCACTTGAGCTGTTTTTTTTGGTCAGATCACTTTTGGTTTCGGCTTCCACTTTCCCTGCCCACGTATTGAGTCTGCCATCTTCCCTACCTGGCTGTGTGGCTGCTACACCTTTCCTAGCTGTCGCAACCCCCCCCCCCCCCACCCCCCGCCCCAAAGAAAAAGCTCCAAAAAAACCTGACTATCAGCTCCATCTTGCACAACCTGACAGCACCATTCCGCTCCAGCAGCTACTGAGAGGTAAAATATATTAATCCTCCTGGCCTTATCTGGTCTTTCAAGGCTAGCGCAGCATGGCACGGCACGGCACAGCGCTGAACAACACAAATGATTCAGGGGAAACTTTAATAACTGTCTTTCATGTGTGGCTTTTTTGATGCACGCTGCTCCTGTGTCTTATTTCTTCCCTTTTGAAAATCTCGCAGTACATATATCACCAGCAACAAAAAAAAAAGAGCTGTAAGTCAAACACCTCAGCCTCTAATCAGGTAGCCCTCCCTCCTTCCCCTGCACCCCCGCACATTGCATCCCTCCAGCCACCACTGCACTTTATCTCCCCTCAATTAACATCTTCTGAGCGAGCTTCTATTATCTTAACCACACAGAGCAGAGGGGTCCTCCGAGGAGACGCCGTGGAGGACGGCTGAGCTGTGGACAGAGGGCTCCCAGCCCTGCTGCCGCCGCTTCAATTTGTGGGCCTAATTAAAGCCCAAGTCAGACATGACAAACTGCAGGCAGAGGTGCTACAGAAACAAACACCGACAGGAGCGTTGCCTGCGCGGGTGCTTGTAGCCTGGAGGATTCTCTTTGTGAGGATTATCTGCCAGAAAACAGACACGTCCCCGTCAACGTCATGACAACATCATCTAAATCTCTTCTGACTGTTTGTTCAGTTTGATTGTGTTTATTTTCTACCTGCTGTATAGACATTAACACAGTGTCACAGCATTCTCTATGAATTATGCTTGATATGAAGGCAAGGCAGGCGGACAAAGACGCCTCGCTGAAGCCCAAGGATTCCTGTAAAATACAGAATGTACACAGTTTACATCATTCTGTACAATGCCTGGCCCTGTCCTCTTTCATCTAGTGGGTTGCCCTCACCAGCTTAAATTCCACCCTATGAAACCCTCAAACCACCCATTAAGCCATCAAGCTGCCCTCTTTGTCCTTGCTTCTCGTCTGACAACAGCGAGCTCCGCCGTCGCATCCCCCCCGCACTCTCCGCCCCGAGGTAGCCCGGCGATGTGGCTGGTACCTGCTACATACTTTGGCTCAGGCCAGACCATTAAGAGTATTCTATTACTGTTGGGTTAACCTGTCACGCTTGGCTGTGGCTCTCTTTATTGTCTGGCCGCTCTGAAAGGGCAGGGGATAAAACTCCATCAGCGGGACAAACGACCACACACGCCGCCATTCATCAGAAGCCTGGGGTTTCCCCACGGATTCTCCCCCGTGGACGCCGGACTCCACAGCCTCTCTAACACCGCAGAGGTAGCCTACGAACTTCCTTAAAAAAGGTGAGCTCAGAAAGGCCGATCCACACAGCCGAGGCGGACCAGTGGGGTCTGTGGTCACATAAGATTTCCCTACTTAACCGTGACTCAGGGAATAACAGTTCTATCAGGGCTGAGGGAGATAATGCATTGACTAAGATCAGGTGGTGCAGCAGCCAGTGTCGGGAAGTGATTAAGACAGCAGACTAGTGATCAGTGCATGACAGGGGTCAATCCCCTGTTGGGCAATTGGGTAGTGGCCTTGGGCTAGTTACTTAGCCCCAACACATGAGCTAGACACTCGACTGTGTGAGTGGGTAAAATGTCAAATTCAACTTCACCCTTTGCAAAGGTTCAAAGTAAGGAGATGACAGCGAACGCTTTGGTTATTAAAAAATTCATATCGTAATAAAACAGCCGTGTTCCATCTTCACACATCCCCCTCCAGCAAACACAGCGCTCCTTTTTTCATGGAATCCATCAAGGGAGGGCCACAATTAAGTGACTAATTTGATTAGGAGATAATGTGAGTCCCACTTAATGGAAAGGACAGACTTCACAACACCGGCAGATTAGTTTGGTGGATGCCTGCTTATTAATTAAGACAGCCCTCCGTGCCCATATTAAGTCAAATGCACAGATGCAGTTTTAATGGGTCAGGGTATGCCCAAGTAAGACGAATGGAAATTGGTATGTGCGGGAAAAAAACAGAAGCTGGTAAAGCTTGATGATGAAAACTGAAAATGACCATGAAATTATTTGATTGAGCTTGAAAAGTTAACTTCTTAAGGAAAAAAGGAGGACAAAAAAAAAACATATGGGTATTGACTTACATTGCTTACTGATAGTGTAATAAGAAGCTGGGACTGTTGTTAAAACATGACAAAGTGCTTCTCATCTAGCATTTCACTGTACTGCATCTTTGTTTCCACCGTGTGTCCTTGCACACCATAACAACAGCAAGTCATTGTACTTATTCGATTTACCTCTCTTGCTGCCATTCAGTTTTGTTGTCTCTAAGCCCTTCGGATGAACTTCTGCTTTTCATGTATGGTTCACTCCTCAAGCTGAATCACTGCTACAACTCGCGCTCCACTCCTTCCAAGATCGGATGTAGACTCATACTGAATCACTTATTAATAAACTAATTTAATGTTTGAGCAAAAGCTAATAAATGGGGCTAATTTTCTCTTCTGAAAACTGTGATTATCAGGGCGGAATTTTTGCCTTGACTGAGTAGCTTCCACGTAGAGAGATGACAGTGCTGTGTGAATAACTCTGCGCCAACTTAATTATCTTTCTGCGATCGCATGTGATATTTCTTTACTGAAGTCCAACAGATTTTGCTTGTAGCTTATGTCCTGCATGCCCCATCGGTCGCCCACTGCACTCTGGCGAGCAGCCAGATGGATCTCCAGTGCGACAGCTTCTGAGTCCCCAAAGGTAAAAACCACAACCGAAAGCATGAGAGATTACTGTATTTGCGGCAGTCCTTGAGTTTCGGCTCTGCGTCTGGCTGGCTGCGGTGCTCTGTCATTCCGGGCACACCACACACTCCCATGTGCTCTATTTACGGTGGCCGAATCCCTGCTGCTTGGAGCGGGAAGGGTATAATCTCCCAGCGGTATTCTGGGTGGTGAATCTGTCGGTGTTGTCTGTGCATACCAATGGCAACCTCCCCTCTGTCGAAGGAGTTATGATGTATAAAGAAAGAAAAGAAAAAATAAATAATCTGTGAGCTGGTCCATGATGCGTCAAGATGCTGGGAGGGAATGCGGGGGTGTCTGGTAACCCCCAGCGGAGGAATACATTCACATCACTCCCATCAACACTACCGGTGCAAGTGTTACCACTTTGGCGGCTACTGCTACTCCTGCCACCTGCCTCTGTGCAGTCACACTTTGCTGGATTCAATCAGGCATCCATGTAAAACAGCTCTGTGGTGTGTGTGCGTGCCGCCGCCTGCACACACATGACCCATTCTGAAGGCTGCGATTGTCTCCGCGCACGACAACGTGATGGAATGTTACATGACAAGTGGAACATCTCAGAAAACTGAGAGGTCAACGGGGACACAGGTTAAACTGCAGTGAGACTCACTGTCGTTGGCTGATATGAGAGAGGAACCCCAGCTAAAAATCTGATTAGAGAGAGTGCATGCCACACACACACACACACACACACACACACACACACACACAGGCATGTAGTTACCATACAGAGTACAGTACATTAACTGTATGATAAAGCCCCAGAGAGAAGAAGTGTAATGAAGCCACGCGAGGAGCTAGTGTCAGCAGAGCGAGGTGTCAGGTGACTTCCCTCCTGGCTATATGTGCGTCTCATTGGTATGTGCAGCGCGATGACGCCTTGGCTCTCTTCTGATTATGATGTCTGCTGAGAGCTGGGCCAACCCTGGTTGAGAGCCAAACCGACAAGGCTGAGGTAGATGGAAGATTCAGAGAGCCTCTGTTCTCTCACCGGGGGATCCCCCACATCATTTAGCGCCTCATGCAGATCGCTGCTAGTGGCAACACAGTCCTCTGGGCCCGGGGAATTAATGTACCAAGCAATGGCAGAAGTGATTTATTAAAATAACACACCCTGATGAGAGAGCGAAGCCAGGGTCGCTCTTCCCCGGCTCGTCCCCATATGCCGCAGAGGGAGCAAATGGAATCGCATAGGTGCTAGAGCAAAAAGGCAACAGAGGAGAAACTGAGAGAAAGAGGACAGCCACTACACAAATTGTGCGACAGTCCTCGCTGTCATTGCTTATTTATTTACCCTCTTTCCATTTGAGTCAGGCCTTGTATTAAATTGATCCCTCCTGCCGCGTTTTGCCTTGTTGAACAAGCGCAAAGCCCCGTTAAGTGTCTGTGAAAGGCCGGTGATTGTGTTTGCGGCGCCCCGGGTGCGCTGAAGCCGTCCGCTCCCCTCTATCTCCCCCGGACAGACGGGATTAGAAGCTGAGAGAGGGGCTGAATGACCCTCTGGGGGGGGACGAGAGACGGGCAGGCAGGCAGTGAGCAGCTCGGTTTGAGGCTCACACACAAATACACGACCAGAAATACGCATGTGTGCATGGGCACGCTACGCTCCTGCACACACATTCTCTAAGTCACACACGGCACAGAGCGTTAAAGGTTGAGCTTAGATCGCCCCCGGACAGATGCCCGGCCATCCAGAGGCTCAGCCATGTGCAGAGGTAGATGTGCACTTGTCCATGAGCTCACACATTAGTTACTGTACAAGCAGAGAGAAACTTCATGTAGCCTCTTACCGCTGATGATATGAAAACATCTGCTGTGTTACTAAACATCTGCTGTTAAATAGCTCAGACCTAAGTGCTGATATTTAGTTTTTTTCCTTTTTTTAATTAAACAAATTGAGTTCCGTGGTAATTCTCAACAACCTCATCACTGAATGGAACTGTCGCATGGCTGCAGGGAACAGCGGGGGCACTGTGGAACGATTCCATGTGGTTTCTGAAAAGCAGATGCACACTCGGGCGTGGATTTGTAGACACAATTTCTCATGTTTACATACATTTTCATCTTTTCATTTAGTGGCTTGCAGTGCACAGGGATTCAGGCAAGAGCAGTGCGAGGAGGTCAAAAAACAACTCACTAGACGACTGAAGTAAGGAAAACTGTGTGTGCTTCTGAAATCATCGGGTAGAAGAGATGTAGTGGGGAATAGGAGAGCGTGGAAAAAGTTGGTGTTTTTGGGAGACATGAGTAAATCAGGTACAAATGTAGCACGAATGTAGTGGGAGGCTGAGATTTGAAGTGTTCCTCCTTGATGAAAAATGGATACCGGGAAAAGTAATTGTACTCCACATCTCAGATCCCCGAGAAGCTGCAGCACACATTTTCCAGCCGGCTCCATCTGATCCAGTGAGCCCTGAGGGAATGTTACTGTACGGCTCCCCCCGTCAAAACAATAGAGCCGCACTCAGTCACATCAAGGAGCACACTTTGAATCCATCCAGATCAGATGATTACAATGCCGGGCACCTTCCTCGACGGGGCAGATAAGTGGAAGGGGCTCCATTCGACATTTACATCTCGTGCACCTCATCAAACAGCAGGTCTTTGTAGTCATGTGTTACATTTGAATAAAGCAAAGTTAGAATTTCGAAGCAGCATGGAAATTCATCAAACCTCGCCCCCGGTGAGGCCCTTGTCTCTTCTAGCAAATAACTCTTGGTTACCTTATGCAAACTGAAAGTGGCAGGGCTCAAATCAAATCAAGTCAAATCAAATTGTGTTCGGGTGAAAAAGTGCGGAGTGAGGAAGGAGAGGTGAAAAGGGGGCTCCAAAACATTTGCTCGGGGAATTTGAGTTCTTTCTGTCCTTTAATAGCTGGGAAGAGCGATTTACTCAATAATGCAGATGAGTCTGCAGAATGGTGACTTCAAAGCCGTGTTATTGAAAACAGAGTCAAGTGGGGAGGGAAGTAAGCAAGTCGGTGCCCGGGAACACAAAGATCAGGGGGAGCTTTGCAGAGTTTTATACATGTGGCGCTCAATACTGTGACCTTTCATTTTATAATTGTGTCACTGGATAGAAATATGTAAGAAAAAGCTCAAGTGTTTATCCAACGACTTGAATGGGATAGCTAACAAATGGAACCCATTCAGTAGAGACACACAGAGACGCCCGGTATAAAAGATGTTATTCAAAGAAATGCCATCACTTTACAAAGGTGAATTCTGTATAAATTCTGTATGATCCAGATACCGATCCAGTCCCCCCCCCAAAAAAAATGGAGACGGGGCAGGAAGACTAACATATACAGAACGAGAGGCAGATCGATTCCTACAGTGCTCTTCTGCCTTCAGCTTGAACTCTCGTGGCAAAGATGAAATGTAAAATAACAATGGGTTACCATAGCAATAACAGTGTAGCATACAACTAAGTAGTAGGAGAAATGGGGGAGCATCTCACGGGAAGGGTGGGGGAGGGGGTGCCAACCAGCTTTTATCTGTCAGCTGCAATCCTCCACCATCAAAGCTCTTCTCCACTTCCGGTGGCAGGAATGAAAGACACCAGTGGATCATTAGTCTCCCGTGAAGAAGACATTTTTCCATGTTTTGTTTTTTTCTCTCGCTTTTTCCGCAAAAGCTGAGAGTGAACGAGGGTTCATATGTGCAAGACTGAAGAGAACAAAAAAGAAAGAGGAGGTAATTTCTCTCGTTTTTTTAAGCAGGCCATTTTCTCCGGGCGCTAACCTGGCTCCCTTTGGGCTACCTGTGTGGGTATCAAGCCCGTGGTCTGACGGGCTCCCCTCGCTGGGAAGCAGCAGCCCTTTGCAGCACATCAATACACTGAACTTTTCTTGCCGAGTACCTGAGCTCTCCTGTATGACCCGCTCCTCCTTTATCTATTCTGTTTAAAGATACCAGTTGCGGGAGAAGGTGCTTGATTACCTCCTGGGACCTTCACGCTCCTCTTTAAGTTTGCCAAGTGAGAAAGTCTTCAGAAGTTTGTTGACAGATCTCTGCAGCGGCGGGAGGGAGCGATGGACATGGTAACCTTGGCTCTCCAAAGGACAAACGTAGAGTTTTGAAAAGATCAAGCAGGAGGGATTTTGTTTATGGAGGAGACTGACAGGAAGAGGATGGCACAGGGAACACGGGTGTTCAAGGAGAATGTATACACAGATATATATGTACAGAAAAAATCAGGGGTGGGGAGCCTCAGGCACAGATTCGGCCTGCGAGAAAATGTGATCCTGTCTTTGAGGAAATGCATAGATAAGAAAACAGAAACTCAGAAATAAAAGAAAATAAGATCTCATCAACTTCTCCTTTTTCCTGCTACGAAAGAAAACAACAATTGAAACCTTCAGGGTGGTCCCCATTGGTTTAATGCCTGTCAGGTCCTGGTCAGGGTGAATGCAATGCACCTCATCACAGACAAGCATCACGGTGGCTGTCAAGTTAAAAAAAGGTATGTGCGGTTTCCAAGGAAAAAATGACAACTATTTTGTTGTTGACGTAAAAGACAAGCCAATGTACCTAGTTCAAAGTGATAACAGTGACAAACACTCTTAAATTAAGTTTGGTCGTCCCAATAAGCAGCTTTGACAAGATCACATTCCGATAGAGACATGTTATGCAGGCTGCTTTTTTTTGGTGAGAGAACTGATTGCCAAGAAGTTGAACCTCAATTCATATTTTGTTTAAAGAGTGTCAATGACGGAGCACAATACTGAAAAAATTGTGGAGGACACCACAATACATTTTGAAGTTGTTCCTCCTTGGTTCTGCATTGAAACAAGAGACATAATTTAGTAATTGAGAATGTGATCACTGCCGAGTTTGATAAGAGCGAGGGATTACTCCCTTTGCAGGCGCCGCAAAAGGTGACAATTGTTTGAGCCCGTTGATTGGCTAGAACCAGCTGAGTGTCATAATCAACTGACATCAGACGTCTCGCCAAAGAGAAGTAGTTCCATTAGAGAGGTTAGTGTGATGTATGTGTTCAATAATGTTGAATGGCCCTCCAAGGATGTTATAAAAACTGAAATGGCCCTTGATAGGAAAACGCTTCACATCCCGGCTGTAGATACGGTCTTCAGAAAGTCACGGATTCCATTACAGGTGATCGAATTAAGCAGCATCCTTAGAATTTTCTCAAGCTGAAGAGCAATACAGATGACAGCCTAAAAAGCAGAAGGGGAAATGAGGTCCTCAGCATGTAGGGTATGACTAAAACACGACCTAAATTCCTCAGCTGCTTTCTACTGTTGGGGCATAATTTGCGTGTGTTCCTTAACATTTCAAAAAGGACACTTGATAATACAGGAATGCTTTTTAGAATCTGTGCAAACTGTCTCTGTGAAAGCCTCCGTCAATATTTGTCTAAAGCAAAGGGAAAAATGCATTAAGTCGCTGTTGGACGAGCGACAAACTCAGAGCGAGTGCTCAGAGCTTGGTTCGGCGTATTTGAGAAAGATCAAGAATTTCTTTGACAATATTTTTCAAGAGGAAAAAGGAAATGCATAAATCAGCTTAAAAAAGAAGTTAACAACTTGACATTTGAGCAATTCAGTGCTCCAATAATGTGGCGTCTACATCTAGTCAAACTTTTATAATGGATAGAGAAAGTTAAATAGTAAAAGAAAACTTTTGCCCCAGAGGTTTTCAAAAGTAAAGACAACTAGAATGGAGCAGTACATACCTCCACCAAGGCCCAACAGTCCCCTTAAATTCTATAAAGCTCCACCGCATTGCAAACACTTATGGAAATCAATTCCTTACATATGGCTGATATAGTTTTCCATTTACATCCTTCCACAAAGTTGTTTTGTAATCTGTCTTGTCCCTTTTTCTTGGGTAATCTTGCTCACAAACAAACAAACCAACAAAGAAAGGGATAGGCCTGAAACATAACCTCTTCGGCGGAGGTAAGATGCACAAAAACAAAACTATACAAGCAAAATATTTGTGTGTTTGTATGTGTTTGAGCAACTAGGAGTCAATGTGTGTGTGTGTGTGTGTAGGCTATGAATTTGAATCCAACTGTCAAAGTTTGATAAGACATATAATCTGTACATGCTGTGTATGTGACTTTTGTTTATTCTTTATCATTATTAAAGGGAAAAAACAAAAGCAGTGAATCAGACTTCTGCTACCGAGGCGAACCATTTGGTATTCAGGCAGTTCAGCACAGAGACTGCAGTGTATTTGGACAAGATGATGAATATACCATACATCTAGTCAAGCCTGTATAATGGATCCATGTGTCAGGGTGTGACTTCGAGGTGTTTCCCGAGGAGTACTGCGTGTCTCCTGGCCTTTATGAGAGCCGCTGAGTGTGTTTGTGTGCAAGTGTGTGTGCAAGTGTGTGTGTGTGGCTTCTGGCTGCTGGGCTCCACAGGTACACAGGCCATCGATCACACGGCGCGGCCATTATACACAGGCAGGGGTGGAGGTGGATAATGCTCCCACCGCTGCCACCGCCGGGGCCTCGACCGCTTGCGGGTCAAGCGTTTGGCTGGCCAGCGGTAATCAAGCAGACAGCGGGCTGCCTGTCTGCATGACAGATAACGTCACTAATACTCATCTGTACACACCAGCACGCAAATACATCCACCCCCCCACCCCCACACCCCCACACACGTACACACAAACTCTCAGGGTTGAGTATGCGGTGCAGAAAGTAGCATATGCAGGAGGCAGCACGGTTTAGGATTAAGCATTTAGCCATGACAGACATTGGTATAACTAAGTTCATGAAAACAATACTGCAGGTGTGTTTGCACTCACAATAATCCTCCGTGTCTCCATGTATATATCTCCTATGTTGATGGCCTTCATATTTAATGTTCTTGCAGAGTTGAGTCGGAATAAAGAAAATGTTCACAATAAAGCAGGCGTTACTTCAGCTTTTTTTCTGCATTTTTAATAGTTTTTTTAGGCAAAGAGGGGAAAAAAAAGCACGTCTCTATAGCACAGAGCAGGAGAGCAGGATAAACTCATTCTTGGTTTTTGGTCTCTTGTGGGGATTTGTTTAAAGAAGAAGATAAAATAACACCATCGTTATCCCTTAAAGCTGCTATATGAGATAGCTCTGCAATAATACGGTAACCTCATTAACTTCAATCCAGGAAATGAGGCAGAAACAAAGAGGAGTGTTCTTCCCCTCTAATTGTGAGTAGGAGCTGAAGAGTGAAGATTCAAAACGGGGCGAGTTAAATATAAAACTGTCTTTTAAACAGCGGAGAGCTCGCACCGATTCGGAGCAGTGACGGCTCCACCTGTTCAACTCCTCCGCCCTAACCCCTCAAGAAGACAGTGAGGGCCAAGAGGTGGGTTTATACTTTTGAAAGTTGTGTATGAATTGATGTTATATATAAATGTATTTATATCATATATACTGCATTTGTTTTATCAGTGTCATCCAACAAGCCGACGTGACCCGTGGAAAATGTTTACTGCCTGATTAAACAGACAAATGCAGGTTGCAGGTAAAGCCAGTTATTCACGCTGCTTCAAGTTAATTTAAGCCAGGCTACGTTTCTAATTTGCCAAAGTAGTAAATGCTCAAGCGAGCGTCACATCACTGTCAATTCAAAGTCAAAACATCTGCTGTTTGAGCTTCCAAATGGCAGGTGGAATACAGAGCGCGGGGGGGGGGGTTGAAGCGGGTGAGACACAGACGGGGAAGGAGACAGAGAGAGAGAGAGAGAGAGAGAGAGAGAGAGAGGGAGACAGAAATAGAGGGGAGCAGATAAAGAGGAGGGAGAGGATGTGGTGAGGAAGCAGAGCGTAGTAGAGCCAGCCGCTGGGACTGTGAGGAATGAGCTGGCTGTGCTATAGGAGGCCTTAATGAGCATTCTCTCTCTAAACCCTGGAGAGTCCCTCTATAGCTCTCGCCCAATCTCTGTCTTTTTCTCCCAGCCAACGAGGTGCAGACACACAAAGGCGCTCGCACCGCGCCGTGTGCACGGCTCCCGCTCGGCGCGCGCTCCGAACGTGCGCACGCACACAGGCGGCCGCTCGCACAGGCGAGTCCGAATTTGTCCAGTTAAAAATTCATTGTCACATCTGCCGGGCACACAGCCCCCTAAATCCTCTCTCATAATGAAACAACATTAACAGGCTACATGACACAGTTCTCTCTCCCCCTGCAGACAACACTATTATCTTGCTCTATTTCAATTCCACGGCATTAAATTGGTAGAGGGAAGTCAGTGTGGATCCTAATAAACCAATAAACACCTCTGAACCAAAGGGACGAGTGCGGCAGCCGCGCTCAGATAATGACCATTTTATGCATTAGCAAAACACCTGTGATAATAATGGCTTCCTACTGTAGGTCCGTATTTTTTCCTCTCCGCAGACTAATGTGCCCTTGATTCCCTCTCACTTATCACCCCTTCCAGCTGTGCTCGTGGGCGGAGGGGCATGACAGAGGTACCCTTGTAAGCGCCTGTGTGTAAAGACCCCCAGGTTTTTTACCCCCCCACCCCCTTTAAAAAACAGCCCGTTTTTTCTCCCCGGGAAATGGCAAAGTGACAAGGTATCCGCCGTATCCTGAATTATGACTCGATGTGTGTGGGCCTGAAAAATGGAAAAATGATGAACAACAGGAGTAAAAAAATAAATAAAAAAAATTCAGGGGGAACAAGTTGCCGAGGCGACAGGGACAGCTGTAAATCAGATTCCGGGACGAGAGCGGGAGACGAGGCAGGGACACGACCACGCGCGCTCCTAGGTGTATCCATCGTGTTTGTTTTCTATCGTATTGTGTGCATAGGTATCTGCAGAGGGTGGCGAGGGGGACACCTTTATTTAACAAAAAGCGATTAGACCTCTCGCTTGCCTCTCAATCCCGGCCTTGAGTGGCTGTGAAGCTGCTGCCCCCGAGCCGGCCCGGGCCTTGGAAAGCATCCAGAGCCACCAAACGACTCACTCTCATTAACTATTAACCAGCGACTCGGGCCTTAAATCATCTCGGTGGTCCCCAGCCTGCTGACCCTGCTGTGGATGGCGGAGGCAGCGGCGGAGCGGTGTTTCATCAGAGCCGGCCCACCGGACACCCTGCTGATTTAATGGGCTACAATTACACTGCTTCTGACACAATATATGGCAAACATTTATAGATTTCCCTCCCAGCGTCTCCTCAGCCCGCAGCGCAAATACATTTTTATTTTCTTTCCCCCGACTAACTTGCTTGACAAGTGGAGTGTTCCTATGACCAGATTACATGTTGGGAATTCAGCTCCGCTCTGACCTAGAGGCCAGTGCATATGGTGAACGCTGCACTGCCCAAGGCCATGGCATCACGTATACAGCACACGTGAACTTACCATACAGTCGGCCATCCCTCTGCTCATAATGCAGCTGTTTGTTATTTATTTTCAACCCTGCTGGAGGACGAGGAGCGAAGACAGATGCTCGCTTGTTGTTTTAAAGAACCGATGTAATGAGGAACTAGCCATCACGGTGGAACCATATGGCTGGCCTGCTATTTATGTATAGCTGGTCTGATTAAGTCAGGTCTGGAGGCCCCAGAGTACAGCAGTTAGTTGATGGTGACTGGAATGGGCTACTAGGACGCTAGCGAGCCCAATCAAGCGTGACGGGGGAAAAAAAAAATTAGACAACAGTCCCCCGAGAGCCGTGCCTTGTTTTTGTTCCTTAAAGAAGACATGCTAATGCGCATCTTACTATAAGCGGATCACAACTGCGCTAGTGCACGGTGCTCCGGGTCGTCATCAATCATACCGCTGATGTCTATTGATTCTGTCCAGACTCATTATGACGTCCGGGACCCGACGGCTGACGCGTTGATGTCGTTGGGGACTTGGCGATGCACGGTGCCGAGATGAAAATGTGACGGGAGGTTTTGGGCCAAAGTGCCGCAGTGGCTGGTGCAGACCTCAGTGTCCTGTCCAGGACTTTGTAAACATGTTCTGATTCTGTTCTTTCAACTGCATTACAACACGACTGGAAAGAGAAAAACTAACGCAATGGATGAAAGTATGTGTTTTGAGACAGATTGCACAACAAACAAACAAGCACGATTATACCTGCAAGATCACATGTGATTTCAAGACGGTGGGAGCTCAGAGGCAGCTTGACAAGCGCTCTTCACACTACACAGTCTGCAGCTAGTAACCCATCACAGATCCCAGGATTACCCACAATGTGCATGCGCTGCCTCCACAGTGCTGTGTCAGCATCAGAGAATGGTCTGGCTGCACCAATTATGATTCTGCTGGGGGGGGGGAAAAACACCCTGGCTTGTTCGTAGTGATATAAAACAATCGCAATAATCTTGGACTGTGCTGAAGCCAAAAAGCTGCAGTGGTGCCGCTGCCAAGGGGGGAACTTGTTCTGGTATAATATCTGCACATGAGGCGATCACTGACTACATTTAGGGTTAGGAAATAAAACACCAATTTGAATATGGATGTTTACATGAGCTGCTTATAGAATAATCCATACACTTGCCATGTACATGCTGCAGAGGCTGCTAACGACTACATCCACTAGGCCAATAAATCCGAATTTATACCCAATTTGTACCCACATGTGTCATCAAGCAGTAACTGTGCAAGGTGCAGGCAAACCTCCATTAAGGAGTTATAATGTAATGAGATGTGTACATGTCTACACAATGCGACTAAGGAGAGAACACTGCATTGGATTGTTCCTATGTTTATTTGTATGACCTTGTTCAGGTTAAAGGAATCAGAAAGTGCTGTTTACATAGCAGTGTCTTATGCAGAGTGTTGTCCTCATCTGGTCGATATCAGCATTTTGATGGCCATGTAAACGTGGGGCAAAATAACCAACCGCAAGAAAAGAAAATGCCACAAAACACATTGTGAATTGTTGTATGTCAACTGAGTAACAGAACAATTTAATTTGGCCATTTTCAGCATGTAGGCTGCAGCTAGGAGGTTGTTATTGTTTACAATGTAAACAGGGGAGAATGCTGCTCTGTGGCAGAAACATGCTCAGTGTGTACATTCCGTGACTCGCACCACGAATGCACAAACGTCCGGCTGCGTCACCGATGTGCTGCGTGTCGCAGGCCCCTGTTGTTCACACCAGGGGGCGCGCGTTCCGCGGAGCCGCTCATGGAGATGCTACGTGAGGTCTTCTGAATAAAAGAAGCCTATGTGCCCGAATAAATACCAGAACTCTACAGTATGAGGCCGTGCATCTTCTATTCCTGCAGGAACAATATGACCTTTGTCAAACAAATGAAAGGATTCAATAAACCAAAAGACTTGAGTGTGAAACTGTGGTGAAAGATAATTCCCACTGTCTGCTCTGCTCTGAGCCACGCACTGTAAGTGGAGAAAGACCCTGACTCTCTGGAGGAGCATGGGGCTACCACAGGCTGTGTGGTCTAACCTGATAACATGGGCCCTGACATGAAAAGCAACCTCACGCAACCAGTGTGGCCCAGGCAGGAATCACTGACCCCAGGTTTTATGGGTTATGGGTAACAGGACACGGCCACATCCAGGAAAATTACAGAAAGATAGATGCAATCATTGTTAATTTCGTTGACGAAAACTATGACGAAAACTATTCGTTAACGAACCTTTTTCCATGACTAGGACGAGCCAAAGACGGATCTTTGAAAATAAAAACTATGACTAAATCTATTTAAACTTTCGTTGACGAGACAAGACGAAAAATGTTGGTGGTTGCTGGTTCACGTGAAGCAGCCGATCACTGACTCACTGGCTGCTTCTTAACAGTGGAAACAGTGAAAACACAGAGTTTCTCTGGTCTCAGCTGCTCAGAGATCAGCGCAGCAGCTTCTTGATCAGAGCAGAAGCTGCAGCTGGTTTCTATCGAGCGTCAGTTTCTGTGTCCGCCTCCAGCCTTACCTGCTCTCACTTTTTGTTTTCACATTTAAAACTAAATATATATTTTTATGCTATTAGGCTGCTGCTATATGTTTTTATTTATTTCAAAATAGGGTACTTCTTATTTCATCCATTTCCCACAAATATTGAGAGGACTCAAATAGCCCTACATAGTTCTGTGTCGTTCTATAATTTCGTAAATGAAACAAACTATAATTTAGTATAGTATAACTTTATATTAAACTTTATTAGCTTTGTTATCAAATATGTTTTGCGGCTCCAGACACATTTTATTTGGGGGAAGAGGTGGCAAAATTACTCTTTTTGAAAGTAAAGGTTGCCGACCCCTGCTATAGACCTATTCTAGGAGGGATATCTAATGGACAACCTAAGTACTGCAAGCTAGACTATTATGCAGTTTTACACACAACACAGGGTCCCTGGGCCTGAGAAGGGAAGATAAGGAGTTTAATTTGGCTACTAAATGTGACTAAAACTAGACTAAAATGTAATTCGTTTTCGTCGACAAAAACTAGACTAAAACTAAGAAGGATAAAAATTACTAAATGTGACTAAAACTAATATGCATTTTCGTCAATAGACTAAGACTAAGACTAAATCAAAAATAGCTGCCAAAATTAACACTGGATGCAAAGCTTATTCATCCAACTAGCACAGGGAATAATCCATTGTAGCCACAAGTGGTCGGTAAAAATAAAAGATGAGTGTAAACGGGTAACATGAGATCCTCTATGGGACTGAACGCTGCTCTGAGATGTATGGAGAGATATCCCTTCCACTGCTGTACCAATCTAATTGATTTATATTTTAAGCTTCACGCTGCTCGAACTAACCCTGACCTCCGACACACACACAACCCACTGTCATCGACATTCATTACGTCATGTCACACACTTTTCTTCGACGGTCATCCCAGTGAAATAAATGTCTCGCGGGGTGAAACGGCAAGCTGTAGTTTTGCATATCAGCATTTCATGAGATGGGACGGCAGGACGGAATAACCTGCCGTTGGTTCCGACACCGTGTTTGAATTTGATGTTTCCTGTTTGGGAGGGTGTCGTAATTTTTTTTAGCCCTGACAATAAGTCACTCACGTGTCCATCACACTAATGTATTTGCATTCAACACGAGCTGCCGTTGCTGTTTTGCTGAGCGGTTATCTCCACACGTGTCACGCCGATCAAAGCAACATGCCAGTTCCAAAACGCGGGCGTATCCGAACGCCGACTTGAAACCACAACCAACACCGCTACACTGATCTCATCCATGTTTGTCAGCGGTGAGAAAAAAAAAAGAAGGCTTCTAGCTCTGCTGGGATGACAGAGCCACAGCTGACACGTCCTCTGTGACACCTGGGCTTTCTGGTGCGATGACAAGTCAAAACTTCTGAAGTGAAATAAAAAACAGGCCTGCGAGCACAACAGCAGACCGGTTTCAATTACTGAAGCAGGCAGCGATGTGGACGACAGAGGGTCAGAGGTGAGAGCCAGGCGGAGAGATAATCTCAGGAGTTAAGAAAGAAAGAACAAAAAATCAAAGAGGCAAGAGCCAAAAAAACATAAAGGATTCTAAAGCTTCGAGATGAAAATGCAGAAATAATGAGAATAATGTAACTTTAGCACTTTAGTAAAAAATGCTCTCAGTAAAAATGGTGGTTATTATGCTCCGCTCATTAACGTTTACCTCTCCTCATGCCTCTGGAGCAGCTCTGCCTTTGGGAAAATGCATTTTTTGTGTAATTAATAGGATATATTTTTTTTTTAAGAAAGTAAAGCACAAGTGGGCACTTTCTGTCAGAAGAATTATCTATCTCGGTAATGTGGAAGCAAAAGACAGTGACCCGGGCATTTTATCCATTAGCCAGGTTTAGCACCACCGGTGACTGACACGGTGGAAAAGCCTCAGTAAGAGTTCATGATTCAGAGCAGGATCCTTGTGGGAGGGAACCTGCTGGGTAAAACCGGCCTGTAGGAGTTGGCCTCCAGGCATGTGGGAGGCCTTTGTGCCGAACAGAGGCCCTGAATCCACCACAACACCGCGCAGTGACAGGACGAGTGGAGGAGATGAGATACCGGGCCTGTCCTCCTACTCTGTACTTCCTGAGACGAGTGTGTGGTGGTGGTGTGTGCTCACACGTTCTATATAATACTGTATATATATATATATATATATATATATATATATACACACACTGTAAACAGAGTTCCGCTGTGCAAATACACAGTGTGTATGTTGTATAATATGACTTTGTTTGCTCGCCTGCTCTCTGGGTTTTGTGCGGCGGACAGTGTGGATGTTTTCCGAGCAGAGCGGTGCGGAGGCGAGCGCTCAGGCCTGGCTTTAGGACCCAGCGTGCCACGTAGGCCTGCTGACAGGTATGGGACTGAGGCACCTGTGACCCCCGGACCCCCCCCCCACACACACACCACCACCACCACCACCTACACACACACATTAGAAGTCAGCTCAACCTGGCCCCATGATTTAACACCGTGGGTGGCAGAAGTCAGAAGACAGGAATCTAAAAAGGAACAGAAAAGGGCCTGACTTGTCTGTCACTTTTTGCCTCCTCGCAGTTTTTCATTTTAATTATTTCATTATTCTGCTCTTGAGCCACACTGGATATGAAACCTTGCCATCTTTAGACTTCTTGTACGCTGGGAAAACAGTTTCAGCGATTTCAGTGCCAATGTGATTTCCCCTTAAGGGAAAATGATCGTATCTTACATGAAAACATTAAATTAAACGTGACTTCTGAAGTGCATTAGGGTCTCATGCTGTTTATAATATGATATTTAAACTGTGCAAAATAACATGTAAAGTTGGGAAATATCAGGTCAGAAAATGAGGAATGGTATTGCAGACTTGGCAGATTGTATTGGATGCTGCTCAAAGCACAAGTTGATAAGTGGCCTTTCTGGTTCGAAGTATTTGATCTTGTGTTTTGAGGCTATTAATGCGAATTTAATACAATGTGCATATTTATTTCGTTTTGACTTGACATTTGTCTTTCATTTCTCTAAATTCATCTCGAGAAAAGATGCATCCATTTAAAGTGTATTGTTCAGATATTCAAAGCATTGGCTTCATGTTGTGTTGTGCGAACAGTAGGTGTGCAAAAATAAGATGTTCTGCATCATCGCTTCCCTGAGATCCATTAAGTTAACATTAAGTGTAGCTGTTTCTAATCTAACCTGTGGGAGAAATTGCAAAACTTTGAAAGTCTGATATAATTTGAGTGGAAGGTGTGTGTTTTTTAAAAGAAAGCATCAGTTCAAACATGAGTCACGGATTGCACGAGGGATTAACCTGGTTTGAAGGCCTGATAAAAACGCCGCAGGCTGCTGATACTCCGAGCAAATAATCAGAATATTGGTACAATCTTTATTTGAGCGATTTTCAGCATTGAATTTCTCTTTCAGGTGGCGCGCTGTGCAGTGGTTAGCAGCCACAAG
Source organism: Pleuronectes platessa (assembly GCF_947347685.1). Taxonomy (NCBI): domain Eukaryota; kingdom Metazoa; phylum Chordata; class Actinopteri; order Pleuronectiformes; family Pleuronectidae; genus Pleuronectes; species Pleuronectes platessa. Next base: position 6,402,253 of record NC_070641.1, read on the forward strand.
AATCTCTGTTAGAACCTCACGATTGGTTGGGGACCGTCTGTGTGGAGTTTACATATGCTCCTCGTGTCGAATGGGATTTCCGCAGGTACTCAGGCTTCCTCCCACACCACGCAGCCCTTAAAAGACGAGCAGTAGAGATAATAGATTTCCCACTGTTTCCTGCTCCTCACACTGCTCATTTATCATTTTTACGAGGGTATGCTTATGTTTTCATGACCGTGCATTTGCTGCTTCCATGCATTCACTTCCGGATAATCTCCTGACATTCTCCGGTAGGCTTGTATGTGAGGATGCAGATGAGTGTGAGGCTCCAGGCATTCTCTAGAGTTTCCCCAACCAGCCCCCTGGTGCTAACTCAAGATAATGTCAGAGTGAGCTCATGTGAGACAACAGCAGCGGATTCTCCGGAGGATTCAATGTGAGCGAGCGGGCATGTTAACAACGCTTCTAACATGCAGCCGACACACATAATACAAATATCTCCGGGTGAAGAAGCAAGTAGAAGACACAGAGAAAGATGTCATCTTGGAAAAGACAGATTGGAGCACCACATCGTACTGTAAACAAAGACGTGTGATGTCTGCAGCAGAGAGTGCACACGTCACTTCCTGCCTCTGCACACGTCACTTCCTGCCTCCTACCCACACCGGAACACTCCAGGGATTCCTCCTGCTGTGTTGGTAACTCTGGAGAAACTCCCAACCCCATTGTGCGGACAATCTCCAGGAGTCCATGTTTCTTGCATTGTGGACTGTCGCACAATATCACAGTCCACCTCTACCCATCTGAAGGCAACAGAACTCGAAGTGCAGACTCCTTCCTCCTCCCAAGCCTGAACCTTACGGGTGTGTTAAGATTTTAATTTCATATAAACTCATCTCTGATACAACAGTTAGTTTCTCCCCTTCCCCCCCCCCCCCCCCCCCCCCCCCCCCCCGTTACAGAGGTGCACAGGGAAGTGGGTCGTATCTCGAGCGATGTGTCTCCACTCATCTCATCCACATTCCCGGCGTGTCATTAAAGTTATATTGCAGTGAACAGGGAAGCTGTTGGCCATGCCGATCAGCCCGTGCCACATTTGCTTGCGTGTTTACAGAGCTGATTCAGACAGTGTTGAGGCCAAATTTGTGAAAGAGGTTTAAGATTTTGGATCTAAACAATTTAGTTCTCCACTTATTAAGGCCAAGATCAAAAGAATATGTCTATAATGACAGATTAGCATCATTAGGGATTAAAGGATTTACAGGAAAATACATTACTCTATTGATCGCTACCATTAGGATTATATCAGGCTACTTAAACATCATCATCTTTATGGTGGCCATAAACGTGTGGCGTGATTTTTGAATTACAACCGATAGCCTCTGGTTTTCCAACCTGCACTGGTCCACTGTTAAGAATGCAGCAACTTTCTCCATCACCTGACACAGGCCTATAAAAAGTATAGCAGCAGTGCATAACAACACGCGCACACACCCACACACATCCAGACGGGCCTGCTTGGACTGCCTCCTCCCTGCTCCTCTGACAGCTGGATGGAAATGGTAATTTTAAAGTCTGAATATTAAAGGTTTGGAAGATAACTTTAATCTGATCAGAGACACCACACGGGGAAGCTTTATCGACCAAGGAGACTGAGGGAAGAAGTAAAAATACATCCGATGCACACATTCTGACAAATGTGATGATAAATGGAAGTTAACCGGTGGATGGGAAATAAGTGTAGGAGTGTCAGTGCCTGCTGCTGGATTTTTATTTTTTTAACAAGGAAGAAAATGTTTTCAAAAATGATATTAACACTATCCATCACTTATGTGTCACCATAACTCATGCATAATCCATCAATCAGATTAGATAGCATGCAGCTTCAATAATAATGTTTACTGACAGTGCTCCCTATAGAGAAAATAGATTTTACTATACTTTATCAAATATGTTAAATAAGTTTAGATGCTCCTCTGATGGTGGCTGTTAACTTAAATTGTGAAAACTTTCAAGCTAAAAATTTAGAATAAAACCAAATAAAATGACATAGTTACTGTAATTCTTTCCATTTTCATTGTGATATCAATAAAATCACATAAAAGATAAGACAGGGTCCCACGGCTCGATCATTTTCATATTTGATCAAATCTGAATTGAATTAGGATTGTGATCCTCAGCTCCATAACTTATCAATTTCTGGATCTAATTGTTGTCAATTTTTTTTTTAAGATAAGACGACCATGTCTCCAACCTCTGTGCGACTTCTGAACCGGACAACCAGGTAACACTTAGTCCCGATCGGGGTTTGTATCAGACTTTTGGTTTGTTTATAATGTGCACACTGTTCTCTCAACAACATTTTTAAGAAAAACTCCTCAGCAATATATCAATGTCACTTTTAGGAGATATTTTTTGCGACTCTCCAGTGTTTCCTGTTCCATACCTGGAGAATCATAATCTCCGGCGACAATCGAAAACGCTGCTGACAGCAAACACTTTTCAGAGCCGGAGTTTTTTGTTATTGTCGTGGTGGGGGGGGGGCGGGGGAGGGGGTTGGTATTCAGATGAAAACTGAACAGACGGCTCCTGAAAGAACAATATAACATTTCTCTGTCACTGCTTCTCAATTAAACCTCGCAACTTCCAAATATGATCAACGGGATCAAAACAGAAACTTGTGAGGGAAGAACTGCTGCTTAATGAAAACAAAAAAAAAAGTCTCTGCAAAGCACTGTAGAGATTTCAGTTGACGTATCATCTGCTGGAGCTATGGCGGCGTTCCACAGCCCCTTGGCAGCGGCAACTAAATTAACTTTCTTCTTGTTCTAGTGGCGGGATGCGGCGGTGGAAAACTGGCGCATGACCAGAACTTAGACAAAGTCATCGTGAGTCAAGAGTGTGTCCGTGTCTGATGTCGAGTATGAAAAGCCTTTTAATTGTGCTGGTGGTATAATGAAGAAAGTAAAGTTTGCATCCGGTGTGCACTGCGGTCCACATGTTTGTGAGGCAGCTGCTTGCGGCAACAGCTGAGCGGGGCAGGTGGTATTTTAGTCAGAAAGCGCTTTGAAACAGTTGACTGGTCGGACTGGGGATGTCACCGACTGGCGAGATACCAGTCTGTTCCGCAACTCATTAGTCAAGGTACAGAGACCAACCAAACAGCTGTGGGACATTTTAATTCCAGCCCCGAATCAGCGGCTTGGACCCGAGCCGCTGCTTCCGATGACCTCCCGCCCGCTCTCCCCCCCCCCCGCCGCCTCAGAGTAACACTCCTGCAAACACGGCTGTACAGTGAATAATTCTCCTGTCCCTCATTTCCTTCCAGCACCAACCCCCACGCTGCTCCTCCCTTATTCCAGCATCCTCCTCGCCGAGCCCAGGGCCACGGTGTTGATATTGCTTACCCGAGTCTCACTGAGCTAATTAAGGGGGGCTGTGTTTTTAAAGTGCTCTCGCGTTTTGTTTATTTGTGTATGACCGGAGCCCCGCAAATTACACAGACCAAAGGCTTGTCTGAACTTTTAATCTAATCACGCCTACCGCGAGCCCCCCCCCCCCCCCCCCGGTTTCCTGGTGTCAGTTTGCCTTAATGAGGCCCGGTCTGAGCCCTGGCCATTAGTGGAGCTCAGTGGTGGAACAGTACCACGACGAGACAGGCTCAGCGCGGTGCTGCCACGGAGCCTAATCCCCCGGACGCTCCCCTCGGAACAGCAGCCATGGAGCGAGTTCTAAAACCCCCCAGCTGCGCGAAACATGGATGACATTTGGAAACATACCGTCTCTGGGTGGCAAATGAAGAGATGAAAGCATTAAGAGCAGCACTTAAATGACATTAAAATGACGGCCAGGTGCAGCATGAATAGATTACCGGATCGTTTTTCCTGTGACACGAGCGCTGAGGCAAAAAGGCAAGGTTCAGGTAATGTCAGTTAGTTGTTAAGTGCACAAACCTTCATGTATAATAGGCAAATTAGCACAGCGCTGTTTACTTTCATTGTCAACGTTATGGTTTCATGCCACTAACCTTTTCTACCAGCTCACATTTGATTGGAACTCCCTGTATTTTTGCACTAACATCCCCATTAGCACCATAATCATGTGGAGAAGGTCCCTACACTATTATTGTCCATGTAACTTTCATTAGTTCACATTCTGAGAGAATTTAGTGCACTTTCCCATTTCCAGTTTCAAGTGCTTTGAATTCCACTCACTGCACCCGTTTCTGTGTCATCAGCCCACTCAGAGCCTGAATAATTCATAACAATATTTATTAGCACTCTGAGGTACAATTAGATGAATTGGGATTAAGAATTGGCTCATCTGTGGAAGAGAAAGTAGAGCAGCCCCTGCCAATGGATTTGGGTAGACATACTGTAGCTCTAAAACATTATCAAAATAAAGCCAAGCGGATTAATTCCCTTCCTCTACTGTTTTTCCCACCTCTTGTGTTTTAAAGGAACATACTTAATATTCCATCTGCAGGAGAACATCAGAGAAGAGAATTTAAAACAAGGGCCAGGCAGGAGGCCTCATGTTTGACCTAATCTCCAGGTCTTTGGGCAACACCGATTTTTTATCAAAATAACCCATCCTCTCTTTTCACTGAACACCAAACTGTAAACTTAAATTTCAAAATTGTAAACTGTAAAGTCTTAAAATTCATCCACAATGTTCAAGTTTTAAGACTCAAACCTTTCAGCTACACGTGGTTGTGCCTGGTGTTCACACTACTTCAGCGTTTTCAAGCCCCGGAACCAAGTTTAAAAAAAACACTTGGTTCCGTTGTAGTTTGAAATCGGTGGTATTGAGTTTGAATGTGGATGGGGAGAAACAGACTTTTGAGAATGATGATTGCAGACACCCATATTCACTTCCTGATTGGGTCCTATTCAATCAATCACAATTCGACTACCAGTGTTGAATGCAACATCGATAAAGAATATGGAAGCGTTGCTATGACTTGGTCCTTGATCTTTACATTAGCCGTTGCTGTACTTGTTGTAGTATTATCTGCCTTCTCTTTACTCTGGCACACATATATATCACCAGTATATACATGAATGGTCTTGTGATTTTTATAAAAGCTGATTTTAACCTCGGTTTCACCTTTTTTAACTATTGATGTGTTACACATGTTGTGAAGATAGGTATTATTTAAGATGTCCTCTGGTGTCGGGAAAGGTGCAATGAAATGAAAAATAAAAAAAGTGAGGAATAATTGTGGACGGACATTTTTTCTGGTACTCTGATAATTTAAAAGATAAACCTATTTGCTTGGATTAAGCCTTAAAATATTGAACATTTTCACGTTGTTAAGTTTGGTTTATTTTTCACCTCATGGAAAAAATTGAATTGAGTTGAGTCACGATTTAGTCATTTCATTGTTAATGCTTTACTAGTTTTGATCTAAGCATTATCCAGTGGAAATGGAAAAGGTTGTTTGCTTATGACTGAATCAAACACACAACACTCAAACGATACCTCATAAAAAGTTGTTATTACCCAAACGCTGCTGTCTGATTGGTCTTTTTGCTGCTGTTGTGAGCATTATATTTAATTTTTAATTTATTTAAAAAAAAAAAAACAGGACCAGAACAGACTTACATTTTTTTATTGTCTACAGTTGTTGGGTCTTAATCATGTTTGCATAACGGGAAATGACTGTCAATAAATCTGTATCATTGCTTTAGCCTCAAACACTATTGCTGGTAGTAGTTTATATCAGCAAAGGGATCTAGATAAAGAAATGTGGATGACCCATCGTTCTGTGTGTTTCTGTCGACTGGATCCACCCCTGTGACACTGCTCTTCGACAACTGCTTGAAGAAAACAACAGAGATTCACTGCACTAATCTCTGACGACCTGAGACCTGTCCGTCTGAGTCATTCCCAGCACCACCGTATTGTAGAAAATAGCTTGTTTTGGACTGAGGTGGATATTTAGAATATACAGTGTAAATTATGGCTCCAACTCGAAAGTCATTATCTCAGCGCACACAGATGGGAAATGAAGCTGTGACAAAGATAATCATGTTGTATGCGAGAGAGAGAGAGAGAGAGAGAGAGGACTGGGGGCTTCTGTGAAAAACGTTGACCTTAATACATGACCCATCAACTCAGCTCCATTGTCAATTGTTGTGGGGGGGGGGGGTTCTTCTTCACCATTTTCTTTTTTCCCTCATCCCCAATTAAAGAAGCTTCCGTCTGCCCGTCTCTGTAACGGATTGAGCCGACGGTTCTTGAACTCTGCGTTAATTAAACGTAAGTGCGCGGCTCACTACAACCTATGGTGGTTCACAGTCCCTGCTCTATCCAGATAATATCTCCAGCTCCCCCGGGTCATCACGTCTCTGCACGTCACCACCAACAAGGACTGATCTCAGAGTCTTTATTACAGAAAAAAAACACAAATCTCTTTCAAAGACGCACTTGGAGGCTCTTATGCAACAGTCCAAGCACAACTGAGGGAAGGGCCAATTTGTTTGACGGCTGTGTGTTTGTTTGTGTGTCTGTGTGTGTGCAGGCAACAAGCTGACTGTGCTGTCAATTAAAAATCCTCAAGTTCAGCTCATCAGGATTCATTCCAAAACTGCTTTTATTATTTGATGCTTTATTTAATAGATTGAGGGATTAATCTGTGTATGTCTGTGTGTGTAGCTGATGCAAGACAAATCATTGTGGGTATAATTTCTGCTTTAAATGTCAACATGAAATGGATCTTCATGAATTCTTATAAGTACACGTTTCCGGCAGGTGTGAAAACTTAACACTTCATGGCTTTTTTTTTTTTATCAGTGTCATTTCTTATTTTAGTCCAGAATTTATAGCTGTTAGTCCCCCAGCCCTACCTACAGTTATGGACTTTGCCAGTAGAGGTATTAATAAGAGTAACAGGTCAGTTCTGAACAGAAGAAGCCTCTTGGATCAGAGGTGAAAGGTCTTTATTATCTTCAAAAGGCATTTCCGCTCGTCTTTCATTCAGCCCTCCATGGAAAACCACGACCTGGAGAATATTCAGACAACTGGAATAATTATTATTTTATTTTACCAGGCGAGTGCAGCGGAACAGATCTGCATAAACACAAAGAAACAGCGCGACAACTAGTGCAAGCCCACTCGGTTCGATCTGCTCCATGACAATGCGTGAGACTCTAACCTGACCAGCCTCGCTCCAGTGGGCCACGGAGGTATGAGGCTCTTTGTTATCAATGGAACAGTGGTGGGTAAACAGAAGATAAAGAGGCTGAGTGAGACTCTGCCATGTCTGTTTTCCCATCTTGTCAGTAAGAATGACTCGAGCCATTAAGGCACTTACCACAACATGCTGACAACATGTTCAGTTGCCACCTGGACCCAGATGTGTCTCAGCGGTGGGTAAATGGAGAGAATGATGGAGAGGAAGTTTAGGGGCCATGTCTGCGCCAGCATATGCCCCAACCTGTGTGTCCTATTACTCTTCCTCTGCTTGTCCCTGCCTGTCTCGCGGCGAGAGACAAAGACAATAAGCCATTGTTATTCTTTATGAAGAGGACACAAAAAGCCACAATAAAAGAAAAAATGAAATCACTGTAAAGTCCTTGGCATCCCCGCTGCATCCCCCCCCCCCAACATCGTCTTTTGATGTGCACTGCGAATTGAAAGAGGCAAAGGTATTGTTGACAGCTGCCCTTTCCCATGCCTGAATACCGGAGTACGCATTTTCCTACAGTGTCTTTGGTTCAGTGAAAGTGATCACTTGGGAGGGAGGTTTTGTTTGCGCAGACAATCACTGGTTCCGCGAAGAATAGACTGGGGACATCGGGATCACAAAGAACAGGCCAGCGATGAGTACAGGCACAACAAAAGGCCCCTCGCACTCTTATCCCATCTGCGGCGATACAACAAAACACAATGGAAGATGAACCCGATTGCCGCGTCCAACTGCATCATCCGGATATTCAACTCCGTGTCACTCAATCTCATCTGCGAATATCACAGATGCGACTCGCTCCCCTGTCTGAGCCTCAGTGTCTGTCTCTTTTCTCTTTTCCTTGTTATTAAGCAGAGGGATATCAAGCAATTACAGACCAAGGTCTTCTCTCAGTTGGGGATTCTTTCATCCCATAAAGTTTTACTACAAACACCGACAGTGACCTTCTCTGGGTCAAAGAATCGGGCAAGAGGCAGCCAGTGCCTATTTAAATGACACGGACTCTTTATGGGGCCTTCACAAAAGATTTAGTGAATTACATGATGAGGATAATGCTGTTGATAGAGAGGAGTTGTGTAAGTGTTACTGCAGGGGCAAAAGGTGAAGCTTAAAAACGAGTTCTTCACCGTTGCAGGCGTTTAGAACAGCAGACGTTCATTGTAAATAACCTCACAAGAGTCTTGCACAGAAAAAAAAAGATATTCGCTGAAACTATGCATGTAAATAAAAGTCCATATGCATGTATATCATGAAAATGTTAAAAGAAATACGTATTGTGATTTGGTAGATATAAATTCATGCCCCCAAAAAATAAAAGATTATAAATCATTTAAAAAAAAACAATAAAAAAGAAGACCCATCATGTGAAAAATGGAAATATGTGACTGTTTTTGTATTTTTGTTTTACCAGTAACATATAACAGGGTTTCCCGCTACTAACCTTTTACATACATCCCATCAGCCCATCGCTGCACCGCCACGGCTTGAAGATTAGGGCAGAGTCACATTAGGGCCTGGTTGCCTTGTACCGTGCCCGGAGAAAACTGCCCTCCCCCCTCCCCCCTCCGCTGCAGGCCCACTAATCAATCGTGCTAGGAACCTGTCCAGTCATTGAAGTTATTTGTGTTTGTTTGATTCACTGAAACTTTTATTCAGCACGCATTTCCCATAAACACATTAAAAAAACGTCTAGCCAGCAACAACAGTGCAAAAAAAAAAAAAACATCCTCGAGAAAACACTGTTCAACGTGTCTGGGGCTCTTCACAACACACATACCCAATGTGAAGCTGATAAGATGATTGGTTCTGGAGATGTGAAAACCACATATACACAGACAGAGAGAACATTAGTAGATAGTATATTTATGATTATCATATTTTCCACCAGTCGACTCATCAATTGATCAACGGATAACGTTATCACTAAGAAAGAAAAATATAGAAGTGTGGAGAGAAGAGTAAGCCTCTCCACCTCTGTGTTCTTAATGTCACGGGGAGAGACACGGCCCCTCGTGCCTGCCGTGATGCCACTGCACTTAAAAGGGTTTTAGAGGACAAATCAATCACCATAGTCTGACAAATGAAAAGTATCACAAACTTAGACTTTTAATCTGCCAAACAATCTGGGCCAGGTCACCTCTCTGATTTGGGGAAGATTTTCTCACTTTTTCAATCTACCCCACAGACTATCTTCATCTTCCCCCCCAACATGAGGCCAGTGGGGGCTTGTTTCCGAGCGCTAGTCCACCCAGGGGAAATGTAATTCCCTTCCTCCGGTCGGTCAGGGGACTGAGGACTACGAGGAGGAGGAGGGGGAGGAGTGCGGGGGACGAGGGGGGAAGGACGGATGCTGCCTGGCTCCCTGATTAGGAGTCGAGGATGTGACTGACTTGTTGCTGGCCTGGTTTCACACAGCCGTGTGCATGTTTAAGGTGATCAGAAAGGCCGCCGCGGTGCTCACGCCGCGCTACATAAAGCAAAACAAATTACCAGCTGTGAACCGCGGATAAGGTGGGGTGAGCATCAAACGCTTGCAGCCGTGCCACTGCCTCCCCACCCGCTGGCATGGCTCACCCGACCTCCCCTGTGCCTGGCTGCAGGGCAGTCACTGCGTGTGATAGAGAAGGCAGGTTGGGGAACAGGGACCCCTCTCTGTCCATTACTCATAAGTGTCCTGGTGTTTCCAATCCCCATTCACAATAGGGTGTTTTGAGTGATCACACACCAAACACCATGATCACACAATGAACTGATTATTGTGCGCCGTGAGGGGGGCATGGCTGGGCGGCGCACTCTGCTCCTGTAACCTTTACGTGCACAGCTCCTGTTCCCCCACAATGCAGCTGGACACTGCCATTAGTGGGTGACGTGTGAATATGTCAGCGCGTTCAGTCGCCCCATTTTTTTTTTTTTTATCCCTGCTCCTTTCTTAGTTTAAGGATGATTACGGTTTATTTATGGAGACTTTATGGCGTTAAATAATTGTTCAATTCCCTCGTCATGAGCTGTGGGTAATGGCTCTAAGAATGAGACCATGGATCCGAGTGGCCAAAGTGAGTTTCTATTGCGGCACGGCTGGACTCAGCATTAGATAGGGTTGGGAGCTTCGACATCCAGGAGGAGCTCAGAATAGAATGAGTGCTCCTTCATGCCGAAAGGAGGGAGCCGAGGTGGTTTGGGCATCTGATTAGCATGGCTCCTGAAATCTTCTCTGAGGAAGTATTCTGGGAGGGGACCTCAGGGCAGACCCATAAAAGTCTGCAGGTATAACACATCCCATCAGACCTTCAAACACCTCCGAATCAATCAGGAAGAGCGGGATTACGAGTCTGTGGAGGACGTCCATCCTGCCTTGCTTACGATCTGCGGTCACCGGGACACAAAGCCAGATAAGAAGTGGGAATAGGGACATGGACGCCTGGATTGTATCATGTTCAATTATATTTCAGAGGATCAAACACGTTCTAAACAAACACAGGGGGAAAGAAAAGTAACAGCATCAACTGTCCATTATAAACACACATCACAATTTAGATGTCTTGATTAAGGATGTATACAGTGTTGTGGTTATCTTTAAATGATTCCCTACACAACAAGGAATGAATGCGTACAACCTGGTTGTGCACACTTTTGGTTTGACCTCCAGATAAAATGGTTTGGATAATTTGGCCAAACTATTGTCTTTTATAACCTGTTGGACTCAGAACTCTAACAACAGAAACAACATACAGTAAATAGTTTGAATTAAATCTCTTAGTTTGATGGATCATGGATACATTTTTATTTCTGCTAGTTAATAGGAATACACAATAATTTTGGTGCCGATCAAGATAAAAGGGCGGATCGAGAATTTTGATTTCACTGTCTCTGCACGGTTTCCTATCGAATTCATTCAAGCTATGGCAGAGTGCTCACGGACGAGCGTCTCTATACACAGACTAAGTGAAAGACCAGCCTTATTGTGAGAGAGATAACTGCATGGCATAACACGTGTGACTACAAGCACAACTGCAGCTAAACCTGGGGTCCAACTATCTGTGGATGGTAAAAACTTATAATGACCAATAATGCAAGTGAACATGCAGCCAATAGCTTAAATACAGCTATAAAATGAAGTTAAGTTAGAGATCTCTTATATTTTTATCTGAAGTGTTAAAAAATGGTTAATATGGAGGGCCACCACAATCAAGATGGGGTTAGAGGGACACACTGCTTTGACATGACTAGATAGAGGGGGAGCCATGGCCCTTCCAGTTTGCTAATGATCTCATGAGGTTTCATGAATCGTGTCTGTCAGAAACAAAAGTGAGAACCGGAACCTTTGGATGGATGGGTCAAGGAAGCATGTCCCTTTGACTCATCAGATCCTTTTTTCATTTTTAACCAATGTTTCACATTTGGCTAACGGGATCTGCAGCAGAACTCCTAAGATCTGAGATGAAGTGATACTTTGTCTTAGTTCGGACGACTTGTTTCCCAGAAGGCAGCCACGTGAGAACCATTGATGTATCTGCAGCGTTTAAGCTTTAAATAATTAAAATCATAATAAACCGGAATTGTCCTTTAACAAATGATTCTCTATTCTATATCAGAAAAACGCTGAGGTTCAACGCACCCTGGCATGTTGCTGATTTGTCTTTTTTCTTTAAATCAGTTATCATAGCAGTCTTTCCTATTTGTAAGTGTGTGTCTCCGGACGACGATTCCTCCGCAAGCCTCTTACCGATTAATCCGGCAGATTCTCCTTTAATATTCAATGGCACCAATACATTTGAATGCAGCCTGAGATCTGGGGATGAGACCTGTCCTTAAAAACTCCATGTCCCCCCAGGCTTAGAGGGATGCCTGTCCTCTCTCGGTGTAATTGAAAAAGATGGATCTCACCAAGTGTTTCACCGACGCAGCAGGGAGGAATTGGATTGGGAAATGTGTTCTGTATCATATTGCTATGTATGTGCTCGCCAGGGGCTTGCACACAGTTGGTGAGAGCAACGTGTTCTGCTGCCCATATTGAACGGCAGCAAAACAGAAAGGGGAGACATTTGCAATTTTATTACTACTTTAATGGGTTTCTCTATCATTCAGGAATTGCACTTTCTAATGCATTGGGCCCATAAATACAAGGTTCAATAGACAGCCGCTCTGTTCCACTCATTATTCATACATTCACACAAATTAGAACAGAAGGTTGAATAAAATATGCTGTCCATTTCCTACGTGTCGCCATCAGAACTTGATCATGCATACAATCTAATCGGTGGCATACTATGAGATGTAATATCTAAACCTTGCCCATATCGTGGCTACACATGAATCTAGAAAATACTAATCATCGGTAATGTCGCCCAAATGGTGTTGAGTGATTACCGACTGTCTCAGGTGAAAATTGGTACGGCTGCTCCTCCATCATCCCCGGGAAGACAAGTATTATGATGGCATGAGCACTAAATCCCCAAGTGCTATTCAACAGTGAAGTTGTGTTAATGCAACACAGGAGGGTTCACTGCATGAGTCAGTTTGAGTCGTCAGGAAAAATAAATCTGATCGTCCCAATTTTTAAGGAATAAAAGTAAAAAGTAGAATTTTTTATACCTGCCCAGTTTGATTTCCAATGATGACTCACACGGGGCGAGTTAGAGGTCAGCAAGAAATAAACACTTCATATTTTTACACTTATTTTGATTATAGCTCCTGCATTGTTTGATGTTTCTCTCAGCGTATGTCGTCATTGATTTCATGAAAACATACCCTGTCAGAAAAAAACAACAGGTTAAATCTGGTTCAGGTTTTTAGCTCAGGAAGAAGCGGACGCTTTACGAGTGGCGCTGAGGCAATTTGTCCGCGGCTTCTTTCCACATCAAACTAAATCCCTTAACTGTTTAGACAAAACAGACAGACAATTCATGTGGAAAAAGGTGATGGGCATTTATGGGAAAATGAAAAATAAAGCGGTATGATTAAACCCTCAGAAAACAGAAGTAAGGCTGATTATTGTTTGCATGATCCTGTTTAAATTGATCCAAATGAAAACCATTATAGTTAGGAAATATATTCTGTTTGCAGCAGAAAGTCAATTTGTCTTTCTTCCACCTCATCTTAGTGTATGCCCATGATGACACCATTATGTTTTGTTACGTGCCATTAAATACATGCAGAGGAGCAGCAGAGAAAAATCTTCATAAATCTCCAAAACCAAATATAGGTTTAAAGTTCAAACAATTTGTGTTGAGAAATGTTTTGTTCATCTATCAGTATTTACAAATATTTTTTCGATCATTATGTTTATTATGCTTATTTTTCTAAATGTAATGAAAAGCATCAGATTTTTGCATTTTCAAAAATCACAACATAACTTCTGTACGTGATATATTCTAGTATGGTTTATTGATATACATGTACGTTGAGCTAAGGTTGAACAGATTTCAGAAACTCAATACATTTGAAGATTCTCATCACAGTAAGCAAAAATATGAATGTAGGGACTGGAGAAGCACTCCTGTTGCAGAGTATAGTTCCAAGGGGGAAATACCATTATGTACACTGTGATACCAACAGGGTCATTAATAACAAAGTGAAGCATTTTTGTTGAATTCACATTCGTTGGGTCGCATCTAAAGCAGAAGACAGATTGTTGCTTGAAAGAGGGCATTGGTGATGATTGCGGGAGGAAATGAAAAGACTGGTAATATCCTACATTTTTTGTTACTGTCGTGAAAGTCCCATCAAAGGAGCAGAAGCAACAATGTGAGAGTCTGTCACTCAGTACTTTTTGACTTCCCTGCCGCACCCGTGGCACTCAGCCCCAAGGCCGTCGGTCGCTTCTGACATGAATCAGTATTTGGAGAAAATGGAAAAAGTGGTTGGGGACTATTTTAATCCACATTTAGTGCACTCTGCTGGATTGAGAGAAAATAAACTGCAGGCCGCGAGTCCGTTGTAATGAAAGAAGTTGTCACCCGGTGCAGCTCATCGATGTGTTTAAATGGTTTGTCGGACGGAAATTGTTTGGTATATCTGGAACACAAGGCTTAGATACACTGCTTTCAATTATGTTTTTGAAAGCACGGGTATGTTTCAGCTTGTAAAGTGAATCTACTAAAGCTGCAACAAGGACTTAACGTTTATGATTAGTGGTCGGGCAGATTGTGCTTTTGTTTTGAAATTCGATTAAAGTGTAAATTCATAACAAAGTTTTGCGAAAGTGAAATTCAACAACCATACACACAACAAAAAGTTATCAATTATTATTCATCTTTTCTTAATTATCTGGTGGCGAGGGGCTGCACCATTTTGATCTTTCATATATATACACATATATATATATATACATTTAAGTGTGAAGTATCTTAGTAGCATTTTAAATCATATGACATATTTTGAGAAGATGTCATTCTTATTAGACTTTTTTTTCTCTTAACTCTTGTGTGAGGTAAAGACTGAAAAAGAAGTGAATAGAATAAACACACCAAAAAAAACAACTATACGACCATATCAATACTGATAATCCTCGGTTGGTGAGATGTGCACTTTGGACATGTTGCACCCCTCCACAGTCAAACGGGTCCACGTCAGCAGCGACACTGCGACTTCCACCTGTCTCAGCCAGGAAGCAACGATAATGATTCCTTCTGGCTTCACTTAGCTCACTCACCTCCCCCGCTTCCATGTGGGAGGGAGAGGGAAAAAACTAACTTTTTTGGCATGTAAGCAAATCTAAATTTAAATTCTCGGTCTTTAGCCAGTATCTATACGAAGAAAGCAGACAATTAGACGCCGATGGGAAGCCGAGCTCACATACCTGGCGTTCACAGTGACAGAAGAGATAAGGAGGCGGACCCGTGAGCTGGCGACCCCCCCCCCCCCCCCCCCCCTTCACCCTCCCTCCTCCACACCACCTCGCCCCTGCCTTTCAAGTCGAAACTATTTTCATAAAGGAGAGCTCAATGGCCAGCCAACTGGAAGGGAGGAGGGATGGGTGGTGGAGGTGGTGGTGGTGGTGGGGAGGGCAAATCAAGACGTGGTGATAAAAGAGAAAAAAGATCAAGTGTGGATAAAAGAGATCAGCTTATCCGTCCGACTAAAATCGAGTGACAGCCAAAGACAGAGGATATGAGAAGAGAAGGGCTGGGAGACTAAACAAAATGTCTCCGAACCAAATAGAAAGAGAGAGAAATCGCAGTGAGGGACGGGCGCGTTGCGAGATGGATGGCGACTCGAACGACTCCAAATGGACTCATAACACGTCTGCTGTGGCTGCTGCATGAAAGCGGATTTTGGTAATTGGGTTGTTTCCTTGTTTTTTTTTTTACACTTTCATCTCAGCTTTTATGTTAAGCAGTTGTAAACTTCAGGACATGCAAAGTCGTGTTCAGGTGTTTGATTATTCGTGGATTTAAGGGGTCAGAATACTGTCCTGTGCAGATGTGATGTATTTCTTGTTTGATTCACGACCTTGCAAATGAGAAAATAGTCAGCGTGCACAGCAATGATCAGAGTGTTTATAGTCCTGCATGCGTTACAAAATGCGGTAGCAGCCAGGTACAGCACTGCAGCAGCAGCTATCATTAGAAAGTGTCATGTGGATCTTGGAAATGGAGTGCGTCTAATCAGGGCAAAGGAAAGAGTCCCTTCCTCCAGCCTCCCAGAGGAGGCAGCTGTTCCCAGGCCCTCCACCACTTGTTCATTAATTACTGTGAATTAATGCTTTTCTGCCGCCGAGAATAAATAAAAAGATTGTGGTAAGGCCGCGCTAATCAAGAGTGGCTTTTATTAAATACTGTGAAAATGTCAGCTGGTTGTGGCTCAATTGGAAGGGAACAATCTGGTTCGGCTCCACTCCAATCAAACATCATGTCTTTCTGGTCGGGGGCTAAATTGCCAGCACCTGTTTTTCGCGAGGCCTGGAGATGTATTGTCTGAGTCCAAAGAGAGAGATGGCGAAGCAGCGGTTTGTATCCAGGGCCAACCTTCACCGAGGCTGTGGGTTTGCTCAGCCTCTCAGGAATCTACATCAAATAAGACAATCGACTGCCAGCGCTCGCACTGTTCCACTGGAGCGGCCCTTTGTTTGGCCAGTATCGTCTGTGTCTGCTCGCTCCAAGACACTGGAGACCCAGTCATCCGGAGGCTCAGCTTATCGATACGTTGCTATGAAATGGGATTTGTTGCTATTATAACATGCGCAGCGATCATTTTCACCACCGGACTGATTTAAGTCAGACCATATTGACACATGCCCATCACAGGCGTCAGCGGAGCCTCTTAGAAAAGAGATTATTCACCTCTACGGTTATTTCCTGCTCACATAAAAAAATTACAAAAACGCTTGTTTTGTGTCACCGACAACCCAAGAACCAGTCCCGCTCACAGGATGAACACTGAGGGTATAATCCCGACATAAGCCTGACACGTCTATTGTAAATGGCTTTCTCCTCCCCATCTGCTTCCGGGCTGTAACCATTTTCAAAACCCTACACTAACAATCTCCAAGCTGCTCCTACATGACGAGCTTTGACAAAGATTTTGATCCTGCCATCACACATTCAAAACACAAATGTTTTTTCGCCGCCAAGGAGGTTATATTTACACCCCTGTCCATTTGATCACTGGATGGTTTGTGTGTAGCCAGGTTTACGCCAAAACCGCTCAACCGATTTCCGGGAGGTATGGTGGAGGGGGTGGGGCATGATCCAAGGAAGAATTCATCCAATTACAGTAAAGATCTGAATCAGGTGACCCTAACCCCAACCCTATTTTACACTGCTGATTTCCCTGGGAATAATTACTGAATCTTTATGAATAATCAGGTGTATTAATGGAACTGGTATCTATGAGTATGTATAATGTGGTGCAGATTGATGGGGCCTGGGTAAGCGGTCAGTTCCATTATAGTGTTTGTGGCATTTTCTTGATAAGAAATTAGCTGTTTTAATTACAGTGCCCGACCCCTTACCTGCTGTATTGTACTGAGGTGCCACCACTCCTTAATGGGCTTAGCTCCGCCCAAGAAGATTGTGGTTGGCTTTATTAATAAAACAAGCCAGAGCAAATAAATTTCACCAGTAAAAGTCTTTATTTATCTTAGTTTCTAAAATATGACTATACAGCTTGTGCTAAGAAGCGGCCCTTGTGTTCACAAGTGGCAATGACAGGCTAATGGCACATTTCTTGTATCCAGGCATTTTCTTTATACATTTTTGTTAACTTTCTTAAACATTTGGTAGTTTTTGGGCAATTTATTTCTCCGAGAATAATTCATGAATCTGGGTGAAAATCAATCAGACAAGTACAGAGGACTGATATTTATTAGCCTGTTTGATCTGGTAAAGATCCAAATAAAAGTCAGGATCTGGTAAACTTAAATGTGGCAAGGTAAGGAGACTGTTGGGTCCTGGTGGAGACAGTACTCGTCTAGTTTTTCAAGATTATGTTCATTCAGTTCATGTGAAGACATCAATGTATAAGCCACTGGGAGCGAATGGAATGACCAGTCATGTGCAATTGTATGTAATGTAATAGAGTAGATCCAAAGCCAGCAAACTGAAACTACTTTAAAAACTTGAATTAGACAGAGTTTCCTCTTGAACTTACTTTTTAACTTGTACTATTTCTGCTTCCACAGTTTTACGATACAATAACTTTTCCCCGGAAATATTGTCCCGATAAAAAACCTGTTCAGTCGCCTAATTGTCCAAGTCAAGACTCCAAAGCAAAAAGAACACGGGAACAGGCGATGGATGAGGATAAATCAGACAGCAACCGGGCTGATGAGAACAAATGAGAAGCCGGGCGATTCATTATGAGAATGACACGTCGCATCCAAACAACGCGGCAGTCTGTAATACAGAGCTACTTCAAACAGATGGGAGACACAACAGCTGTGTCTTTTAATTGGTCACACATGCGATATCAAGCACACAGCCCATCTAAAAACTGTGAGGAAGCTTCTACTCTGCAAAGAGAACTTGGAGGGATCGTTCACCACAAGGACACAAACAAACAGCGGCTTGACTTTTTCCTGTTTGATGCGCACCCCTCTCTGTGTACACTGAGAGAACAATACCTGTCAAAATCTGTCTTTGTGCCATAAAGCAATCCGGTCAGATTTACCACCAAATCCCGCCAAGTTGGAGTTTATGACAGCAGAGGCTACTATAAAAAAACTGCGACATCCAGTATCGGTATTAATGCGCTGCACGCAATGTATGCAACAAGTGAAATGGATCTCTGCAGAGAGAGACTGGGAATAAGTGCACTGTGAAACTTGACTAGGTTTAATAAAATAATTTGCATAGTTGGTTGTTTTCAAGTTGCATCAATTTATATTATAAAAAATGTTAAATATACTGATTTAATGTAATTGAATATAGTAGAGGAGATACCATCGTGAAAACAAATCAAATTCATTAACCATCAAAGTGTCTGTGTTAGTTTAGTGACATAACGGGTCTTTATGCAATTCATGTTGTTGTTTTTGTTTGGCAGTAGCACTGTGAAGAAATGTGTTGAGGTGACCAAGATTCAGTAGAAATATGTGCATCTTAAAAGAACATTTTAATTCTCAAAGGTTTTATTAGTCAATGGTAAAACTGCACGGTGCATTTTACTGCAAATGCATGTTTAAAGTAAGAGTTTAATGAAACAGATACCAAGTTAAAGTAAAAAGTGGGATCAAGTGCTGCTGGAGCTCGAAATTAGAATTTCACACTTTAATTTTGACTGTCTAACTCACTTCAATATGTTTTATTTGTGATTGTAGCATCTGTGACATTTCTTTGTCCTTTATTCATTTCACTGTATTAATCAGACCGACATCTGTGTCAAGCATCAACTAAAATAGGCACAATTAACCTTCACAGGAACAATAATGTAAGAACAGTGATTTACCGATTTAATTATTCCCTCTTTAGTCCGAATAAACACTGATGATAAAATGAAAACATTTAAATTGCTGTTAATTAATCAATGGGGTCCAGAGTTTTAGATCCAGTGAACAAAATAGTGGGACTCCTTTGTAAAGAACTGAATCTCTTACACAAAGCACAGCTCATCATGTTATATGGTGCATGCAGCTCTCCTCTCCATCAGGAGCCACATATGAATTATTTATTGAAATATTGCACAGTATTTGCAGTTATGCTTGTTTATTGACACACAACTTGGTTTTATCTCAGGCGGACTCC
This sequence comes from Pleuronectes platessa, assembly GCF_947347685.1. NCBI lineage: Eukaryota > Metazoa > Chordata > Actinopteri > Pleuronectiformes > Pleuronectidae > Pleuronectes > Pleuronectes platessa. The sequence goes on from NC_070641.1 coordinate 6,421,609, forward strand.
ATTCTTTGAGCCGTTAGGGAGTAAATAGTCATAACGGTACGAGTATCACTTTGAAGTAGCCTTGGTTACTTTGACAGTTTGGTCGGCTGATAGTAAATTGCGAAAGCCCACCGCAAACAAAGCATTATGCAAAATGCACACAATTAATCATTGAGAGGGGGTTACATATTTTTTATGATTATTAATGGCCTTTGCCATGCTCTGGGGTCATCTCACCTCCGTGAAATATTTACATCATAAACAGCATGAATTATGGGGGTTGCGGGAAGGGTGCTGCTTTAAAATACAGTTTCCTCTATTTTCATCAGCTGGGGCGGTCAGAAAACTAGCCATCCGCAGAGTGCTGTATGGAAATGAGACGCACCCTCCGGTCACGTGACGCCTGAAGGACGTTGTTAGGATTCGGATCTCAGGCTGGTCCGTCAGTGTGTTGGGAGAAGTGGAGAAAAGAAGCTTCCAGCTCATTAGCCACAGTACGAGATCAATATGCTGCTGCTGACACATACAAAACAGTAATTGAGATGTAATTCAAATTTCGAAAAGTTGTGTTTTTTACAGCTCTTGGAATAACAAACAGGAAGTCGGATTGTCGCTGTTTTCCTTTTGACCTTTTCTAACTTTCATGTTGTGATATAATGGAGCAAGCAAAATACAGGCAGCTGTGAAGAAGTGTTTTAAATTAACATAAGATACATATAAACCCCCAGGCTGCAAAGAAATAAATTAATCCCTTTTACTTTCTGAACTCGTCTCAATGAAAGTTTGTAAAAATAAACTTTGTCTGTTTCCTTTAGAATGCAAACGTGTTTCAGAGCAATGTTGTGGATTTGTGAAGCACTAGTGTGGAAAATTTAACAAAAAAAACAGCACATTTAAAAATTATAGAGAAAGTTCTCTTTTCTGCAGACAAACAATAGACGCAGGCTGCTAACTTCCCTGTGCTAGTGAGAAATAATGACTTGTTACATGACTAAATGAAAGATGTATTATTTATATTTACACATTTGAGTTTTCTCAGATAAAAATATGCTTTTATAGGAAAAGTTTATTAGACAGAATTAATGCTTCTGTGATTTTTCAACATTTACAACGTCATTAGACATTGATACTTTTAATTAGAATTAAATAAATTATGCACTTTAATAAAGTTTTGATCATCAAATAGTGAATGATTAAAAAAACACGTATTTGTATGATGTTATCGATCATAATTGAAAAAGAATAATTGGTATTAATGTTTGTTTTAATTTTTTTAACTGGAAATATGTGAGCATTCATATTATTTCAGTAACACATGTTAATAGTTTATATTCCTTCATTAGCAGATATGAAGACAATCTGGCAAATGCCTTCCAGATTCTAACACACAATATACACATTCCAAGCATCCGAGTGAGAATTCAATTTCATTAGTCTGGACTTGATTCTTTACAATGTGAATCAGACAAATCAGACCTATTCCCTCAGTCCCCTTTTGTTCTGTTCAATTCCTTTTGAAGGTCTGTAAACACTGCTGCTGTTTTGTTTGTAACTGCAGCCAGTTTCCAGAGAAGGGAAATCGTCCTTGGAGCAGATCATCAGGAGAGAGAGAGAGAGAGAGAGAGAGAGAGAGAGAGAGAGAGAGAGAGAGAGAGAGAGAGAGAGAGAGAGGGAGGATGCCTCCACCTCCTGTTGTTTGTCCGGGATGCCAAGCTCACGCTCAGCATTGCCAGACCCCATGCTGGAGCCCAGGCCGGCCGGAAAAGACAGAGCTCTTGGAAGCCTCGGGTCTGGTCAGAGCCAACACGATGCTCATGCCAGGCAGAGCAACTGTGGCCAGCGTCTGCTAGTGAATATCTCCCCTTTACCCCTCAGCACACGGCGGACCTCAGGGGAAAGGATGCGACCATCAGGGGACTGCTAGTCCATCCGGGGCTGAGTCGGAGGACAGACCCCATGAGGCGGAGAGTGGGAGGTTCGCGGCTGTGACTGGGAAACCGGCCGGCAGCCTGGTATCTTGTTTTAGAGTCTCACTGTTGATGCCAAAGCTTCCTTTAAAAGTGCAACGAGAAGCATTTTCTAACATGAACATGCAGACATATGGTCCAGGTAAGTGTGATTCCTGTTTCGACCAAGTGGTGGTCAGATCTCACCGCTTCCTTCCTTCCTTCCTCGAGATGGGTTTGCTTTTTTTTAATTGATTTTTATTGCCACCATTTTCTGTACAGTAGCTTTCCAAAACCGTGAATTTAATGATCGCTGAACACGGCCGATATCCAGGTGAGTGAAGGTGTAGAAGAAGGTAGGATTCACTTGCTGCCATTTAGAAACTATATATATTTGCCGTCAGACATGTTTCAAAGATAATTAATACGAAACAGTTAATTCCGCTCTGTGCCGCATTAAAACCTGTCCTCTCCACTGTACAACATTTTGTTTGTAATAAAGCAATTAAGAACACATTTACTGCCAACTATCACCCAGTGTTAGAACAATATGAGGGGTAATTTGCCAGTCCTTGAGAAAACAGTTCCATTGGTTTATTCCAAACTTAAAATGAATTTGGTAGTCATGATTGTTTGGCAAAATATTTTGAGAAAAAATAAAATAATTCCTCAATCAGGAAAAGGGAGCAAAAACAGCTTCAAATGGTCATAGTGTGTTTTTCTTTTCGCTTATGTTAATAATATATTTGGGTTTTAATTAACTTGATATTATGCCACAATTAATTTCATAGTTTTCTAGCACTTATTCATCAATTTTTTTGTTTTTTTACCCCAGTATTGAATTGATATTGATACAATCTCAACTAAGAACGTTTTTCACACTGAAGGTCTGAACAAAGCTTCAGGTCTTGATTTCATTGTTTACATTTGATCCGGTTAGTTTAGTTTCAACACACTGAAAATGATCCATGGTTCAGTTCAGTTGGAACGGACTCAGACCCCTTCTTTGATCGGACTAAATTCTGACCCTGTGGTCCGAGGCAGCTTTCACACCTGTTGTTTTGGTTCAGACCAAACCAAAAAGTCTAAAGGTCCAGACCAAACAAGGACATCTGCATCTGAGATTCAATATTTTAAATGCAAAAATAAAACATCACGTCCAAAAATGAGTTAATGAGCACCCGGTGGTTAATCACACTATAGTAACAGGCAGGGAGAAAATATGGCAACGGATGCAACCAGCTTGATTATTCAGTACAAATACCTCAACACGTGTGTGGTTTATACTGAGCGCACATTTAAATATGCATACATTTATATTTTCGTCATGGAGCCTCTTCTTGTGAATGATGCCAGTGCTGCAGTTCTTGGACTAGAAAAACATGAGAATATGCATGTCACATAAAAGTGGCCACTTGTTATGCGGCTGCTTCTGAATCCTGAATTAGTGGGTGTTTTGGGGGGAAATCCTGATTGAGAGCTAGCGGAGCTCGTATCTGCGATCACTCTGTCTGCAGCTGGCTGATGCCCCTGATCCTCTCAGCAGGAAATACACAATATCTCAGCTGTGACCTGCATGCACCTGACTGAGGAAACCAGGAGACTGCAGAGCAACAGGCGAACGTGACAGTCGTCCGGCGCAGAGGGAGAAAACGCCAGGTTGACACACGGCACAAGTTTGATCTGTTTTTTTCCCTCTGTTAGTTTTGTTTTAATGCCTCCATGCTGCCAGTCTGATAAGACCTTTACACACGCTAAACCAGTGTCAGGACATCTGAGGCAGATCATGTTGCCACACTGGTTTTAAATGATAATACTGCAGCATCATGCTTCACATTGATTCATTCTCAAAGAGAGTCACTATTATTTTCCATCGATCGGCCTGTCTTTGTAAACAAAGATGATATATAGGCCGAGTAATAGGAGGATTAAATTACATGGTCTGAAAATAAGCCGGATCGATAAAAAAAAAGTAATTTAGCACAGTTCGGTTCAATTTGTTGAAGAATCATGGGCCGTGTGTGTGTCTGTGTGTGTGTGTGTGTAAGTTAGCAGGTGAGTTGAAACGCCACAGACGGCATTGAGCCACCGCTGCAGGCTTTTACCATTTCCACATTTTACATCATTTTTCCTCCATGTTATCAATGCAATCCGACAGTGGAAGTTTTGTCAGGTTTAACCCGTTGACAGGAGAGCTCCTCGTGCTGCGATGATGTTGTCTCACTCAGACAGACAGTTGCAGCTGTTGACGAAACCCTCACATCATCGTGTTCCGAGTGTGGGAGGACTGGTATTAGCACAACGGAAGAGCACAAATCAGACTCCCCCCCCCCCCTCCCACACCCCTCACAGCGCTTTTCTGAAACCAAACGCTGTGACTCTAATTTTGGGGCATTTGTTTGCCTGTGTGAAAAATAATGGCGGCGGGAGCAGGTGGAATATTACCTCGGCGGCTAACCCATATGGATCCGCAGAGCTGCGTGCCAAGTCCAAACTCCACTTTTACAAGCACATCTGGAGCAGGATCTCCATATTAATTGCCGGTTAATGTGTTTACACACAACATGGATTAATCCCTGAGAGAAGTGGAATGACCCGGGTCATGCGGTCAGCGGGAGGGTCGTGTTTTCTACTGGTAGCGAAGCAGTGGGCAGAGGTGTGGAGCCAAATGTGCTGACAAACACGTATCACTAAGCTAAATATGGCAGCTGAGAGCCATCTGTCGTGCGGCTTCTCAGGTATTTGGAGCGCAGTTCTGTCAATATCCTTGAATGGCCACGAGCAGCTGAGCAGCGGTAAGCGTTCACACAGGGAGTTACTCGGCTGTGATCACATGAGGCGGTTTGTTTAACACACCTGCATTTCTTATTGTTTATTTTGGATGTGTGGCCACAGCAGGCGTGGGGGAGGCATTAAATGATTCAGGGACCACAGAGCTGGACAGGAACCCTGGAACATGTCAGGAGCTGACAGATATTTATTGTGCTGGAGCTGCTGTGCGGCTGGTTCTTTTTTTTCCGAGGGACCAAAGGGCCGAGCGTCCAGGCTCGCACCTCTTCAAATCTGTGAACAAGGCCCTGGAAAAACTCCACAATAAACCGCCTCAGATTAAGTTAAAGTCTGGAAGAGGGACCGAGCAAATTGGCTGGGAAAACAGAGTAAATGTATTGAGCAGATGTCCTCCACAGTAAATGGAACAACATTTTGCTCGTCATTGTCTTCCAAAGCAATTCACGTGTGATCAAAATTCAAAGTCCATAAGAGCTTCCAACCCAACGCTGTCTCCAACTCAACTGAGAGCGCAAAGTAAATTTGATATGAAATGTAAATGTGATCACAAGCAGACCTGTATTCTTATCAATGCAAAACCCTTATCAGTTGTTCTCCTTCACACTGGCTGCCAATCAAGGACTTTGATGTGTGACACTAATAATGCTGCGTTTTTTTAATATCATTTTTTAAGAGAGATAATTTACCACTATAATGAGAAATTGGTGCAAAACAAAAAAATGATGTTAATTTTTTTTCTATAAGGACTCCAGACTAACTTAAACATTGGTTGCACTGGCGAACCTATTTTTTTTCATTCAGATGAACCAGCACGTAATATCAGTGCACCCAAAACCAAATGCTCTGTCTTTTGGCACCATAGTAATACACCTATTATACCTTTTATTTACAGTTCCTATGTGCATTGGATTTGATTCCATTACATTTTTTGGAATATTGATTCAGTTCAGGATATTTCAGTGTACAATTCTAATTTTGACTGGAAGGAAATCTCCAACTTGGTGCATTTTTTAAATATTATGCTAGGACCTTCACAATAATCTGTGTCTGCTTTTCACATTTTCATTGTGTTTAAATTCGTGTCTCATCAACTCTTGAGTGAATCGAACAAATACAAAGTAAACTTCTGTACTGTACTGTTGCTAATAACTTGTGATGAGTGTTGGTGTTTATTGTTAAAGTGTAAAGTGAGCGCAGGTCAGTAGGAGGCTGGACCCTCAGACAGAGACTCTAACCAGCCGCTGTTTCTGGTCTGATCCTGAAGCAGCGGCGCTAATCGTTTTAAAACGGTGGCCCACAGTGGAAATTCTACACACTTTCTGTTTCCACCGTTCGACATACATCACCTCGTTCACCTCCTCCTCATCTGCGCTTCACGTGTGTCAGTGTGCGAGTGAGTGGGGGGGGCGGGGCCAGCCTGGGGCCTGTGTGTGTGTGAGTGTGAACTCCGCCGAGGAGATGAGCTGAGGAAGCGAGACGACTCGATCAAATACAGAGACACACCAGCTAAATGTCTGGTGCACCGGTGCGACCGAGGAAGATTGGTAGTCCCACCTCACAGATTTCACTCAAAATCCCAGGGCACACTTGACTTGCCTCACAACACCATTGGGGAACCACTGGTCTAGAGCATGTATCGGCAGAGCCTTGATACCGCGGCTCCACACCACGATCACAGCGCTCGTGTCCTGGATTTATTGGCTTCATAACTGAGAAGCACGAAAAAAACACTTTTACTGTTTACAGTAAATGGGTTTAGCAAAAGCAGAAGTTGATCTGTTCCCTAAACTTAACCACATTCCTTTTGATGAACCTAAACCACAGCCAGAACCTGTGGATGTGTGACAGCTAGGGTTGCAAAATTCCGGGCATATTCAAAGTTGGAAACTTTCCAGGGGAATTAACGGAAAGTATACGGGAATATACGGGAATAAACTGAACATTTTGTGGGTAATTTAAACTAACTGTATTTACCTCATCATATACAGACATAAATATAAACATTCTGTTTTGTCATAGGCTGATTTGAGCCCTGAGGAAACTTTGGGCACTTGACTATATGCTTCTGCATCTTTATGTCATTCATAACATAGGTCTTTGCACAGTATTTGCAAATGCACACAGCCTTTCCTTCTACATTGGCTGGGGTGAAATGTCTCCACACATGAGGTAGTGCACGTGGAATTGTTCTGTAGAATAAGATGAGAAAAAAGCTTATAAAAAACACTAATGCAATGCCAGAGATATAAATAGTTGGCCCAACAATTGGAATCGTCTTTAAAAATATTTTACAATTGATGGATAAATGAATAGAAATAGGCTAGATGAACAGATGAACAATCCTCAATCAGGATGTTAATATATTTTCCCCAGTAATATCATCGAAACTTACCTGACTAGTCCTGCACACTACGGCAACTCCTTTGCAACCCTAGTGACAGCCCAACCAACTCTCCACCGCTGTTAAAATGTTTTGCACTTCATTAATTCGAATTTGTTTTTGCCTCCGAACAGGATCCAGGCTGCGATTATGTTCCCTACAAAACGAACTCTGTGTTGCAGCTCAGCTCTACAAAAATGAACTTTCTAGGTGACACGCTTGTTCCCCCATCCCTCACAGTCCTCTCCAGTCGTCCTGCTCTCTCCCCATAAACCAGCACCTAGTAAATCTGGGGCCTGAACTCAGGACGTCTGTGTGAGCTGCTGCTGAAATGCGTCGGGAAGAGATAAAGCGTCATCAAACTCCTGTTTTGAAGGTCAAGAATGAACTTGAGGGAAGACAAGAATTCTCAACCTTTAAGTGTTTCCCGATAGGATGTCGCTATCAGCAGGACGACACCGTGCCCCTACAAAAATGATTCATGTGACTGTTTTCTGATTACAGCCACAGTAGCTGCTTGGTTAAGGTTGTAGAGAGATTATGATCATGGATGAAAGAAACCAACCCTGACTAACGGGAGGAAAAAAGGAGAAGGAAGAGCAGTCTCCTCTGTCAAAGTGACATGCTTTATTGTTAATGTAAGCACAGATTATATCGAATGAAAAAAGCAGCATATTGTTTTTTTTCTTCCTTTCTCTCCTTGGTTATCAGGACCCGAGCAGCCTCTCACAGTTTCAAAGTGAAACGTGTTTACTTCAGCTCCACGCCTGTGTTGTTTTTAGGCAACCTGAGGAAAGCCAACGCGGCTAATTACCTCCATGACAGAAACTGTAGCCACCAAAAGTGGAAGAAATATGAGATAAGCACCGAACAGAAAGGGGAAAAAAAAAAAATCAAAGAAAGGATGGGAAGCTTCGGCTGTTCCTCTTTGCCACTTCAGGTTAGTTAGTCAGCCATCACGCTGATGGCAACCCTGAGCACCACATCCTGCAGCCTTTGAGTTTCTCTCCACAAATGATATTACCTGTTTGGCATATGATTTTTCAAACTTTGTCTCCTTGACAAGTTAAAGAGCTTTTTTTCTTTTTTTTTTGTGACTGATGCGCCTCCAATTTGGGAACAGATGATTCAGCCTCTTTGAAGTACTTTGTTGTCTTGCGCTGCTTACAAATCATGTTGAAGTGCTCATTGCTAGACCTCGTTTTTCAGAGCCGCTGCTAACTGCTGTTGAACCCAAAATGATTTGATTCTGCTCTTTACTTCATCTGTAACTTTGATGATGTATATACATCATGTTAACTTGAGCTTTTTCTTTTTTTTTTTCAAATAACACATCAGCTTTCACCCCGTGCAGTCTAATTCTGTCTGATAGCAGCTTCAGGAGGCACCTGAGCCTCGGTCCCTCCCTCCTCACCCTGCATATAGCTCCCGTGTCTCTGAGGGGCTCGGTTTAGAGGGACCTCCTAATGAGAGATTTACTGTATGGAGATAATTATGGGGTAAGGCAACATCTCGCTCAGCCCTAATGAGTAAGATAAGAGCTCTTCAGTGGGTTTTCAAGCAGCGCCCTCCTCCCCCCGACCTGTCACAGTATGGGGCTTCTAGTGGTCGCAGACAATCAGCTAGAAAAACACTGAGGGCGCGCCTATACGCTTGACAAGTGCAGACACTTGGCCACACGCATACCCTCGCACACACGACAGCGCACAGCTCAAAGATCACAACAATCGAAAGAGCGGGGACAAAAACAAAGCAAACAACTCTGCCATTATATAAATCAGGCACCTGGTCGATTACGGGGAGAATGAGTGAACGGAATCAGAAAACGCACGCCCGTGTTTATTGCTTTAGAGGGTTCGCTGGTGAGGAGGCAGCCATCGTGTGATGATGAGAGTGGCCCCTCTGGAGACAGGCGTTCACACACTGGCAGAGGAGCTAATACAGACTTTCATTAGGATGCACACTTCAACACACTGTCATAGTATTTACAGTCTCACACTGGGGAAACAAATAAACTGCGTGATTAACAAGTTTTCCTGATGCCTGGCGCTTCGCTGTGCGCGCATTGGAGTGCCACCTCGCCGACTTAATGATTCTTAATGGTTTCTTAATGACTTCTTAATGACTTCATCAGGAAGATCCTGCAACAGCACATTCTGACAAGCGGGAGCCTCCCCTTGAGACCCAGGATCACACCACAGTGCTAACCCCTCTTCAGTTTTTCTGCTCAAATAACACACACTTAAAATCTGCTTATCTGAGACAGCATCTTCGACTTGGATGACACGAGCATTTGATCCGTGGTTAACTGGGGGGGGGGGGGGGGGGGGGGTTGTGTGACGTAATGTGAAGTGAAGGCTTGCACGCTGATGTGTGGGAACGCACCAAAAGGCGAACGGGGGATGTCCGCCTAGGTTGCGGGCAAATGCAGTCACATCAAACTAATCTCGGAACATTGGAGTGACATCTAGTGTTGTGTAACCAGAATTAAACTGCCTTGTGTAAGGCTATCGAGGAAACCCATTTGGTAGCATTCCGTGCAAAGCTCTGACTGTGATGCAAGACCGGGGAAAACAGCAGGAAAAAGAAAAAAGAAAGGCCTGAAGAGTCCAGTAATTGCAGAATTTCATTACAGCAGGACAGAGCCAAAAAAAGACACTCAAAGCTCTGAGTGAACCAGGCGTTGTGTCGTCGAGCTGGGTACAAACTGCGGTCAGTGACGAAAAAAAAATTCCACCAAGCATTTAATGACATAGAATTTTCTGGGTCAGCTCAATGTCACAGTTTGGAGTAGATAGCGTGGGCCGTCATCGTCTGCCATGTCACTCTCACCCAGCAAACACCCGTTAAGCCGGCAAATTATCATCGCATCTCTGCGAGTCGAAAGCTCCGGGCCCTTTTAATCTAGAACATGTTCAACAGTATTAAAAAGAGAAGTTCGCCTTTCTTTGAGCAAATTCTTAATTATTTTTGATAAAACTGAATTTAATTAGCCAACGGGTGAATAATGATCGTCAGTGTCCTTGGAAAACTGCTGAAAGTTCAAGGGACGTGAATGGAAATAGAATAAATTCTGAACTAAAAGTGAAGCAAGGAAAACAGAGCAAAACCGAATCCCCGAAAAACATAAGGGTCATATTGTATATTCACACGCATACACACACACACACACACACACACGCACACTTAACAACTGCTTAACAAATTGTATTAGCGGAGAAGCGTGACTGCATGGCAAATTACACCTGTCCTGATGGATGTCCTCTTTACGGGCCGCGGTGGCAGGCTGAGGGGCCGTGGAGAGAGGACGAGGCTCCAGCCAAACACTCAAAAAATGATGCATAGCCGGCCATGTGTCACCTCTTGGCAGAGGTGGGTGGGAGGGGTGTGTCGCCCAGATAGCAGTGCCCAAAACACAGAGACACATGTGCTCCGCCTAATCCATGGCAGTCAGGAGGAAAGGTGATTCATGTCTCCCTTGTTCTGTCCTGTTTCAACTCTCTGCTGTATTTCCTCAGTCATCACTCGCTTTAATTACAGGCCTGTGTGTGTGTCAGAAGATACATGTCAGCGGTGGTATGTGTGCTATAGCTCTACATTCTTAAGGGAGAGAACTACATGGAGAAGGTCCGTAGAACTTAGGATGTGAGTTGATTGAAATAAATTATAGTGACAACTGGTTCATCGTGTCAGTGGTCGGTTTTGAGCCCGACATTTTCTGGTTCCAGCTTCTCAAATGTTATGATTTTCTGTTCATCATACAGAACAGTAGATTTAATAGATTAAGTTTCTGAACTGAACAAAAAAAGCAAATTGAAGACTGCAACGTGGCAGTAAATAAAATCCACTTACAATTCGTAAAAGGATCCAAGGAAACGGTTGGTTGCTGCAGACATGACAAATATGACACTTGTCAACAGACAAGCATACATTTACCCATCAAGGGTAAAGTCCATTTTCAATTTCCAGACCAAAACGCCTCTGGACAAAATTGGATTCAATTACAGCAGATCAGATCAAAGACACATGTGACATTGCATATCGACAGATGGTGTGAGGGCAGTCATAGAGGAAATGCACTATATAGTTTGTGTAATACTGTCTTGTTAGTCAATTCCCCGGCAGCCATATTAGCTGTAAAAAAAATACATATATGGATGGTTCACGGGAGAGGCGGTGGACTACTGGCAGAAAAATTTGACTATGGGCAGAAAGCTTCGGACATTTGACTGGAAGGTCTCTGGTTCGACTCCTCGCAGTGACAATAAAAAACATACCTGGATGGACAAACCCTGGATCTGTTCCAAAGTCCACAGGGCACTCTCCCTATCCCCACTGTCTAAGTACCCCTGAGCAAGGCACCTTACTCCCATAACATCTGCTCCCCAGATGCCGTTCATGGCTGCCCACAGCTCTGTGTGTCCTGCAATGTTCACCAGATGGGTCAAAAGCAGAGGACAAATTTCCCTCATCTGCATGTAGTGTGACTCTGCATTTGTTTGGGACCAATAAATGTATCTTGTATCTTATCTTGTTCCCATTGGGCGTTCTGGTCTATCAAACCCACCACATTTTACATTATCACCAATCAGAGCTAGCAGGCCATCAAACTAACTAACCACCGGTTGGCCTCAGGTAGCACTGGAAACGGCAGTCATCCGTACGCAGCCCCTGGAGAGGACGCTGAAAATCCCCGAGCTGTGTGCGTCTCCTGATGGTCTCGTGGACCCACACATGGCAGCTGTGACATTTCCAGCATTTCCACAACAGGTACAAGACCAGCAATTGCAGTCAGTTCTGTCAGTTGTCCTCCTCGCCTTCTCTGGAGGAGAATGGGCGAATGTTTGTGGGTTGTGTTCACCCATGTTGTGTGCACAAGTAATGCGAAAATGTACTTTGTTTCTTCTGGTTAACATCAAACAATATCGAACTTGGTAAATGAACCATCGTGGAAACAGTAGGTGTCAATATTAGAGAGTAAAAAACAACTCCCCATCTCTGGCATCATAGAAATAGAGGCTTTAGGTTTGTTCTGTATGTCGACACAGTGCGTTGGACTCATGTGATGTGACCTTCCTCTGGAGACCTGGAGAACACATCCTGTATCAATTAGCCCACTGGGGAGCTCGTCTGGCTGTGGAGAGCACAGAGCTGAAGCCCATGTCTGTCTGCTCTGTGATGATCGACCACTTCCTCTGACGCATCCACAGCATTCTCAGAGAGAGAGAGAGAGAGTGGGGGATTTACTGCTGGTGGGATGTACTCTTTGTTCCAATTTGCAGGGGGATTACTCATTTTTTCATCATTCCTTTATTTATTTATTCTATTTCCGAATTCATTCCTAATTCACCTGAAGCAAAACAAAAAATATCGAGCCAAATGCATAAATACTGTCAGAGTGAATGGATAATGACAGCAGGTCAAGTTGCGAGTGAGTCACGTCCTCGCTCCTGGAAGAAAGTGATTACTGTAACACAGCGCTGACAATCACGACCAAGATAATCCCATTTCGCACATGAGGCTCAAATTGTATTATGTCACATTGTATTTCACATATGCTATCAAAAACTGGATTTAGATATGCAAACTATCTGGCGGGGGGGGGGGGGGGGGCGGGAAAGTGAAAACTCTAAAGGAGAGAGGAGAAAGAAAACATGCAGCCGCAGGGTTGGCATCCAGGCGTGTCACTTTGTCAAGCTGTCTGGTTTCTGAGGAGCTTGATGGTTTCTAAGGGAGGGGAGAAAAAAGTGTCGCAAAGGCATGCTCTTCTCCAAGATGAACAGATGGCAGAGTCTAAGTGTGGAGATTTGTTTTATATCTCCATCCCATGTTGTGGCGCAGTAGATGTGGGCTTCCGCTCTCCCCCCCTCCATCCTCTTCTTCAAATGTTATCTTACAGGATAACGGATGCACGCAATGTTTAAGCTAATGAGGAGTGGGTGTCGTTTTGTCTTCCTCTTTATTTCTTCCCCTCTCTCCCACCGACACATCATCTTGCTTTTTATTCTCCCTCAAACCCACGCTTGGAGCGGAAACCCATATTCCACACAATTATGCAACACAATTGGAGTGCTGCTCACTGCCCGGGTGGCCGTCTAAAAACAGTATAGCTGACAGTAGTATTCCCGGCAGCTACTGAGGCGCGGTAACCACAGTCAAAAGAACATAGGGCTCACGGAGCTGGAGATGATATCAGGTCAGTGCACCACTGCTTCCTGAGCAGAGTGGAGACGAGGAAGTACAGTGCAGTTATCTGGTTCAGTCTTTGCCACAGCAGTTATTTGGTTTTGGGGGATGAAGGTCAGTGGGTCAGTCCAGCACTTTAGTTCACAGTCACATACCTCAGAAAATGTTGGATGGCAACACACATTCAATGTCGCAGGAGGACATCTGCCACTGAGCTTCAACCCATCAGACTTTTTTTCCAGGATCATCACTGCTATATTCTCTGACATCCCGGATCGTGCTGATTACAGTTAACACAGTGTTAATGAGCCAATAATTAACATCTTAGCATGGTGTGTCTATTTAGGTAGAAGCCACATACAACTCAATCTCAGAGCCCATCAGCTGTCATCTAACAATGAATTAGCCATTGTCTGTTCACCGTACACCTTTTACAGCCTGACTAGTTTCTTTTATATCACAAGTTGAACGCTTCTTCACACAAACACAAGGTGCAACACTTTTTGCAAGGGTTTAAGGTACCAACGACATTTTGGCTAATCTCTATCAACAGCTATCTGCAAATGAAATTCGGATAAATTAGAAAGATTATAACAAATATATTTCCATCAATGTGTTGCACTACTTGACAACTCACCTGTTGGCAACCACAGAGAGAAATCTGAATGCTTCCAGCCCCAAAATCGTGTACCTCGCTTTCAGATTCTGCATCGAATGCAACATCTGTTCATAGAGATTAGGCAAACCTTAAACCATGCCAAAAAGGAAAAGAAGGAAATCAAAACACCTGTATCAATTGGCCTTGGAGCCAATGTGGGTTTTTTGGCTCTGATATCCATTATCTCAGTTGAATGTTTTGTAAATTAGCAGATTTCATCATTTGATGTTGTAACAAATAAAATTGGTGACGTACATAACTGTATCTGATGCTTCCTGTCAGCATCAGTGAGGGAGAGTCGTCCTACCTGCAAATGTCCCCGACTGGACATTTTTCCTCATAAATGGCCACAATGCTGCTTCAGGTAGGAACGTTTTATCTGAAATTTAGCTTGGTCGTATGTGGCTCTGTACTAGACTAGATGTAGATTACACAAACTGCTAAAGATGCTTAACATTTGCTGTACATGACATGAAAGACCTAAACCACGGTAATTTAACATATCAAAATAATGAAAGTAACGTGATCTTTGGTGAGTGTGTTGCACCATGTGTGGGGAAGGATCTGTGGCAAGTTTGTGTCAAGGGCCTGTGGCCATGATAATCCATCCATGTGTATAACGCATGAGATATATAAACTATATACAGCATATGCAGAGTAATTACTACCTCTGCCTAAATACATTGAGTTGGATGGTTGATCGCATATTTTAAAATGCTAAATGGAAAATGTAATATGTTTTCTTCAGGCTACGGCTTAGCCTGATGAATGTTGAGGCAATGTTTTAAGTCTTGAGTTTGTGGTGCAGGAAAGATATTGAACCAACAAACATATACTTTTTTAACAATCTCATGGACATTTAAGCCACAAGGACCTGAAGTAAGAGACCTTAGTTATCTTTAATCGACATGTCCGTGTTTACATTTCCCAAACAATAGCCAGCATAAGCTCAAAGTATAATAATGAGAGGCACCATGAATATGCATGGCTTCGTTACAACCGTATTAAAGAACTTTATCATCTGGAAAGAAATAACTCAAAAAATGAGTAGGTGCTGTATCTCTTGCCTGTGAAGGATTTTCATTCACACACAAACTGTTACCAGAACCAAAAGCAATGCACATTAGTGCCTCCCCTAACGTCAACCTCATGTGCATTCACAAAGAGAAGGTTCGGAGCAATTTAATCAAATTCAGAATGATGGATTCCTCAGCATGGTTCATTTGGTGAGGTGAGACTATTATGAATTCAGGAATATGAATAACTTATCTCTTATCCCCCCTTCCAAGAAAACTGGGAAGGAGTTGTTAGAAATTCATCAACAACAATAAAACACACGGGGCTCCCCTGTTCATCATGCCTGCAAAGACTGCTAAAACTAAAAGAATAAATGGTGCCTGAACTCAAAGGCTGCTTTATACGTTATTCTCCCCTGGCAAGATGACAAAACAGAAGGCTCATGGCAAAATAACAAGCTGGGTCCAAGCGGCTTGGGTTCACAAGTCCTGGCTTGTGTTAAACTAGGCAGTGTGCGCACAAACCAACCAAATATAAACATGTACCGTAACCGAGAATTGAACTAGAACTTCTACCACAATTCCGACTACAGCCGGAACGGCTGTAAGCTAGTGCCTGAAAAACCGAAAGCTCCCAAAAGAAGCCAAATAAATTTCCAATATCCTGGAGCCTGGAAGGCCAGCCCCTTGCACCTGTAACCAGGTAAACTTTCCACAGAGTCGTTAATGGACACAGCGGCTGTTGTTTACTGAAGACTCCCCACAGAGGAGACTAGCTGACCCATGTCTGCAACCAGTGAGTGGTACAAATGGCAAACATCTCTTGGAGTCATTATTTATGCAGGAATGCCCTTGGGAGTCTTTGCACTTGTTTACACAGTCACGGCACAGTCCATTCATGACGGCTCCGAGTAAATGAGCCGCTTGCTACCAATTTGTCCTGGACCACGAAGCTTTGGGGCCATACTACCCACAGTTACCTTGGGGTGTGTTTGTGTGTGTGTGTGTAGGGGTACGGAAATAAGGTTAAGTCAGCACTTCTGTACTGTTGGGAGCCGACATGGAACCACGGACATACCAGTCCCCAAGGAATCAGGAGGCAAAGTGTCACGTTTGGAAATAAATGAGAGGAAGTTTTTTTTCTAGAGGAAGTCCGTGGACTTTGACCTCTGAAATGGGCTGTTTGTTTGCCCGAGGACGAGGACAGCTGTCAAAGTTTTTGAGCAACAGCTCCCCCACCGAACCGAAACCAAGACAGAGTTTGAGGCAGGTTGAATTCAAAGGCAAAAGTGTCAATAGAATAAATCTAGCTTCAGTTTAAAGGAGACGTATAATGTTTTTTCCGTGTGATTTTACTGTCTTGAGAGATAAAAGTAGTTAATAGTTTTGTGAATGTAAAAGTTCTGTAAAGTTAAAGAAGTTCAAACTCTGTGTTCAAGAGAGTTCCTAATCCACACACAAAACACTGAAGCTCCTGAAACACCTTGTCAGTGTAGTCCAGACCATAATGCACACCTAATGGCTTGTATGACACACCCCCTAACAAAGCTAGGTTAAGCTAGAACAGAGGCCGACATTCCCTACACGCTGGAAGCTGTGGACCAATCAGAACACATTAGGCCAGCTGGCCAATCGGAGCAGACTGGCTTTAATCAGGAGATGGGCCTTAAAGAGAGAGGAGCTACGACCAAGAGTTTCAGACAGCGGCTGAAAAGAGGAGCTGCAGCAATGGACAGTAGAAGGAGAGTGATTGTTTCTTGACATTACAGCAAGTAAACCTTTTCAAGTTATAACCAGAATTCAAATCACCAATCTGAATATGAGCAGAATCTGGCTCATTTCTGTTTTAAAACTGATAATGAGAAGTATCATGTAAAGCAAGTCCTTCACATTTAATGCAGAACACGTCTTCTGTTGTGTAAGGAAGGTTGAATCAATTAGATCTTTCACATAACTGATTGTTGAAGAACCACATCTATGTATAGGCTTGCTCAGACGTTTGATTGTTTCACTTCTGCAAGTGTTGACATTTTAATGTGCTTAAGGGTATTAGGCAAAATAGCTCATCATTTATTGTAGCTGCCAAAGGGTGAATTACATATCTGTATGAAATGTTATAACAAATCATAAAATGTGTACAAGGTTAAATAATAGGAATTTTGATAGGTCAGATATATTTTATAGTATATTCGAGCATGTGTACTTTGCTACTTTCCACCACCTTGATCTTCAGACATTAATCAACTAATCAATGTACTTATGACTGGATTAATATCAAATAGAGCTCAACCACATGGTACGGAAGACAAGTGACAAGGATTGACGGCGATCCGATCGGCCAAAGCAGCAAGGCAGCTGCAGCCATTAGCCTGTAAACACTGGAAGTTGTCTTCTCCTCAGCCCTCATATCATTCACGACACTTGTGGATAAAGTGAAGTCGAGACCGATCGATAAACAAGAACAAACAATAATGCTGCTTCGTGGATTGTTACCGTCTTCTTCTATCCTTTGGTCTGGTTTGTTATTATGTGAGAGAACACAACAATCACATCTCGGTGTGGGCACTGGAGACAAAATAATATCAGGTGTAAATATATTCAGGTTAAAATCAAATCTACATAGTATTGGGACACCAGGTGCATTTTATATTGAAATTATATTGAAATTCTTTATTAGGATTGACTGCTTGAACTGCATGATCGCGTTTTCAAGGGGGTCCTCAACACAGGTATATATTTGACAATGAGACAACATATTTAACACACACACAGACACTGAGTTGTGTGGCAATAAAGTTTTGAATCTGAATAGACACACATACAGAAATACACAAAAGAATACGAACAGAGCAAGCAGATCCAAAAAGAAGAAGAAAGATAAATGAATAAAATGGATCAAAAGGCCATTAACGTCGGGACTGTCATTGATACAATTACAAATTATGGAACATTATCATATTTATTGTTATAATTAATATCATTATAGGCCAATGAAATAAGATATGTTCTGGTAAATTATGCTGAAGCAAGGTGTATGGAGTCTTAAGAAATTAAAATGATGTTCGTCAAAACAGGACTTGCACATGTAAGATTTAAAGAATGTAAAGTAATCTGGAACACAAAAGTACATTTTCGATAAAGCAAGGATAGAGAAAATTTCAAACAAGACAACAAATTAATTTGGTCTCATGAAAACAAAGAAAGCAAGGCCTAATGACTGACAAAGTAAACAACTTGTGAAATAAATAACAGAAGTCAACAGGAGGCTTCTCATACTAAGTCACATAATGAGAAAGCAGAGGAAATCTGTGCTTTCAGCTTCTGAATACAAATGAACCATAAATTAGTGTTTGTCGCAAGTGATGTTAAATTATTAGTGACGTCTTCTGAATAAATCCTGAGTTAAAGTTTTTACATTTGGCTAATTGTGACTTTTCAAAGTTGTATTGACTCGAATGTTTCTCTCTCTTATTCAGAGAAGAAGAAAAAAAAATCAACAGGCAGCTCTTGACCTTGCCGGTGTCATGAAGAAACAGACAGGAGGGGGATGTAAGTGCACGTGTTTGAAAAGTACAATTCAATTCCAGTGCATTTGATTTGCGATTGAAAAAGATGCAGAGGATTCAATTGAACAGAGAAGAACTGAAGGCACAAGACTCCCCCTACAGTTCCATCGTGCTCATCGAGGAATACAGCAATAAAAAAAAAGAGGAGGAAATGTGCTTAACGGAGAGGGTGAGAGAGAAAAGAGGAATGAAGCGATGGGATAATTTAACAAGCTTCCCCCCTAAACCACTCCAGAACCTCCAGAGTTTAATTGCTGGGAGGCAACATTATCCCTAGCAACACTGGGTCTGTCTCTTGGCTGGGATTCGGTGGGTACCTGCTGTATCCACTCCCCACACAATACAGCGCCCACTGAGCCATATAATCCTCTCAGGCCCTCCTCTTCTGGAGAACCACATTCAATCCCGTTGTGACATGGGAAAATCTCCTCTCCTCAGCTTTTTTTTTTTCATGTCAGGGTACGTGCACCAAATACGCCCAATCAGTGGGCGCCGTTGTGTGTGCACAATGCTACAGGGGGCCGTAGAGTAGGGGAAACAGAGAGGAAGAGTTTAACAAAAAAATAAAAACGTTTGCTTTGCTGCTGTGAAATTCGGGGGCCACTTCCCATTCCTCCGTGGCGCTCCCTGCAGCAGCCATATTTCTGTTTATGTTTTAATGTGAATCAGTCAGATGAGCTGCTGAGCTCCTGCTGAATCATCCCACACTCCCCATCACGAAGCTCGGGGTTACTTTTGAACCAGCTGCCTTGTAGGAGAAAACAAGGAAGCGATGCGACTTTCTTCCCGACGCCTCTTTCAAGTTGCCCTTGCGAAGAAAATTACAACAGCGGCTTTGATGCCATGTCTGACACGCTTGGAGATATATTCTCCCTAAAAATGCAGACACACACTAGATTATCATCCCAATGAGTTTGTTCCGATGCCTTTTAACTGTCTGAAACGGAGCGCGAGCTGGCGAGAGGAGAGCGTTCACAGCGCTGTGCAGAGGGACGTAGAAGAAGTGGCTCATTACACAAAATGGCAAAAGGAGGGAAAAAAGAAGGTTATTTCTTTCTTGGCCGGTGTTTTGTAACTTAAGTCAATATGGCATTTAGAGACCTGCTGAGACATCTTTTAATTACACAATGAGCTAAATAATGAGAAAGTACAGAGGCGGTGGAGTGGAGAAGTTCTCACTGCTTTTTATTAATTCTACTTTCCGGCTGTCACTGTCCAAGCAAATGAGTTTCGGGACTTTTACTACCTAGTTCTGTGTGAGCAGAAATAACTTGTTTTTTTCCTATGCGAGTAAAAAAGAGGTCAGTGCTTCTTTATTCACTATTTGATTACATGATAACCTTTGAAAATAAAAACCGCTGCGTTATAGACTCATTCTGACTGATTTGCACTTCCTTCATTATAGTTTCTGGGCTTCATTGAGTATTCTGTGATGCTGTGTTGTATTTTCACCCTCTTAAAATAATTATGTATGGGGTCAGCTATGAAGTATTGTTGTTTTTCTCACACTGTGGGCGTCGCTTAATCAAAATGTGCCCTTTTTTAAATCCACTGAAGTTTGTGGATAATCTTCATTCATGTTTATTTTCCTCAACAGTATCACGATCACTTCATCTACTACATTTTAATTTGAAAACAGCATTTTCAAACTCAAACAATCTCTGTCCAAACAATCACACCTGGAAATGCACATCACATGATATATGTACATGTTGCAGGGATCTACGTGCCAGAGTAAACAGAAACTGCATGAATAATAGCTCGTCTCCTACAGATGTATCATTGTCAAATGCAGAATTTAACTGCACAACAGCAGTTGGCAGAGACAACAGGTTGAGCAGCTCCTGTAATCAATTATCCATGTCGTGTTCAGCCTGAAGAATCAGCGAAGGCTACATCATGAGTGAAAAGACCCAATCAACAAGCTGTGGCGAGTGTCTAGGTCATCCTTTCCAAACATGTCCTTCTCTGCCTCTGCCTGGCTAATGCGTTTTCAAACGAGAACGTAGCAGTGTGGATGTAGCCTACGTCTTCTAAAAGGGTTATCCTACCTTTCTGAGAGGCTGGAGGTCAGAGGTCGCTGATCGCAGGTGTTGGGAGAGGGAGAAGTTAGTCGATGGTGACGCCGAGAGTGAAGTCAGATGTCAACACCACCCTAAAACAATAAGATAGAAGAAGAAAAATAGAGTTATGGTTGATTCTTAAAGTAATGACCAAGAAGTTACAAATTTAAATTGTGACAATCAATATTACAGCAAACCATTTCTCTTTTAAATATGTAATTGAAGACGACATGAAGTCTCCACAATGTACATGTTGTTTGCTCCTCATTGTCCTATTAATGAAAATAAGTCTCAGGGAAATAACACTGGGTGGAAGTTTATTGTTTTTCTCTTTTCACCTGAGAAAATAAACATTATGGAAAACAAAACAATTCAAATAGATAAAAACAGCTCAGTAATTTCATAATGCAGCCTGCAGAGACCTGTAGGTTTTAGTAAACATCCATCAATGAGTATAAATTATTGCATTGTACATCGGGCACTCATTTCAGTGGTGGATAGTGGCAGCTAAATGGTGAAGGTGGGATTGAGTCAAAATAAACTGCAATGTCGTGTTTATAATGAAGGAACATCTCGCCCAGTGCAGCAGTGATGTGTTTTGAGTCGGGGGGTTTCAACAACAGTGGAGTTCTGAGGCAGAGGGAAAAGACATGTCAGTCTTTAGATGCACAAAACCCTCGTTAGAGGAAGATATTTATTATTACTTTGGCTTTGTTTTTATTATAGGTTATTAATAAAAATGGATAAAAACACCAGAATCCTCATTCAAAGTTCATAAATGTTTTCTAAAAAAATGGCACTTACAAGTGTCCCAAAAGTAAAGTTGCTAATGATGGGATAGAACATCTACAGTGAATCTGGAGCCGCTGCACTTTAAGGCGGCAGCTCATTCTTACAAAACGTGGAGAACTTTCACATCCAGCACGGCTGTAAGAAATAAGATGGCGAGGTGCAAGGTTAGCTCATAATCCATAATAGAGAGTTAAGATTGGCCAGGTTGGCATCGGATCCTCATGAAAATGGTAACAGGCCTTGGCAGGGGGACAGAACCCAACAAATCAAAACTGCGAGGCTTCCTCTCATTTGCATTCAGGCCTTGAAGGTCGTTTCTCAAAATCTTTGTCAAAAAAAAAAAAAGAAAGAAAAGAAACGTGGTGAGCTGCGTCTCCCCCACCTGCTGCTTTATTCTCAGGGATTTGTAGCATCGCGGCGGCCATAGTGTTAACGCTGAACGAGAGCTCTTTAAAAAAAAGCAAAACACCCATTTGCCAACACAGCGAGTGATTCAAGTAACATTAGATTATATAAATTGTCAGTAATGAGGCACCAGGGACAGCATCTGTGATCCGCAGAGGTCGAGCATAACATTCTCCCTCTCCGCCGAATAAAATGCATCCTGAGTGCGATTTAACAACCTTAACATGAGCAGGTACACACAAAGAGACAGGCAGAGGTCCAAGAGGGCACGGCGCTCGTTGTTTTAGGGGTCACACACACACACACACACACACACACACACACACACACACACACACACACACACAGAACAATGATACACAAACACTGCTGACAAGGGGAAAATATGAGGACTCGTGAAGCACTGTAAAATGTATGAAGAAACGGATGTAAGGGTCATTTTACTGAGCGGCACTATTAACATCGCTGGCCTTGTCTGAACTGTAGCTCTGATCAGTTATACACACACACACAATATGCAAAACGTGTACAGGCACACACACACACACACACACACACACACACACACACACACACAAACATCCACAGAGCTGAATTTCTCCTCTTTTTTTTGCCCTCAGAGAAGGAGAGGTCGACATTTTGACTGCATGGGCGAGGAGATGGCTTCCTTTCACCTTGACGGGCATATAATGAACATTTTTCATTTTGAGCTTAGCTTCACTTACGGAGTCAGTCAGCTTTTTTCTCTTTGAACCTCCTCCTCCCCCCCCCCCCCACCCCCCCCCCCCCCCTTCCTGACATTTTCCTCTGTGGTTTTGCCAGAATGATCTTCACAGTAAATTTGTGCCCCTTTAAAAGAAATAGGATATATTTCAGTTGAATTTCCTCTTTCAAATCATTCATTTTCAATAAAGGTCCCTGTATAACACACGCAGGCCTCAGGTGCACCATGAAACACAAACAATATGCTAATCACTCCGCTTTCAATTAGAGCCCGGGTATCCATGACATTCATATCATTATCGACTTATTGTTTTGCATTTTGTTTTTGGAGAAGAAAACAGGTGCACCTCGAAGGAATGTGGCAAAATATTTGACTGATGAAGAGCGCTCGTGTTTAAAAAGGCACATTGTGGTGGTTTGGAAGGAAGTGACAAACGTTTCCAGAGCTACAATGGACATATGCACATAAGACAAGCACACATGAAGACACAAAGAGAAACGTAACAATTTCCTCACATAGGATGCTTCACTTGAACGACCGTGCTCCCAGTTTTCATAAAAGTATGTTCTTCTGACTTTTAAAGGCCCAGTGTGTAAGATTGAGGTGAATGGGATATATTGGCTGAAACCGAATATAAAATAATCCTAGTGATGTTGTCGCTTGTGTGTGTTTCATCTTCAATTGTTGTTTTCTTTACCGTAGAATAAGCCCTTTATAATTACATTGGGAGCGGGTGGACTCTACGGAGGCCGCCATGTTTTTTTTACAGTAGTCCAGACAGGAGAAACTAAACACCCTTTGAGATTGTTTAACAACTGAAGGCTGCCACAGGTTCTCTCTCATGTTTGGAAGGGGGAGGGCGAGGCGAGGGGGGGTTCAGCTGCAACATGCAACGTCACCACTAGATGTCACTAAATTCTAAACACTGAAGCTTTAATATCTGTGACAGTTTTATTTTCTTTCTGGAAACAATGACGAACAACAAACACAAAGAGATAGAAGAAAATAAACGCTGCATTATTAGTTGTTTACCTCTGAATATTTGGAATATTTTAGATATTGTGTTATAGTGTTTGTGGCATTTTAACAGTACAGCCGGTTGTGCAGCGTTGGTTTGGATAGTATCTCGGCTGAGTCTGGTTGTGATTGACAGTCGAGGTCTGGTGTACCGGCCGAGTGTTGCAGAATGTACATTATTATTAAATGATAAACAGAAATCAATTTTTCCAAAACGCAAAAGTTTATAGCCTGATGTTTGCTCTGTAATGCTTTGCCAAACATGGCTGTCATCCTCTCACTCAAAGTGATGGATTAGCTTTACTGGAGGAAACGGAGGAGGCTAAAAGAAAAGGAAAAACTCATTCTATGCATCTTATGAACTTAGATTAGAGAAATAAAACAGAAATGATAAAACGGAAAAGCCCTCAATACCAAACGGAACATTCAGGAGTGATTAATTATCCTTAAAGCCAGACTCGAACTGTAAACTCACCTGCAAAGAGTTTAGGGCCAAAACGTTAAATGCTACAAAAGCCAAACGTGCGTGCTTTCAATAGGCTAACACCACCACACCACATGCACCATAAGCACACAAACACAAACACACACACACACACACACACACACACACACACACACTTTTACCCACATTTGCCCATGCACAGGGAGGGGGGTGGCTGGCAGGGTGCATTCAAAGACAGCTGGTGAAAACCGGGTGTGCTCTGGCTGCTAGAAGGAGCAGATTCAGGTGACATCTGTGCCTCCTGTTGCAGCGCAATAGTAGAAACACTAAAAGTGAATTACAACATTAATGATAGTGCTCTGCAAGCTGTCGTTCCATATTACGCATCCATTATTCCTTGCATGGGTACTCGGAGGCATCGTGGAGGAGTAGGGCTGCTGCCCCCCCCCCCCACCCCCCCACCGCCATCGACCACCTCCGCCCCCGACCCCCACCTCCACACAACAGCCACCTCACAGAGAGCAGGAGGAGTTGTTGAAAGGAATTGGTTGGTTTATAGAGTAACACCTTCCGCCGCTGCACCATGTCACCACACGGCACGCGGCTGACTGGATGACTGATTCTCTCTCTCTTTATTTCCAGCCCTCACTTCATCTTTCAAGCGGGCAACCTTCCACCCTTGACCCCCCCCCCCTCCTACCCCTCCTCCTCCCCCCCCCCCCCCCCACGTCGCCGCCGCCGCTATTTCAGACAACATTTGTTTGATCTTGCCGCCCTCTACAGCTGAATGAAATCAATCTGGGAGAGATGTCATGTGTGAGCAGAAATGATTGGCCACAAGAAAACATGTATTTGAGAACATGGAGCCCGTGCCCTCTGCTTGCGATGGCCGGGACGCACGCATGTGTGTGCGCGCGCGCCGACACGGCGGCGGAGAGGCCGGTGCTCGTCTGATAGGCATCACACAGACATCTCCGAGCTGTCACCCATCCCCAGACTTCCAATAACTTCAAATCCCCCGAAAACTTGGAGAATAAAGGCAGAGTCGATCACTCATAGCTCTCTTCACTCGGCTCTTCTCTTCAGGGAAATAACAGCCGAAGGAGAAAAACAAAGTCAGGATCCCATCCTCTCCGGCAGAGAAGCACTAGCATCCCTGGAGGACATGGGGAGAACTCTTCTCTCATCATTCTGGTTAAGAAACGATACAAAAATATTAATTTAAGATGTCATGACATAAATAGCACGCAGGTAGAATGCAAGTGTGCGGGTGGATCATCGGAAATCAAAGGTGGATTTTTAAGGATAAAAAGCCGTAGGAGAGGAAAAAAAACTCAAGCAGTGGGCTGTGGTGGTTGTGGTGGTTGTGGTGGTGGTGGTGGCATCACTAACACATCAACACGGCTTTCACGCCAGCCTACACATTTCTATAGGAGTCTGTGTGAGATCTGGATTCTAGCCATGCAGGATCGGGTGGCGGGCGCTTCCCTCCACAGCGTCTCCCGAGAACATAAACAGATCGTCGGCAGCGGCCGCGGCTCTGTGCCGCTGACTGGCTGTGATTTCTTCATTCAGGAGAGAGTGCCACCAAATGTGTCGTACTTGAAGTGTTTTACAATTACCAGCTGATTATATCAGCCGCATTAGCATATTAAAAGGAAGACTACTTGAACACACAGATAATGACTGACTGTTGAAAATAATTTCCCCACTCATTATCGACAGCAGACACCGAGATCTGGGAAAGGAAACGTTGATGAATACCCGTAAACCTTTTATTGTGTAAATAACAACAATTACCGAGCAATTAGATCAGGCTGTGTTGGTAAAGAGGGAGATAATTCTAATTAAAAAACTTGCAGATATCGGGGGAACCGAGCATAAAGCGGTGCATCTATAGAAGTGAATTATGAATCACTCATGTGAAAAACTTTTGTGTTATTCACAAGGTGTCACTAAACCAAATCACTTCTCGGCTTAGATGTCAGACCACAGGCTTCTATTCAGTGTGTGTAGTGTTTGCATCACAGTAACAGCTCCTGACAACATGACATCAATACTGAATGAAAAAAAGGACCTGCTTCCTTCATACATGTAAGATGCTGACAACTGGAACGCGGATGTTTCCCGTCTGCCGCAGTAATTTCCTTCAACCGACTGAGCGATACGTTGATGAAATTATTTCGCAACTAATGTTTAGTTCAGTTATTGGGTAATCAATCTTTGAATTGCCTGTTTACAGTCCAAAACCGAGAGAGGGGGAGATTCAATTTGCAAAGATATAGAGAAAATAATATGAGAGCCGAAAATGTTTGGCAGTTTTCCTTGATAACTTGTGAAAATGATTAATTGATTAGTGAAAGCGCTGAAAATGTTCTATTGGTCAATTAATCAAGTAAATGTTTCAGCACTAACATTGTTAATTGACAATATAGAAGGGGTTTGCATATTTGCAATGGGCCGCGATGTGGTATCATAACTTGATATTCAGATATTATCAAGTTGTCTAAAAAAATCGATGGAAATGAGCTTTTAGTAAGACATGATGACATGAAAATCTAAAACACAATTGAAAAATATCGATCATAATCACAGTCAAACAGTTTTCATCTCCCCCTGAATGTTGCACATTGCCACGCATTGCCAGCTGAGCATTTCAAGGCCCAGTCAGTCACTTTCAAATGAGGTAATTTAAGGTTTTACGTCTTTTGAGGTGAAATACAGCACGAATAACACTTTCATTGTCATCTGCCAGGTTTTTGTGGGGGGCTCCAAGATGAGACAAAAGCTTCCGTCGCCGGGAAGTTGCTTGCTCATTCCAGAGCTCTGTCCTCCATTGTCGAGCAGCTGAAAATGCGTGTGGACGTGAAGGAGACTGTGAATGTCATGAAATTCATCAGGCTGCTGTGAGTTTTGTTTTTTTTGGGGGGGGGCTTCTGAGTGCGGATGAAGTGAGTTTTCACAGGCAGAAACCTCAGCGCCGGGGTCGAGAAATCATTAAGTTATTAACATTTAACAACGACTATCACAGCCTCCCTGCTGATGCGTGATGGCAGGTTTGTGATGTCTGCCCCTTTGAAGTATTGTGATGCCTTCAAGTACTGTGAAATATTTAGTTTGGAAACGGTAGCTAGATTTCTAGCTTTTTACTATTTTTTCTCCCTCCCTTGCAATCCACCACCTCCAGCAGCACTGTTAATCAATACACACTTTTCTTGCCCTTTTTCCTCCTTGGTACACATATCTCCCTGTCTGACCAAACTGGCGAATTTGTGCTCTTAATCAGCTTGCCTGCCTTGTCTCTTCACTGGAGGCTGGCGACACGCTTCCCTTCCCCCTTAATTCCCTGGCTCTCAACAGACAGGCGTGCTGATTAACATGCACGCCCAGGTAGGAGCTCCCTCCAACACAACCCCGCTGCCCACCAGGTCCACACACCATTATCCCCGCTACTCAATAGCACCCATCTCAATGCACATCTGTCGAGCTGCCGCATCCCCGCTCCTTAATTAGCTTTACAACTTTCCCCCACTTCGGGATGGGAAAAGAAGGGATGAATTTGTGGCCGGCGCGCAGATAAAACGAGGGAGGGAGAGTGACAGACAAAGAGGGAGGAGGACATATGCTGAATGCTGAGATAGAAGATGAAATAGAGTGTGTGTGTGTGTGTGTGTGTGTGTGTGTGTGTGTGTGTGTGTGTGTGTCTGTGTGTGTGTGCGCTTCACGGAGGGTGGTGGCGGCGGGGGACATTAATTCCTCTCGTGTCCGGGGCCCCAGCATCACCAGGAAACCTTGTCCTCCTCCTTGCCTCCATGCGGCCCTCTCTCCACCCAGAGGATGCAGCCCTACGAGCATGAGACTTATCTTATCTGTTTCCCTCTCACATCGACCCGCCCAGCCACGCAACCCACCCCTTGGTGCTTCTGAGTTTTCAGCCGATCTCCGAGCTGCCCGGTCTCACGTTCGATTCTCGCCTCTCCCGCCCGTAGAACGCCATTGCCGCCGGGCCCCAGTGCCGGCGATAATGGTGTGCAGTTTCTTATGTTTGAGTTGTTGCTCTGGCTAATGCTAATCTGAGACGCTGTCTCAGCGGCCCATTTGTCAGCAGCTCGAAAACAAACCAAAGAAGTAGACAGTGAGAACGAGGAGGCATCCAATTAATATGAAATTGTCTCCAGAAGTCAAAAAGGCTTTAGTTCCACTTGAGTGTGTCTAAATGCACAGAGTAAGGCTAATTATAATCCCATGGAGTATTTATACTATTTACGCTTTGCCCCTGTCATTACTACAAGCTGTAATCCTCCGACCCGTGTTGTCTGCATGTGTTGATGAGCCTTATGCCAGTTGCCAAAAATACTTAAGCTTGTTTCCCATTCCTGAAGGATCCAGCGACCATTTCCTGCACAAACAATGTGGAATTAATCACCGTTACCATGGCGATGAGCAGCGAACAATATCATAATCAGTGCCACCATCAAGAATGTAGTTTCAATCCGGAGGGCCAAAGGTTTGTGTGGAAAGAAGAACAATGAGCTATTTTAGTCAAACTGCTATTCTAGATACACGGCAGCTTCATTAGAACTACCCACTGGGTTTATAACCTTCTGCAGGCCTCCTACCAACCCTCACCACTATTACAAACACTAATCTCCTATGTGTATTTCACCCTCCATCCTTCCTTCCATCCAGCAATTATGCCCCCCGCCATCAAAAGCCATCAAAACAGTAATTTCACTTTTTCACAGGCAGGCTTTTCACATTTCCTTCCGTGAAAGGCTTGAATCATCCCCTTATCTCCATGGCTATTACACAGTGTGCATGAGAGTGAAAACAATGGGCTCGGTGTGATGAGATCATGGCACTCCATTTCTCCAAGGCCACTCCGGTAGACATGGAGACAATCCAGCAGCAGCAAGGAGGATGGGGACGGCGAGGGCCGAAGGATTTTCTCGGTCACTGAGACCAGGGCTGTGAGGCAGGTCATCCCCAGTAATAAGAGAGGGAGAAGAGGAGGAGGAGGAGGAGGAGGAGGAGGAGGAGGAGGTGATGGCAGTGAAGGGTCTGGCGGCCTCAGTGGACATTTTTAAGGCCCTGACACTGAGGTCAGTGACTGGAACCCAAAGTTGGACCATTTATTCCTGCATGTGTGAAAACTCTCGCAGGAGCCTACCGATGCTGCTGCTGCTGCATGCGCACAGTGCTGAGGCGAGTTGGTCGGGGTCTTGCAGAGACAGAGAGAGAGAAGGAGGGAGTGCTCGGCTGAAAAGGATGTGGCAGAGTGAAGTGACAGGCGCGGGGACGGAGGCAGGAGGAGGAGGCAGGAGTTGCAGGAAGAGACAGCTCACAAGTGACTAAAACAGCAGGTCTGAGAACCAAAATGTCTACACCAACTCATCTTACTTTACTTTACCCTGACTGCAGCGATCTGAATTTCTTCTTTTTCTCTCTATCAGTGAGTATGATAGAGTTTTTCTTCAAGTCCCTAAAAGTAATATTAGTGTCCTTATATCCCTTTAAAACTTAGAAATATTTTTTTGCATAGACAGCCGTTTGTGACTTATTCAAATAAGAGTTTTTTTTTTTATTATTATTATGTCCACTAAAGAGGAGATGTTTTCACTTTGTTTGTCTGCCAGTTAGCAGGATTTCACAAAAACAACTCCACAGATTAACACAAAACTTGGTGGAAAGATGTGATATGGGTCAGGAAAGAACCCAGTCAATTCGGTGCAGATCAGAATAAATGGGCAGATCCAGTAAATTTGTTTCTCTGCAGAGTTTCTCACAGAATTCATTCAACCCATCTGTAGTGAGGAGGCGAATGCACGGGCACGAATGTCACAACCAATTTAAAGTGACAGGTACAGAAGCTAAAGAGCCAAAGACAAGTTCTTGCTTGAGATAAAACTGCATTGCACGATGAGGTCCGCCTGTCTGTGTGGACAGTAAGAACTTTATGGACAATAGGACATATTGGAAGTTATTAGTTGTGAGAAGTGTAAACATATTTTTGGGCTCATTATAAAACACCAGCAGGATAAAGTAGAAAATGGTGGGCTGTGCCAGTCTGGATAATAGATGGAAACACTGTTTTGACATGGTGAGATGGGCATCAGTGGAGGTACGGACTCTCAGACCACACCTCTAGTTGTCTATCTGGATCATTTCATAATTTTATAGAAATCAAACAATGCGGAAATATACTGTTCTCATAAGAGCTCATATATATTTTGAAAGCCCTTTCAGGGATCCAGGTCGAAAACCCATCCCAGGGTCGACTTGGGATAGAAACCTAGGTAGAATTAGGGGAACCTTATTGGTCACATGCTGTCCATTAAAGATGTTACATCAAAACTAGAAAGTACTCATAATCAATATTCATTTATCTTACCCAGAATGCCTTAGTAAAAACAAATGTTACTGAGTGAATTATTCTGGTGAAATGAAGGGAAGTAAACTAAACACATCTCTGCACATATGGGCACAAATAATTACTTTATAGATTTCAAGGAATCTGCAGGTGTATATCTATTTTTAGTTTATATTAAAACCTATACGATACTATTTTCACAATGAAGATCTTTATTCATTGTTCGTCAAAGTTGCATTATTCTTGCAAGGTAATGCAGTGCAGACTCATTAAATCAATCAATGCACGTAAACATAATTAGCAATGCAATTATGTGCAAGTTATATAGCTCTGCTAATTACTTTTCACACTGGATGAAAATAGATGGAACAGAGGGGAATATACAGCAGAGAACCAACACATGTGGATACAGGTTTAAAAAGTTAGGCATAAAAAATGTTTCTCGTTAAAAAGCTGAAACCCGGCCACTTAATGTTTTCCCTGAAGATTTAAAACAAGAAATGCCGTAAACCACTGTACGCTTATGAGACACAATCTGGTTCCGTGACATATTTCCCCATCTCCATTTCCATTACTGAGCTCTGTTCCTGTGTCTTTAACTCTCCATTTGTCTGTCTTTTGCAGCATGCACGCACACACACAAACACACACACACAAAACACACACGCACACACTTCCTCTCTATCTCTCACTCCATCTCTCTTCCTCTTTTTCTCATTGGAAAGGGGGAATCGGGTGGGGTGGAATGATCGTGTTAGGGGGTTCACAGAAGACTGACTGTTTATTATTGTCTTCGGCCCACTTAACTCTGACAGTAACAGAATGAGATGGGGAGAGAAGCGAGTGCCATTAATCACGGTGTCGGGAGGGCCCGAGCCGAGCCGAGACGCATCCATACTGCATGTGCCTGGGAGAGGAACACAAAGTGATTTTCAGGCCAGCCGGCCTCGTAGCGCCGCTGTGCAGCCTCCAAGTTCAGACTGCCGGCAGATGAAGAGTGCAGGGGGAAGAAGTGGGCAGCTCCTCACACTCAATCTTCTTCATATGTTCTGACACATTGCACCTCCAGCCACCCTCTGTTACCGGCAAACCTCAGCTAGAATCAGCGCTATTTAAAAAACCCAGGAATATCTCCTGCAGGGAGTGAGAGTGTCACTGCGGGAGAAGAGTCATTAACCTGGGCTTTTATTTTGAATTCATCATTGTAGAACGATGCTAACATGAGATCCGCTGGATTAAACCGGGCTGCAGGCAGGTCCAACTGATATATGAAGTATAAGATGTGGCTCTCGGCAGCATTAGCATACGGCCGCCACCAAACAGTGAATTGGGCTCACACGTCAATGACAGCCCCAGTCTGTCAGGCGTCAGACTGTGGGAGCCGGCCCGCTATGCAGGGACGGCGATGCAGCCCCGGTGCCCGTGCCACCCGGCTGATTGACAGCTGTGTCTCCAAAGTCTCCCCCCCCTCCATGGCGACGCCAGCCGCACACCTTCCTCCGCTATCAGTGACACCCAGATGTGCTATAGCAGCTGTCTCCAAGATTATTCCTCCGCGTCTCCGAGCCACCATCTACATAGACAGCCGTCTAAATATTTAATGGTGCCAGAAGGCGCCGCGGCATCGCGCACTTTAGCCCAGGAAATACAGTATCTCCAAGTGAGGAGATAGACTGTGAGGGATGAAAGTCGAGGACAGAGAAGTAAGAGAGGCAGAGGTGAAAGGCTGGCGGGTCACCACTCGGCCTGGCCGGGTTGAGTTACAGGTAAAAAACTAAGATGACAGTATATGCCACAGTTTTTGGACAAATGACAGCGGTGCAGCAATAGATGACAGGCTGCGTTTTGGATATACCCTGAGGACAACCTCGCCTGACATCAAATGTCTAACAAGCCAGACAACACCATTCTGATATCCTGCCATACCTTCAGGGAGAGAAACAGGCCCCCTTGAATGTGACATTGCTAACCATGATGCAAAAATTACAAGGTGTATATATGGCTGTCTGCCTCTATGTCTAGTTTTCCAGCTTCTTTATTTCCACGTGCATGTGCGTGTTCATCTGAGTGTGTCATCACTGACAGCTGATCAGAATACACACAGCGCCTGAGGTACTTTCTGTAATTTTGACTTTTTTTTTTCTTTTTTTTCTGGAGCCTTGGCTCAATCCCAAGCAACAGATTGCTGCTGTCGCTGGAGTTGTGCCTCACAGATGGAGCAGCATCACTTCCTGAGGAGCCTGACAGGATCAATCCAGGAGCTCATTCGCTTGCAGTCAATTAAGCCATGTTAGTTTTGACAGGAGCCATGGGCGAAATAACAGCCGTCACTGTCTGGGAGGAAAATATTGTGACCAAACAAAAAAAATAAAAAACGCACTTGTTTACTGGAGGGGGGGACTGACTCTGCAGAGGAAAGGGCTGTGGGCTGCACTGAGCCACAGCAGGAGCTCAGACATGACAGACAGCAACGGCTGAACCTCAGCTACGGTGAGAAGAGTGTAATTTGTTTGAAAACATGAAGCGCCCCTGGTGATTTAATGAATTCTAAACTGAGGACTAATCATGACCTTCATCGATTCTGATGGAATATTCAGTCCATCTGTCCGACTAATGCCCGTGCCTTTCTTTCTAAGCCAAGAATGCTCCTCCGTGTCTTGAGCACGTATTTTCATTCGAGTGGTATAGGTCATCGGAGGTGGTCATGGGAAAAAAAAAAATCCCCCAAATTCCTCCTCTGATTCCTGAATAAACCAAATTACTCTGAAGTGAATAATACAATACAGGAGAACGCAACAAGCGAGAGATCTCTGTGTACCACCCACAGAGAGAAGAGGTGGAGCTGATCTCTTTGAACCTATTGGAAGGAGAGTGAAACTCTTTGATTAGGACATGTAGGTAGGTAGCTGTGGGCGATGGACTGAAAACACTTGGCATCTGCTTGCAAGTCTCCGCACACCCGAGGTGAGGGACACACACACCGACGCGCGCACACTCTTCTCTGGCTGAGCTCGGCTTTACCCTGGGCATCATTACAGACACTACACATCCCTCCTTTGAAGGGTTATCAAGGCTCCTCATTAAAGATGTCCCTGGCTTTCTTAGTGATGTGGGCCTCCACAGGGCGTAATATACCCCCTTTAATTAGTTTGCAAACTCATTAGTGTGTGCCGGGCAATTAAATGTCCTTCCTTCAGAATAGTTTACAACAGGACAAAGGGATCCCGGGGGCTGTCAAGGAAGTAGGGCTGAAAGCCCAGACAACTGTCCCTTCTGCAGGGGACTGCCATTAGGGAGGCGCGGTCCCTCGACCAGACCTCATCGTCTCTGCTGAGGGACGAGACGCTTACCCTTTCCATTTACTCGTCTGGTTTATTAGTATCGCTGAAAGGGGCATTTCTACAACCCTCATAACAAACACACCTGATGTTGCCCATTAAAGTGTAACTTAACGTCCTCTTTTAGTGAGTCAGATTCATGGCTCCAGTGTGTGCGCATTCTGATCTCATGGTTTGTTTTGCTTTGCAGGTCAGATGTATTGAATATTGGTTTGTTTTCCGACTGTTGAAGTAGCCCTGTGCACTGCACTCTTATGTGTATTGGGGTTTCATATATTGCACTCCAAACTTGGCACCAATTTCTCGTGGCGCTGACCCTGGTTATAGTACAAACACTTTTCTCCTTACCATTTGTTTGGACGTCACAACAGGGATGGCAAAGCAGGCAATTGCTCAGGGTCTCGACCTGCGAGGGGGCCCCCGAGAGCTGCTGATTACTTTAGTCCACAGCAATGTTTTAAAATTGACATGGGGAGGTGCCATGACACTAGAGCTGCTTTCACACATGCACCGACCTCCTGAAATTACCAAGAGGGGCTGTATGTGAGAATGTCTGCGT
Organism: Pleuronectes platessa; assembly: GCF_947347685.1. Classification (NCBI taxonomy): domain Eukaryota; kingdom Metazoa; phylum Chordata; class Actinopteri; order Pleuronectiformes; family Pleuronectidae; genus Pleuronectes; species Pleuronectes platessa. The sequence continues at coordinate 6,455,843 of NC_070641.1, forward strand.
GAGATGCTCCGGATGATCTCCGATTTTTTTTCCTGCCTGCCCCCTTGAAAAATGTACTGAAATATCCAATTGGGCCCAAGTGAGAACACAGCCGGAGATTATCGGGAGGATTACGTAAAGCCAGTGGTCGTGTCGATGACATTTCTGTGACAGACGTAAGACTGAAAAGACAAAAAAAGAAAATAAACATCTGAGGATGAAAAAGAGATGTCATGGACGTATAGAAGATGCCAACGAACACGTCAACCTGGAGAGATTTGAGGGTTTTTTGTGATACGGGCAGACACCAGTGTCAATGTGCTGCAATCAAAAAACGTGTGATCTCCGCAGTTATGTCTTTCTGCCTGCATGCTGCACTACTTGAAGACTTCAACATGTAAATATGTGTGTATGATGTGTCTGAGATGGTTGTCAATATTTGCACATGTAAACGTGATAAAGGGAAAATATCATTCAATTATATTTCACGAGTATCCATGACAGAGATATGCAGTCGGACAAAACAAGACAGAGGCATAAATAGGTAGAAAATAAATATATATATAAATAGAGGGTTTATTCAGAAGTACCTGAACCCCTTGAACTGTGTGATAACTGGCTCCTCTCGTTTCTCTTGATCATCTCTGAGATGTTTGTTTGGGCCTAAGGAAGTTTAAGTCATAGTCGGTGCGATTTGGACATGTGATATATTAAATATACACTTTATATAAACTTTGAATAAACAGACGAGCAGCGCTCAGTAGCAGCGGCAGCTGGGACTCAACAATGTAAGTGACGTTGATGATCCTGGCAACAGCGTGTTCATGACAACGTTAACGACAACTGATTTTACAGTTATACGTTATGTGTACTTACTCAGGCGACACTAAACTTTAAATAAACAGGCGAGCAGGTCAGTCCACTGAACCCTAAGACTACTGCTGCTACAGGTCACTTCCACACCTTCAGAGAGAAAACTGCAACCAGCATCTTCAAAGACCAAGTAAAGCGCCAATTACAAACAGGTTAATAATGGACACTGCACTAGTGATTCTTAAATAGAAGGACCTTGGATCAACCTGGACTCTTCTTATAGAGCTGGCCCAAACTGAGGTGTCTGGGGAGAAGGGCCTTGGTGAGTGAGGGACCCAGAACGTGCTGGTGAGTCTGGTTGAGTGTCTCCACAAAGGATCTCGGGAGATCTTCCACAGATCTGTGCAAAGGGTCTGAATACTTAAAAGACAAAAAAATCAAATAAGGCATAGTTCACCCAAAAAGGATAATACACTCATTATCTACTCAGCCCTATGCCGGTGGAGCGGTTGGTGAAGTGTTTGTGTCCACAAAAAACGGCTGGAGTTTCAGGGGTAAACAGCATAGCAGCCAAATCCGATACAGCTGATGAAATTAGGGGCTTATCTTCAGAAGTACAAAAAAACAACAGATAAAAAAAAACTACATAGCAAGCCTCTATACTGCTTGTGTGGTGTCATCCAAGTGTCCACAAGCCCCGACATTCATAGTCGACACTAAACGAGGTCATTAACAACGTGTTTTACAGCATTACTGTTCGCTGATATCTTCCGATGAGGTGCATTCTGGGGCTGTCGGATATGCTAACGTCCACTAGCTTAGCCACTTCTGCTGGACTTCTTTGGGTAAAACCCGGCGGAAATGACTTCAAATTCACCCGAATATGAACGTCGGGCTCGTGGGCGCTTGGACTACACCAAACGAGCAGTATGGAGTTATGTTGTTTTTATTGTTGTTTTATTAACGCCTGAAGATGGTTCACTAAAATCTTCAGTTGTATTGGATTCGGCTGCACCACTGTTTACCCCTTAAACTCCAGCAGTGTTATTGTGAACTCAAACACTTCCCCAACCCCTCCACCGGCAAACTGGTGAGTAGATAATGAGTGAATTATCATTTTTGGGTGAGTTATTCTCTGAATGCTATATTTATGTTATCCCTTTTTGTATAAAAAGGGATAACATAATGCTAAATTTCTTAAATGATGTTTTCAGTCTCTGGTTGTTTTGTATTGTGTGAGGACTGGTTAGGGAACACATTTAATTGGTGTATGGCTACAAAATATCAACCTGTGAAAAACTGGAATTCTTCATGAATACACTTACACTGGTTGGGAATGTCGTTATTCTGGAGGCTACGATACAAACGGCTTCAATTTTGAAATGGTAAAATGTTCAATGTGTCTGTATGTGGAATATATATATATATAAATGTGGTTTATCATGAAGTTCACAGCTCTGTGATCTCTTTGATACTGGCCCCAGAGGAGCCCAAGGCACATTCCAATGCACTGTGACTCTCTATAAATCCAGCCAGCATGAAATCTCAAGGAGCTCACGTTCAGAATGGAGCCAATCTGCCTGTTTACAGCATCTCATCTTACACAGATGCCTCGGTGCCTGCCCCGCAGAACTGCTCCCCCCCCTAACATGTTTGCAGGGGTGTTCATCCTGAACAAAGTGATTGTATCATCTGGGCCTACTCTTCCATTTGTGTTGCTGCTTCTACTGAAACCCGTTTCAAGCTGTGTCACCCACAACTCAGGCGAAGTTTGAAAAATGGAAGAAGGGAACCATGCAAAGTGGACACATTCTCCAGCCTGCCGTAAAATAACCAGGGGATGGACCATTAGCCATTTGCTGCTACCGACCGAGCTGCACATCTCGCATCTGCACAAACAGAAGGTCACGAGAAACTTAACAAAAGGACGTCACAAGGAGGAATTAATGTTAAGGAGAGAAAATGTCTTTCAGTAAGTTAAAATTCATAACGCAAGTGAGAAAAGAAGCAGATGCTGCTTCATTTAGTCTAAAGGCCTGTGCAGTAGATAATCCAGCTCGTTCTCTGACCCTGCTCGGGATGACTTGACTAAAATGCCAGCTGCACCTCCCTCTCCCCGGTGTTAGCCCCCCGTTAGCGAGGAGCAGGGTGGACTAGACATGTTCCACCACTTTTCCGAGGCACCAACCAGTCAATTTGTCATCCGGTGAAGAGGTTGAACCATTAATTAAAGTGGAGAGCTGCCGCTATCAGGCCCCGGCTAAATGTCACATGATAAATAACGGCAGAAGATCTAAAAAAGCTCCCTTGGAGTTTCCTTCACTCACAGGGATAAAAGGCCACACGCATTACAGGCTAACTGCATATCAATATGTTAAATAGGTTCAATTGTATAAATTGATTAAATGACCCAATTGCGAACCAGCAATGCTTCAAAGGCCCTGTTGTTTGAGCAGTGAATGTTGACAATGTCACGTAGGCTGGCTGTTAATGGAAACCAAGCAGAGAGAATGTGGCGGTGAGTGACATTATTAAAGTAGATGATGGGTTTCTGAGCAGATCATTCACTGAATGCAATCGATAGCACCGTGTCTAAACGCTCGGGCAGAAATTACACTTCAAGCCATATTGCCTAGGGTAAAATGACACTGCCATGAAAATGCATTGCTATGGACACTATTAGAAACGATTGGCTAATTACATCCAGCAGGAATCTGGATTCTTTATTAGTCCCCCACATTCCCCGCGAAGAAATGGCGGCGTGCGCCAGACAATGCCGCCTCAAATGTGACCCGTGCATAAATATAGTTCGGCAGGCAGGGAAACTGTCTGACTGTACAATCCAATATTTCCAAAAGCCTGTTGTTTGATACCAAGTCAATTGCAGAAGCACTGACAACCCTCTTTGCACCCCCCCCCCCCCCCTACTCCCCCAGCCCTCCAGAGTACATCAGCATATCATTTCAAAATTGCTTCATTTCACTCTTGCTTATTATCAGGCAGTTTAATCTTGACCCTTCAAATCTAAAAAATTATCGCCCTGTCTCTTGTCTTCCCTTCCTCTCGGAAACCCTTGAACGTGCTGTCAATTCCACTAAATTCCTCTCTCATCTCGCAGCACTTGATCCCCTAATCTTGCCTTTGTGTCACTCACTCCACAGAAACTCTTCCTCTGTAACTCGCTGCCTCACCTCCCCGGTTTCAACACCCCATCCCGCCGCCCTGTTTCACACAACACAGATCAGCCCTATGTGCTCATTTTGATCAAATGATGTACAATTTACTACCAAAATACTTTACAGACATTCAAATAAATCAGACTAAAAAGTGAGGGGAATATTCAGCAGCTGCTTTTTTTTAAAACATAATTCATTTTGGCCAACATCAGAAATACAATAGATACTTATAATTTTCCTCTGCCGAGGAGGTTACGTTTTCATGTCTTTTAGAAGGATTATGCAAAAATTGGTGGAAGGGTGGAGTTTGGGCAAAGGTAAAACAAATTAAGATTTGCAGAGGATCCAGATGAACAGGTATATTCACCTTTTTACACCTTTCTTTAGCTCTTTGTCTGTTTGTTACCTCTGCAAAGGAGGTTAGGTATTTATGTGCGTATGTCAGGTCTTGTTAGCAAGATAAAGCAAATACCATTCTTTACCACTTTGATATACGGAGTTTAACAACATTGTCCTTGATTTCGGAGATAATGAATTATGGGTCTGTTTCGGGGACATTAATATGAATGTGTGAAATGTGGTGCGGCTTAATGGAATTTCAGGAGAATGTGCGCCTCCAGTTTATTTTTTAGCAGGATTAGGCAAAATCTACTGAAGAGATTTCAATGAAACTTGCTGGAGGGATGGGCCAAGGTATAACTCACAAAAGTTTGGTGCAAATTCTGACAAAGGGTTGGATCCATGGAATTCTAATCACCTAACACAGCATATTTTGACATTTTTACCAATTTCTCACAGAATAATTTATGAGTGTGTTCCATTTGGTTCAGATCCAAATAAATCTGGTGAATTAAAATGTGTTTCATAAGGGGACTGTTGAACCTTGGCAAAGGCATGCTCTTTACTGAGTGAGAATCTTTTTTGGGGGTTTAATTACACAAAAAAACAATTTGATTTCAACTCGGTGGAGTACATACTGAGGAATAATGCATTCACTTTTGGAGCGGATTGAATTAAGGGTTCGGATCCAGGATTTTTTTTGCCACTTTAACATTTTTGTGAATTTCTGGAGAAAGAATGCAGATATCTTTGAGGGGACTGACATCTTTGATTGTGGATTGATTGACTTTAAGGGGAATGGTGAAATGTACACACCATAAAGTGAGTATGATGCTAATTTGGCATTGTTCTGTTTTTAACATTCACTTATAGTGACTGTAGCATGATTAATATATTTAAGGTTTCAAATTTTGCTTAGGCAAGTCAAAGCACTTTGGTACGATTAGGAGAAGATTCCGATTTTGGAAAACACTTCGACACAAGATTTATGTCGACACAAGATTATTTGTGTGTTTGTTTGATAAAACCATTAAGTATTCTATCAACATCATTATTCACAGATAAAGGATGCGCTCTCTATCCCCTTAACGTGCTGTTGAACCAGGAAAACCATGTGCTCCTTCCTTATGTTTCCCAGCTGTGGAAGATTTTCCTCCACAGTAACGCTCCAACGTTTATCCTCCCGACTACATTCGGATCATTTCTACAGCTGAACTGAACGGATGCCAAGGGTGGCAACAGGTTTGTTTGGTTGTGAAAACCTGTATGGATATGTGGAGATCATATCTAAACATCTCTTTTTATCCTTTCTTTCAGGCAGAAAAATGGGAAAACTCTCCTTGTATGAATGTCTGTATTGAAAGACACGTGCTTGAAGACAGTTGCCGTTACTGCATCTAAACTGACGGAGGGCGGATCTGATTACCACGACTGCTCGCTGGTGTGTCATCATTCTCTGTTCAGCTTGGTAACTGGTCAAGCTGCTCCACATTCTCATTCAATAACTGCACGACTAGTGACCTGCATTCCTTCCATTTCCAGCATTCATGCTATTATTCTTATATACATGCTTGTCCGTCATGTGCTTTATATCCTTTATCTTACATAAAGGGCAACCGCACACACATCTTACATGCATGTACTGCTGATAATATTATATATATGCAGCAGATACATATATGAAAGTGAAAATAAATACCCTTGAGATTAAATGAATGTTTGTGAGAGAAAAAATGTGTGGATGTGGATATGTGAGAATAAACACGTGCTAGTGGCACAGCGTGAATTACGCTGGGTATTGATCATCATCTGTTTGAGATATTGTGCTGCGTGTGCACCATGTGATAGAAAGAGCACATCTGTAATGTATGTGCAAATTCCACCTCTCGTCAGTTTGTCATCCATTGCCAGAATCTACACAATTTGTTAAACATCTTCATCAACCGATACAAATACACTTAATAATTCAAGCCTCACTGGTGTGCTTAATCTACCTCGTTTGCTAATCTCCCCAATAATTCATTTGTTTGGTGATTAATTACACTCATTTGTGTCATGTGGAAACAACATTTGTTTTTAATTGTCCATGTCAAAGGAATTTTCCAGTCGTCCTGTGTATGCTCGCGCTGGTTTTGGAGCCTTGGTCACCGCGGGGCTCCGGCGTTCGGCTCCTCTCTTCCGATTCCTCTACATCCGCCAGCGATCGGATCCTCCACCGTTGCGCCATATGTGGCATCACAGTTAATTACTCAAGAGAAATTGGCTGAAGACGCAGCATAACAGCAGGTGAGGAGCTCCAGCCCAGAGCTAAACCAACAGTAACTGGTCAAGCTCAGCTGCCCTCGCTCCTCCACTGCCTCAGACGCGCGGGATGGGATCATTCACGCTGTTTGGCCTTCATTACAGATCAGGGAAGGTGCAATTAGCAGCAAACCCCCCACTGGTTTATAATTACCTTAAGACACCCACTTAAAGAGAGAACCTTATAAATCAGTTCCTGTTGCCTATCCCCGCCCTGGACGCTGCATTATGCCGACAGATGTCAGCTGCAGCAATGGACGGGCCCCTCAGTGGCAGCGAGAGCAAACGACACCACAAGCTGCTCTAATGAATAAGAATGGCTGTCAGGTCTGGCTTTACGGGGTTCTGCCGCAGGTTCACGGCTATATTTCTTGTGAATTGAGAAATAATAAGAAAGGAAAAGGGAGCAGCCAACAAAAGGTCCCCCTCACCCCCCCCCCCCCCCTTTTCTGTGACATTTTTGCAGAAATATCATTTCTAATTTACAAATGCAAACGATAGTAAGGTGGTGTAGAGTGGTGGACTGAGTTGAACTTTATTTCAGGCCTTTTTTTGGGGGGGGGAGGGACATCTGCATCCAGAGAAGACGGATCTCCTGTTTGAATCAAGTTTAAATCGATAGAAATTAAAAACCACGACATTTATTTTTGAATAGCCTACCATAAAGCTATCATCATGTTGCACACTTGTGACGTCATTAACTTTTGTTCATAATGCATGGTGGCGCCAGAGAGTTATAGTTAAAATCACTGTTATCTATTGAATATCTTGGGATTCAATATGTTGTATTTATATATTTGGCTAAAGTGGATTTAGAAAAAATAGTTTTGTTACTTGTTTTATTTACAACCCATTTTTAATATGGTTTATTGACTTACAAAAAATATTTTTCTCTTAGGATATACAGATTTGAAAGATATGAAGCATTTGCAGATTATCCAGGAGTTGACATCACAATAAGAACAAAGACCGACTGCAGAGTTCAAAGGGTTAACAATGAAGCGTCTAAAACCTTATTTGCAGGCAGAGCATCTTTACTGAACACCCGCTGTGTTTCAATTATGGCAAAGTATTTTGGGTTTAGTGCGGATGGGAAATGAAACACAAAATCCAACAAAAGTATCACACAGACAAAATCCTGCAGAAGGTTTTCATAAACAAAGCACAGATTTGGTGTGGTTTTCAAGAGTGAGGGGGGGGGGGGGGGGGGGGGTCTTTTGTTTATCAATCGCTCCAAACAAGCAAAGAAGATCCCATGCAAAAGAAAAGTCGGCTCAGACTATCTGGTGTCTATTGTCCCTGATCTTTTGTGTTAGATTTTTCTATAGTTTTGTGAAAATTATCAATTCATTTTGTACTTCAAAGCACAATTTGACGAGACAATTTAATACCAATTATTAAATCGGGTTTTAAATGAACTCGATTGGGAGAATGAAACACACAAAGCAAGCATATTAATTTCTAAGTGGCTGTGCAATACAAAAAGAGAAAGCTCGACCTTCACTCTGATGCTGTTGTCAGGGACCAGAGGAAAACATGAATACCTTTACAGGCGACGGACAAAGGGAGACGAGTCACGCAACGTTCCTGTCCCCGGAACACACTGAGAGCCACCATTGAGAAGACCACCTCCTACCTCTCCACCTTCGTGTTTGCACCAAGGGAACGCATCGCTGGAGTACCTGCAGCCACGGAAGAAAACCCACTAGACTTTGTGGAAAGTCAGCACAGATATGGCAACGAATCTCTCTCACTCTAAAAATAAACCTGAATGAATCTCTGAGGTTTAATGAACAAAGTTTGTGCAGAGGGAGATTATTATATGAGAAAGATGAATACATTTTCAAGGGAGGCATACTGAGAAATAAATGTCTTTTCAAACAGTAAAGAGGCCTCATATCTTCCATTGAGAGAAATTCATTCAGTGAAAAAAAAATAAAGATTGCTTTGGTGTCTCAGGTTAAGTCCCACCACAAAACGCGTGCGAGGAAAAGAAGCCGGCGCGAAGCATCTAAACGGCCTGCTGCAGGGGAGCAGCTCAGTGCAATAAGAATAACTTCCCCTGGCACGATGAGGAGCGTTGTATTTCTCTGGGAATGAAAATGCGATATAAATAAAGTTGGTGCTTTCCTGTGATACGTATCATTTTTTGGTAACGCCGGTTTGACACAGTCACTTTACATCTGAACCAGGGGAGCAATTTGACAGAAAAAATATTCAGCAGTGATAATGAAAATATTAAGTTGGACTTTGAAATCTTGGTAAGGGAAGCACAGATGAACGATCCGACCATACTGGATGAATCAAACATGAAAGTATTCGGAGCAGTCTGCTTTCCGCCTGCCTCATTGTCTGATTCATCCACATGTAACCCTCGGGAGTCCTGGGCTATTTTAGATGTTGGCTTCTGATTCTGCCTTTATATACCCAGAAAACTAAAAATCTTTCAGCACAACATTATCTATATGACCAGACAATGAATTTTTCACTTTGACATATGGTATACGAACATATTGGACCCTAAAAGACACATTACGTGATTGGACCATGCGGTTGTGATACATAGCCCTTTACTGCTTTGGCTTGTCCAGCTTGACAAAAAGTGCAACTCGTTGCCTCAAGATCCCGAAATGTCTGTGACCCCCTGACTGACTGATCATGTTACGCCAATAGAGGGTGTATAAAGATGAATGACGTGTCTCCACTTCCTCGGACTATCCCGAAATTTTGCCAAAATAACCCACCTTGTAATTACAAAACCTGTGAAAAACTCCGGTTTAATAAGAACTAACAAAAACTGAAAACCATATTTGAGAAAAAATATATATTCAACTTCATGGTTGTTTGGTTCATGTCTGATCTACTACCATGGATGAGGCCCTTGCTGCAGTCAGCCACCAGGGGTCAATCAAGATAACTACAACACCCCTGGCTGTGTGTTTAAGTGTTGGACATGCTGCTCTTTCAAAACAATTTGGTGTCAACTGTGTCTTCTATGTCATCGGGGAGCATTTGCAGCGGTTTCTCAAAAGCTTTCAACTACATCCTAAGTGGACCTTTGTATCGGATCCTCTGGTGACTGAACCTAATCCAAAATCCATCTCAGCGGAATCGTTTGCTGCTATTGGATAAAAACAGTCGATGCATAAAGGCTTTTGAAGCCTCTGACCTCACCATACAGTCTCTCCAAGGTGAATGAAATGTTTTATTAAGCTAGTATGTTACACATTTACCAGACACTGAAGTTAATGTTACACGACAACTGTGCTTTAGCTTGTGAATTATGAAAAATGTGGTCAGATTTCCGCGACGGTAGCTGGGTTCAAATTCAGGTGCCTCATCCTGTGGAGGCTACATTTGAGGATCAACCCCATAACAGTGTCGTTTAAAGGTGGCCGACAAATGCATTATTCAATTCCCGTGCAACACAGGACCCGACGGGTGGATACCGATGGAAGAAGGACACTGTTAGCAGAAAATCAGGAATGTTATATTTCAAATAAAGCTCCATCTTGGGCAGCTACAACAATAACTGCACCTGTTCCTTCTGTTACTTTGTTTACGCTGCAACTGCACTTGTTACAAATCAAAGGGCCCTTTGCAGTAAGACTCTTAACATCATGTTGCATATGGTTGATGAGTCTTACATGAATTTGTTCAATTGACACGATGTTTGTCATGTTCATGCCTCTCATCGCGTATAAACGTTAAAATGTTACTATATAATACATAATCATAATCTCTCCCCCTTCCTTCACTCTCTCTTTCTGTCTCTACTCAACCAGTCGAGGAAGATGGCCGCCCACCAAGCGCCAGGTTCTGTTCAAGGTCACTTCCTGTTCAAGGGGAGTTATTCCTCGCAGCTGTCGCCGAGCGCTCACTCGTGGAAGATTGTCAGGTCTCTGTGAATTACACATCACACTCCGCTCCATGGGAAACATGCCTTGAGATCGCTCCTATACAAATAAAATTGACTTGGGTACACTGAATAATTAATAGGCTCCACCACTAACAGTGTCATTTGCCTCATTATAAATTCTCTTACAAATCAAACCTGTGTTTACGCACTGGAACAGTAATGGTCCAGCACGGAGCAGAGCACAGGAGAGGAAGTAGCTCTCCATGTGCTGAGAGGCCCGAGGGACAGAGCTCAGGTAGAGCAGCCGAAAGAAATACCAATACAGAGTGAGACGTCCACAGAAAGAAACAGAGGAAAGACCTGGTAGAGTTAACATATAATTACATAACTGTTCTTTCTCAAATCAGATATCTGAAGACACGAGTGCAGAGTGTTGTCAAGGATGTGATGTACTACTTCAGTTTAATTTAACAACACATAGTCATGAGACCAATTAAAATAAAAGAATTATAATTATATTACTGAATATCCTTGTTACAAATAGTACGAGATTTTATAGAGCCAACCGTATGCTAGGTGTTGACCCTACCTCGTTTATATCTCGGTAGTTTAATCTTTAAAATACAGCTATTTATTACAAGCTGATAATATATTAAGCTTTTAAAATCGTGTCGAGCAAAGTCGCTAATCGAATAGTGGAGTAAAATGTACATTTCCATAAAATATTCATTTCCATCTCTAATCTAGAGGTGTAGAGCTGCATAATATAGAGAGTAATACCACAAACGTTCTATCTAAGTGCAAGAGCTAAGAAAATGCATAGATTTATACTCAGCAAATCGAGAAAGGCACGATTATATAACTGCTAAACACCAGTTTGATCTCATCACACAGATATATGAAGGTACTGGTTTTCAATATGATGAAATGCAAATTGTTGACCGACTATTAAAACACCTATTGGTTTGTGAGCTGCTATTTTGAAGCCTCGAGTTTGCCATTTTGTTAAGCGCCCTTTCGTTTTTTTTAAACAAGCACTGACCATATTTGGAGGAGTGGGGGTGGAGCCTGATTGAGAGCGTGAGGACACTACGCCCACTTGCACCTGAGACTTTCACCCATTGGACGCCACTAGCTGTCAATCACAGGGTATCCACACCCCCAATGCATACATTTCTTTATCGTCTATCTGAAACTAAATGGGACCATTATTTATAAAATAAACATCATGATATATTGAAAGGAACTAGAGACTAGGGATTAAGACCATAAACTAAAAAATGTTGACTGATGTTATAAATCAAATGAGAGGTAGAATTCATTTTCTCATAGACTTCTATAGAAACAACCAGTGGAGACGCACTGTGCTGGTCATCCAAGAGAATACAGGTTCAAGACACTTCGGCATTGCACTCACTTTCCAGACCCAGAATTTACGACAATTATTATGTAAAAGGGACACATAACTCACTTATGACAATTTATCTGGCATTTTTGGTCTGAAAAGAGTTATTAACCAATAAATTAACATCACCTTCCTGTCATCACAAAAATAAGGGTACGGTCGTGGAGAGAGACCATCAGCCTGTCAGTCGGGGTAAGTCGGCGCAGCTCTCACTTTTCTCTCTCTCTGTCTCTCTCTCTCTCTCTCTCTCTCTCTCTCTCTCTCTCTCTTTCTCTCTCTCGCTTTGAGAGGCTCCAACTGAGATTCCTTTCAAAAAGTGCTGCTATTCTCTCTGAATGTAATGACAGAGAGAGAGAAAGAGAGCGAGAGCGAGACAGAGACAGAGCCATAAACGGAGAGTGTTTTCTATTCATGGTCTAACCGGCCCGTATAGCTTTTATTTGGCCTTGGCGGCAGATATCACAAAGATGAGAAATGCTTCAACATGAGGACATGTGGTCAGCTCAGCTGAGCTGCTGAGTGAACATAAACCAGATAATTCACTTTCTGTCAATCTCCTGCTTCAGCTTTGAGTCCCATATATAGAACTGGATGGTTTAAGTGATTGTTTTTACTTTCCCTCTTCATCTAAGTCAAAATAAATTGAGAATTTGTTATATTGCACGTCATTCATAATATCATTGTAACGTGTTGTAATCTAATGTTCCAGGAATCTGTCCGTGGCTCTCATATCTCGAGATCTGTTCATCCAATCAGCTTCACACTTGGCATGTGTATTGTAAAGGGCCTGGGGAATTGCAGCGCTGAATTTGATGGGACTCAGGACTCATGAGCAGCAGCAGATGGGACTCAACTTAAAGGGATAGTTCACCCAAAAATGAAAATTGACTCATTATCTACTCAGCACTATGCCTACCCTTTAGGAGTTTCAGGGGTAAACAGCGTTGCAGCCAAATCCAATACAATTGAGGTAAATGGTGACCTCTTCTTCAGACGCTAAAAAAACATAACATGCCTCCATACTGCTCCTGTGGTGTCATCCAAGTGTCTGTAAGCCTCGGCATTCATATCCAACTCAAAGTGACGTCATTTACACCTATGTCCTCTGATATCCTCCTCCTGGTTACAGCCGCAGGAAGTCGCTGACGTTGTCTTCCGAGAACTCACGATAGCTGCAGTTACTGCAGAAGTAAGGAGGAGGAGGACAACAGCACCGTCACAGCAAATTGTTCTCCAGTTCGAGTTTCTGCGTAGTGAGTTGAGCCTCACTGAACTTTGAATGAACGGGCGAGCAGCAGTGGTGCAGCCTAAAGGCCGAATTATAGTCCTGCGACTGCAACCGCGGAAGGCCACGCAGCTGCATCGACAGACTCGTTTTGGTTTATACTTCACTAACGTGCTGCGCGTGTTGCAACGCAATTCACCGCAAGAACCCTAGGCGGAGTAACGTTTTTTGTTGAAGACAAAACACACAAAGAAGAGACGTCTTCTTCTTCGACGACTGTTTATTTACATCGCCACTCCGGCTCCTCATAGCCTATTTCTGGCGGACAAATCGGCCAGTCAGTGACGGGTTATACAAGTGGTCATACTTTCAGATCTCTTCTGCCAAGTGCTCATCTATTTGGTCCATATTCGTTCTTCTAAATCTTCCGTGATTTCCGCGTATTGTGGGGCATGAAACCGGAAACTAGACTCCGGACGGGATGTAGTAAGCAGACCAATCACAAGCCTTGCCGGCTGCGTGAGGCTCGCGTCGCTTTAGTCGTATAGTTAGAAAAATTGGCGGACGCACACAAGACGTGAGGGGGCACGCGAGGGGCGTGTTGCGTGTCTTGCGTGCATGCGTGCATGCGTACAACCCGACTATAAATCGGCCTTAAGGGTTCTGTTGACTGGGTCCCACAGCCAGTTTTTAATTAAAAAAAAAAATCTGTGACCATCATTACAACAGAACTAAGAGCCCATCCCAAACTCAGGCCACTGCACTGCATGATACAACTAGATGATTGAAGTGTTGTTTGCGTTGTAAATTGGCCCTCTTCTTCTTAATTCATAATTAATTCAGATAAATCTAGATTCTCTAATATTATTATTAGTTGGCTGATTTGAGACTAATGGAAAAATCACCTTTCACTGAGCCAATTTGTCATTTATATGAGCGCTAATGAAGGTGTTTCAATTGATGAAAACACTCAGTGGCTATTCTGGATCATATCACATGATCTTGAACAGTTTTGTTGTGTTGTGTTTTTTTATTTGAAGCTCAAATCTGAGCTAAGAGTGTCAGGAAGTAATTTAGGTTCTCAAGAGAATGTGACAAGAGAGCTGAAGAGGGTTGTGATACATAATTGAAAGCTCCAGAACAGCTACGAAACCGACCTCGTGCAAAGTTTTCTGTTTCCCCGACTGCTAAAGCCAAGGTTGCAGATAAAACTTTGAGCATCACCTTCTTTCAAGTGTTTCTCAGTTTTTAAATTTGCATGCTGCAGTTTTCGGTCTTGTTTTAGAAGATTCAGATGCTCATTTATAGAAACCTCTTGAAACGAGTTAATTAGCATTGGAAATAGATTTGAAACTGTGTCTCTGAACTGGCAGCTTCTGTTTTCCTTTCATTTGTTTTGAGTAAATAAGGTTTTTAGGATTCAAATATTGAAGAAAAAACAAGGAGTTGATATTAGTTGGACTTATTTGCATACTATTAAAAAGGCACTGGCACACAGAATTTCATCAATGAAACAGTAATTAAAAACTAAGGTATTTCTGTCTTGCTGAGTTTATTTCTGAATCACTCTTGCACAACTATTTATCTGAACAGTAGAGTTTCAATCTGATGAATTCAAACTCTCCTTTGTCTGTTCGACAATTCATATGTTGAAATTACACAAATTATGTCATAAGTACTTTTTTTTCTTGCACATTGGACTTTATATCATCGTTGTCTCCATATGCAGTGATCCTGTATTGTGTCATATTTAGTTTTTCATATCTGTCATGTGTCAGGTTTTCAATGTATTTTTGAATGACCTGCTGCAACCCAGTCCTCTTAGGTTAATATAAGAGATTGATTTGACCTAGTCAGTATCAGCTTATTGGTTATAAAGGTCAGCAAAATTGTTTTTATGTAAAGAAATCTATTGTAATAGTTTAAGTCTCTCAGCACAGAGTCAGCTTTTATTTTTGGAAATTTTCCCTCTCCGCTGTGACTATGTATGTGTGTATGTGTGTGTGTGTGTGTGTGTGTGTGTGTGTGTGTTCTGACCGTGGCCGTCAGTTCATCTGTCACAGTTGCTATAGCCGGACTCTTCACATTGGGAGGTCAGTGAAAGGTAAAGGCTTTACCCTCTCGCTGATTCCTGGTGACACCCGCTGCCGAGCTGCGAGTCCGTCTGACGCAGGCTGAAGAATCGGTTCCAGACACACACTCAACCTCTTTGTCTAAACTGCCGTTCTCAAATACCAGTTCACTCACTTCCCCTAATCAGCTGTCAATGTACAATTATTTAGGGTCGCCCTCTGTTACCAGACATCCAGACATCCAGACATAACGGGTTGGACCACATAATTAAAAACCTGTTATTAAGTTTAAAGATTTCAGATCAAGATCATATTTCTGCGGTTTTTCTTTCCTCAAAGAAACGAGTTCGGCTTTAGTCAAGCTTCACTTGCACCATATCAACATCATTTGTCACTTCTCCTTTTTCTTTAATAACTCGCTCGATATTAGCAAATTAAATGAACTTTTTTTTCTCCGCCTTTTCCTCTCAGACTTTTGTGAGAAATTATAGGTTTCTATGGTTGACAAGACGAAGCAGGACAAATAAATCAATAGAAAGCAAATGAAAGCAAATTGAATCTATTAAAGTAAAATTACTGGGAGAAAGAAAAAAAAAATCAGCTGAACGCAACATAACCCACGGAGTCACGGCCGCAGACAATTAATGACAGTAGGAGCAAGAAGGTGCTGGCTCATTAAGCCTGGCCGGTGCATGCAGACAAGGCCAGCAGCCGCACCACAGCAGAGCGGCACCGACCAGTCGGCTCGGCTAAAGTGGAGCTGCAAACCCGCAGGCCCGCGGGGATGCAACCTTCCACCTGCAGCCACCAGAGGGTAAACACCAGGGGTGTGTTTAGCAAAGATTTTGCACAAAAAAAGAAAAGGAAAAACATAAATTAGAAAAGATGAGCTTCCCTGTGGCCTCCCCCGTCCTCTCGGCGCCTCCCCCGTCCCCTCAACACCTCCAACGTCCCCATGCCTCCGCCCATACCTGAGGAATGCCAAGCAGCGGGGTGCCACGGAGGACCTTCAGATCAGTGCGAGCCAGCGAGGGGGGCTCTCCCGGGCAGCAATGAGTAATTAGCACTAATTAGTGGCAGTGATTAACCGCACTGGGGAACGTGGGGGCCGGAAGGGAGCAGATTGATAGAGCTGGCCCTCCTAACCCATAGAGGCTCCACTGCATCTTAAGCAGGGGGAGGAGGCTGGCTGTGGCTGCCAGCCAGATGCTACCGCGGCCATAAATAAAAGGTGGCGCATGCATCAAGCATCCGAGCAGCCATTTCAGCAACAGGGAGGTGAGAGCTGATGTGTGACGACTGTAGCAAATCAAAAGGTGTCAATTCATGATACCCCTAAGGCAGGGATATTCAAATGTGGCCACGGGTCGAAATAGACCCTCAAGTCATTTCAGGTCCTTCGAGTGATCCTGGGCAGCTAATTGAAAATAGTATTGATTCACGTGTTCGATAAAATGTCGGTCTTGTGTAAATTAGCGCCAATAACTGAATAAATTATTGGTTATTAGTTAACGGCCCAGTGTTGTCTGCAAACAGCAAATGGCCTTCAGGACATGGCAGCAACCAGATCAACCTTGCTGTGTTTACGGCAAACAAGAAACCAGCTGAGTGAGAAATCCGGCGTCCATATATTCACCATACTTTGTAAAAACACAAAGAAATGTGTGTTTAGCTCCTCAAACTGACTTTGTTCTGCCGAGGGAACTTGACATGTTTAAGCTTTGAGGAAGTACAAATTGTCAGTTTCACTCAATCAATCAACATGTTGTGATGTTTCCCTTTAATGCCACTGCACTGCTGTCACTGCGATACATTCCTTATACCGATCATGTGTTCATGTGGCCAAACAATTGTGTTTTTCCTTCATCCCCTTCCCCAATTATAGAAAGCAGGGTCAATTCAAGACATTCATGAAACTTGCAGAATGTGTGTAAGTATACTCACTGGCTGTGGAGTCCGCGTAGCAGGAAATTTAATTTGTGAGCAAACCAAAAAGAGGTCCGCAAAGTCTGTCGTTCATTGTTATTTCATCCGTTTCATTGTCCCATTTTTATTCTCCCAACATCCAGGTAGAACTTTTCTCCTGAGACTAACCGGAACAGACGTTGTCGGAAAACAAAAGGGAAATAATTGATAATACTGCAAAGAAAGGATTTACTTCACGGTCGAATTGACAAATGTTTGATATGTCGACACCTGAATAGACGAAGGAGCCTCCAAACCGGAAATTCATCATGAGGCAGCTGTTCAAGCTGGACGGTTACATTTCTCAGAATGTACCGTTTGTCCCCAAACATGTTTCTCATTAACTTTCACAAGGTCTATATGTCATTGCGTCCGTCCACTGAACATTTCCAGCTTCCAGGATCAACCAGTGGATATTTTCACGGCTGAAAATCTGACAAACTGAGGCTTTTGGATTCAAATGAACAAAGCAGCACTTGATAATGCGTTTTCACATCTGAACGTCTGAACCAAGCTTAATGTCATGACACCGTTGTGCTGGCAGTTCAGTTATTGGCTAATTTCTCTGAATAAGGTGCATAGATATAACTGGTGTTTCCTTTTGAGTGATGGAAATGAATGAACTTCACATTGTAAATAATCTAAACCATGGTTCAGTTTGATCTGGACTAGGGCACCTTTCACACCTGTTATTCCGGTTCAGACTAAACTGAAAAGGTCAGAAGATCCAGACCAAACAGGGTGGGTGTGAGAGTGCACTTAAGCTCACCAATAATTTAGTCGCTGGACAGAACACATTATTATTGTGTTTGTTCTCTTCCTCTCTGCTCTAGTTGTAGTCTCTCTAATGTGAGGACCTTGGTACATTTGAAAGTAGCAGGAGCAACATTTTGGCAAAGCAGTTACTTGTAGGTGCAACAGGCTGTTTAATAAAGGACCAGCTAACAGGCAGGTGGATAGGCACCAATAACCCAAGGCTCCAATATAAAAGAAAACTCAGGAACAAGGGCAAGAAGCGCTCAGAAACCAAATATGAGCTGAACTGGAACCAAATAAGCAAACTAAACAGACAATCTGATGAAGACAGAGGGGACACAGAGATTATAAGCTCATGTGCAGACGATTGCTGTGTCCAAATTCAGGACACACCTCCTTCAGAGGACACGGTCTACATGGCCCACGAAGGAAGGGGCCTTCTTGGGCCCAGTAGACCAGGAAGGCCAGACCAAAAATGAGACGGTGAGGTCTACGGAGGATTTCTGGGATTTGCATCACCAGCTTGTCCAGCCCTTACCACTGTCACCTAGCAATAGATAACAACCCTCGTTTTGTTTGTATTTTACATCTGTATCATATACTCTGACAAATACATTTAAGGTGTAAGATGTTTCGGTCTTGTCACTTGCCAGCAGTATTATCTCTTTGAAAAATATTTTGTCAACACAGTGCAACAAACCCTTGGATAGGTTGGTTCAAGAGGGATCCACCTGTTTTAGTATCTTTTGTCTGGGATGGAATGACAAAGTTGTCCGCTGCATTTAGAGGAGCCTTTGAAATGAGACTGATCGCATCGCTGTGACCCAATCGGTCTTCATATGCAGCCTCTGAAGGAGGTGGCGCCTAAATTGAGACCCAGCTAATCACAGGAGCAGGAGCCAGAACAATGACAGGAAGACACACGAGGTAAATCATTTCAAAGTAAAACAGGAAACTAATAAAGTTGGTCCAAAATACTGGGGGGGGGGAAAGTCCAAACATTGCAATATACAAATCCAAAGTCCAAACCAATTATCAAAAGTCCAAGTTCAATCAAAAGACCATAACAAGAGTTATAAACAGCCGGCTCTCCCCTTTTATGTCTGTTGGGTTTTCAGCTACTTTTTAAAATGTCTTCCAAGGCCTTGGAAAGTTATTACGGGCATTTTCTCTATTTTCTGACACTTAAAAATCTCAATGATTCATGAATAGTAATACAATTTGTTACTTAAATGCAAAAGCTTTAATACATGAGATGGTACACTTAGATGGTTTGTAGGGTCATACAAATCTGAACTCAAACCATTTGGGAGCACTCTGCCTCTTCATACATATATTCAAAAACATTATCCTGAAGACATATTTCATTAAAACATTCCTGTTTCATAGCAGAGGGTCAAAAAACATTATTTACAATGAAAGAAGCAACAACAGTCAGATCTAAAATTCACAAACTGTATATATTTTTTCTTGGTGTATAATCTGCATGAATAAAGGGTTCTGAGAAGGAGGAAGTTGGGTTTTCAAGGGGCCTCTTTTTTCATTCTGCTCCATTATAATAAAAACTAGATTAAAGTCAGCGTATTGCACCTCGCCATGAGCAAATGAAAGCGTGTGATAAAAATGATGTTTCAAGCAGAGCTCCCCCATCATGAGGTGTGTTTGTGTTCCTTCCTCTTTTAAAAAAAAAAAATGAAGTGACACGCACACACAGATGCTCGTTTCCTCACATTGCTCGAAAACAAATGACATGATAGCTCCTCGACGAGGCCGGTTTGAGCAGCCATGTGGGTTTTTTATGACAAAACAAGTGGGACGTGTAGAGCTTGATTTTAAACATCAATGACTTTAATTAGTGTCATTCCACAATCACCAATAATGGTGGTGAGACGCGCAGGGCCGCGCGGCTGTCAGCCACGCAGATCTGCGGCGAGGCAGGGGGCTCTTGACAAGATAAGACCTGAAATCAGCGAGCCTGAAGGAACACCACCTGAACAAGAGTGCTGATGAAAATGACTGTACTGTCGGCTCGCGCAGGAAACAACTGAAGAGCTGTTCACACGTCTTAGGGTGAAACAAGCCAACAAACGCAAGTCGCACTACACCGGATAATTCCCCATCACTTGTAGCGCGGAGGAAATGGAATTCTTCCCTTTGTATTTAAATGATGCATTTAAATCTTTGAATCTCTGGTGAAGAATGAGAGAAGAAGAAAACAACGGGTGTTTTACAAGGAAACAGGCGACTCCAAGCCTGTTTGAGGAGAAAACAACTCGGCCTCTCGCGTCAACAAATCCCATTGAAAGAGCCAAAACACTGATGTGTTAGTCTCTAGGTTGCCTCTTCAGTAGTTTGCATGATTTACCTAGTTGTCATGAAAATACTGTTTCAGAGATTTTGATCGTATACAATGATCCCCATCAGCAGATGGAGCTGAATGACACAGAGAGAGATTTGAAGCCAAAAAAGAGAGCCTTTAAGTGCTGAGACCAAAAATGAATTGAACATTTAAATTCCTCAACTGTGTCTGCTAATGAGAACCACATGATGTGAGCTTCATTCATTAATTCATTAATGAATTCATTTGTTTATTATCCCAGGTGGGGAAACTTAGGTCCCAGTCAGGTGCACATAATAACAGAAAACAACACAGTAAATTGCAAAGCTAGACTTAGTACCCTGTGGTTGAATGCGTCCCTCGACCGCTGCGGGTTCAGTCTACATATATATATTTGTTTACAGACTAATATGAGGTCACTGTGATCTGTAGCCTCTGAAATCTCATCAGTTAATCTTTGAGTAAAACTGACAACGGGTCACAATTTGACGATATTCCCCAAAGGCAGACTTGAGATATCGTGTTATATAATAAGAATAAGAATAAGAATAAGAATGTAAAAATACAGATATTTTTGTAAAAAGTATCTCAACTAATTTCTGCAATCTGGGAGGTGAAATTACTCAAATTAATATGCGAAAATAAAAGATTCATTGCACAAAGGAGAACAAAAGTAGTGTCTACTTCTATTGCACTTATAACAGGGTGATCTAAATATCTGGCCCGAAGGTCGGGATTCAAACTCACGGTGCAGCACAGCTACTAAATGGACCTTGAGGGCAGATTCTTCTATTGTTGAATTTCAATTCATTCAGTCTGGAACTTAAGTCAATTTGCTGAATATGTAAATGTAAAGTTTCATATTTGTTTAAAAGTAACTCCCATGACAGCTGGGCACTGTAGAGTTTATCAAACAATACACAAACAAATTAAAAAGTTTATTTGTTTGGGACTATTTTCAGGGGCGGATTAATATATCTTGTCTAGTGAGTATAGCAGACAACAGAACAGTGTACGGGGGATTGAAAAAAGATGAAGTACAGTGAGTGTGTGTGTGGGTGTGTGTGTGTGTGTGGGGGGGGGGGTAATGATGGAACTTGAACATGAGGCTCACTGATGATTTTTTAATCGTTTTTGGAAAATAAGGGAGCTTTTCGGCTCAGAGGAATGAGATGTATCAGGCTTCGGACACCTAGAAAATACTTGTTTGTATTCATTTGTTATTTATCATTCATTTCTGACTTTATGGGATTTGTGGACAATAAGAATAATGCATTATATTATCGTCCTCATCCTTTAAAGAGATTCAGGGATTTGCTTCAATTCAAATGTCTGGATGACCTTGGTTGAAGCCCACTTTACAATGGCTGCTCTCTGGTGAGGTGCGATTCACTCAGTCAGGGCTGGGGGAGGGCAGAGTCGGCATTACACAATATATACGTGCGTGCGTGTGTGTCTGTGTGTGTGTGTAGGGGGGTTTAAGTGTGGGCTGTGTTTTGAGCTTTGGCTGCCTTTTGGAAACAGAAGATAGTGTTTTCACAATGCCTGGTTTCAATTTCCTCCATTCTGACAGCCCATTTCATTCAATGCAACTTTGAATGAAGGCGACTGCTGTGCGGAGTCAACACTGTAAACATCAACACATCACGTTCAGATCAAATGTCGCCCGTAAAGCCGTGACCTCTAGCAAAAGCCAGGGCACGCTACAAAAGGTGCCACGGTGTCCTACATTATCATTAACAACAATCACAACAAGGTGGCCACAACATGATTCAAACACAACCAGCGGTGAAGTCACGCCGAACGGTGTGAGCGAGGCTGGGCGAGAGAGATGAGGAAAACGCTCAAGCGCAGTGGTGACACTCATTGAATTACATGTTGACAGCTCTGTGTTAGTGAAGAGATGAAAGCAAAATGAGATTTTCAAAAGTGAATATGGGGAATGACGGTATTTCTTTCTCCACATTGTCAAACTTGACAGTGCTATTACCATCACTATAACATCCGGTGCTGGCATATGGTTTTCAGTTAACAGGAATCAGCTCCCTCGTTTGAATATTGATTGTGTTTCAGGCAAGAGGGCGACTTACAGTACCAAACATTTTAAAAGGAAGGTAATCAGACTGAAATTACAACCGTTTGAGGATGGAAGGAGGGAGGAGACAAGTAGGAAGAAAAGTTACAGATCAAAACCCACAATTTAATAGATAGAAGACATAGGCTGATGTGTGTTTAAAAAAAAAAATTACAAGGAGATTCAAAAAGATTTTATTTGGAACCGGGCTAAAATATTCATCTTTGAGGGGGAAAGAAAAAAAGATAAATGGATTTTCAGGGCAGGTATAGATAAACGATAATTGCCAATCTGAGTGAAATAAATAAAAATAAATTAAATGTGCCAAAACATTCCAATAAAAGTTAACTTTGTAGAACTAAGGTCAAAAGATGGACCCCTTGAGATGAGAGGCCTTATTTTGAAGGGGTCCTCTCCAATGTCAATCAAAAATTTTTGCCGACAAAAGATTAACATTTAACATTCTTCATCTTTTTTCTCTTTTAAAGTGTGACAGGCAATGTAATTAATAGATGAATTCATGCGTGACATTATCATATATGCAGCATTGATTTACAACAGCCTCATAAAGTATAAGAGAAGGTCCCATTATCGAAAGTATTTACTGACATTTCATAATATTTAATAATTTAGTTCTCATTTATTTGAGCATAATATATCAACCAGAGAAGTAGTGTTTAGCCATGATCAAAAAAATGGGAGCTTTTGTACTATTTATCTGCCTAAATAAATTGTTAAAGATTCATAAAAAGCAAATGAAATTAAAAAGAAGACAAATATATTGTTTCAATCTATAAACCTAACGAGGACTCAAGGTTTCCAGGTAGCTTAATAGCAGAATAATGATTAAACAATATAGGGAAAATGAAAAAAACCCTATTAGAAAATAAATGAGCTTAATGTTCCTTACAATGGATTAATCTCCTAAACCTAAATGAAAACCGAGGGAAGAGTACTTCATCATGAAACCATGGCAAGAATAGCGAAGAGAAAGAAAACTTTTTTTTATAACTTACATTAAAAACTTTCATTTGCTTGTGAACTAGGGGTGAGGATAAAAAAAAATCTCATTCTCAAGACGAAAAGACCAAGTAATCACATTATTCCAAGATTGTGTGTGGTGATATATTATCTCCTCATTAAACATTTGTGTTGGATCTCTGCTCGTCTTGGTTAGCTCACTCGTCTCTCTGACACTGGGAATTGTCTCAGATTTGGCTTGAGCCTCCGTCGAGCCCGGAATGACAGTTCAGGAGCGAATCTGTCGGTGCATCCAGTTTGACATTTCTCTCCTTGACTACTGAAAACCATGCACACGGCACCGACTCTCGATGTTTAGTATCGCCCCAAAATAACCTTCTGACAAACATCAACCCACTCAGCCAATGAAAGTACAGCAGAACATCCAGCCTTCACTGTCATGCGCCGGAGAAAATCAGCATACTGAGCTTATCCGGTGCTGTGTTCATCACTCCAGAAAACAGGTAGGAGACGACTGAAAGACAGTCAGTGTGTACGATTCCACACCGTCAACCATGCGCATCCCTTTTCTTTTAGTAGTTTTCCCAAGGCTTTTTTTTCTCTTCCTCACATCTGCCAGTGTTGTTATGCGGCTGCGGGTTCAAGTAATGCTCATTAAAATGTAACAGAGGACAATTCAATTGAATTCCTTCTCTTACATGTTGTTTAACTGGATGATTCCTTTTTTCTATCCCGTTGCAAATCTAGCTGCTGCATTTAGCTGCCTGCAGTAATTGCTAAATATATATTGATTCCCAAGGGAAATCACTGAAGGGTACAGTTTTATATATATTGAAAATATACTGTACGTGACCAAAATGTATGTGGACATATGACAGCTTGCATCTATTTCTATGTCAGAAAATATCCCTTGTTGAAGCCATACAATGAAGAGGTGTTGGGTGGTTGTCTTGCATGTTAAGCCTAGTTTATGTTCAGTCATCCCTGTCCTATACATAATTTCACCGGGTAGGGGCTTCATTTCTGCTGATCCGCCTCTCACAATTTTTTCTTACTTGTCATATCTAGTGCAACATGGATTTAGCTGCAGGCAAAAGTCTGCGAACAGGTCAGTTTCTACAGACTTTCTATGAGCCCTCATTAAGGGAGCATAGAGATTCCCAAATGGCTCCTAGAGGGAGATCTGTGGAGATTCTGCAGGAAACCATGGAAAAACCTCCGTGAGGCGTTTCTCAAGGCAATGAAGTGCACACAGGCCTGATGCATGTGCTCCTGAAGGAAACAAGGCGGTCCTAATACGGTTCTGTTGGTGTTTCTTCTTCTTTTCCTTTATGCAGCAATAGTGTTGTATTTTCTCAGTGGTGACACCTATCATTTCGCAGAAGACTGCACGGAGTATAAAAGGGAAGGTCATTAAGTTGCTGTTTAAGCTGGCACGTGCCCAGGCTTGAGTAGGAGGCCTCCTCCAGATCCAGGGTTTTGCACCATTGTCAAATGAAGCTCTTTGTCGCATTGTCTTTGAAACAAGAAAGGGTCTTTCCCATGACTGTTACCACAAGTTTGAAGCATGCTATTCTCTAAAATATCATTGTATGGGGGTTCCAATAAGGATTTATTGACAGGAAGTAAGGAGAAGGAAATCCAAAGTATATAGACAGTGCTGCCGTGTATTTGTGGTCATATTCAGGTGCTTGAATCTAAACAACACATATATCTGAAAATGACTCCACGTCATGAAATGTTAAGCTTCTGGCATTGCTTGACCATCTGCAAAGTTTTCTCAATGTGTTGTTGCAGTTGTTCAATTCGAGCATCACATCATTATACAGGAAACATGAGCTGATCCCAGCCCTGCTTTGGCACTCCCCATTGCAGTCGCTTTAAGCTGCCAACATTTAATTCAACCCATGTTTATTTAATATATGCAACAGCTAATGCCAACCGTGGTGGAAACCGTCCATCAGGCCACAATAATTAAACTGTGAATTTGAGTTTCCCTTCTTGAGATCTAGCCTTGTTGATTTCAAATCATTGAGAAGAGAAAAAAGCCTGGAAAGAGATTTGTCTCTAAGCACTTGCAGCCCTGTGAGTACTGGTCAACATTGCTGCGAGCACAGTCATACAGTGCACTTGGAAGGAGGCGGTAAACAGATTGCCTACATTAGTACCAGGATATCCACCACAAGTTGCTGCTGAGCCCATTATCTGATCAGATTTGACCACACATTCTTCAGTCCATCCATCTGACAAAGACAGGACAAATGGGTAATGGGCCAGGCGGTGCTGACCTCAGACTGGGAGAGAGGTTTCCGGCACTCAGGGGCTCTTCTTTCCTCCCACTTTGGAGGTCTTAAGTCAGGGCCACAGCAGAGACTTCATGAATGAGCCTTAATGTGACAGAGAAATTGGGGATCACTTTCTCCGTCTGGCTCTGCCAACAGCCTGATGATATCGACGACTAGATGGCGTGAACGCGGGAGACTCCAAAGAGCGGATTAGAGGAGGGAGATAAGGCTATCCACTGTAATTAAGCCCTATCTCTGTACAGCCACTGAAGAAAATAAATCACCCTTCAGAGCCTGCCAGTGTTGGAATGCATGAACAATTATTCAATAATTAATCGTTATACATGCAGGCTCCAAACACTAATAGGACATATTTTAACTACAGCATTATAGCACTGTTAAATTAAATTAAGTCTGAATGCATTTAAGATCAATGTAATAGATCACCTATTCAACCTCTTTTAATCACTCTAATGTAATTGTATTAGCTCTGTTATCAAGTCTTTTATGATGTGCCCTATGTTAATTTCCCATTCCAGCGATGTATAATTGAGAATGGAGATGTAGAAGGTGCGGCACAAGATATACTATTGGAAAAAATTAAGCGGGACCCTAGAGCAAGGTGCCAGTCATACTTCCGATAGAGTCCCGGTGCTGTAACGCGCCGTGCAAAACACACTGATGAGGTCAAATATGGCCTTACGAGGTATTAAAGGTTTACAGAGTGTTATCAAATCTGCAAAGCACTGCAGCTGCCTAACAACCAAATCTGAATTTACAGTATCACACATGCGGTCTCGCCACAGGCTGTAGCAAACCAAAGAAAAGCTCGGTCGACTAAAATCCTAGTTTATCTTCAACCCGTTGATTGGCCACAGTGCATGAATTGCACGCTACATAATGATATTAATTTGCATTATTATAGAGAATTACAAGAATGTAGTAGTTGCAACAGATTAAGAAATTATCACACAAACATGGAATAGTCCAATTAACGTGTTCACGCTCAAACCTTCAAGCGTTGACATAGTATCTTAACGCTAGTGAAGTATCCAATTGTTTTTAGATGATGCAATGTTTTTTTTAAGCTTCAATCTGCAACTAATACTGGTAAAAATGTACACTTGAGGTTTTGGTAAGACAATCTGAATATATCAGCCAATCAGGAGATCCCATTTGGTATGTATTGTATTATTTATACTAGAAACGCCAATTTCCTTTGTTGGGAAGGGGATGATGCATTTGATATTTTAGCAGAAGATGCAGTACAGACATAGATATGAATTTCGCAAAGTGAAGCTTAAATAAAAAAAAATTCAATTCATGTGAAACTCGTGTTTACTAAGTTTTCCTTCACATGTGAGTATATCTAACAATACTCGTAAAACTTCTCCTAAGGATAATTGAATCTGTTTTCATTGATAAATACGGCGCTGAAACGATTTGTTGACAAATCAATTAATCATCAAATCCGTTTTCCAGCATTTTCACACAGTTGCTACCGAAGGATTTGCTGCTTGTCTTCGTCTTAAGTGATGGACATTAAATAATTTATTATGTTGTGTTGATGAGACAATCCGACTGAGTCACCTTTAGATTAGATTAATAGTAATGGATATTTCTCACTATTTTCTGACATATCATTGCTTAAATCTTTAATTGATTAATCGAGGAAATGATGGGTAGATTCATCAATAAGGAAAATAATTAGTGCAGTTAGTTGCAGCTCTAGATAAATTGTTGTAATTAATTATAAACTCTACCCCATTAGCCTCTAGACATTTTGGGGTATATGAATTAATGACAGCACTATTGCTGTTTATTTATGAAAAAACTATATATTTGATTTGATAAAAGAGACATTGAAATTGTCAATATCACAGTATGACATCATTATACATTTTTCTAATGGACGCTTAACGCATCTGCACACTGTTTACAGCTCTCATCACCAAAAGAGAAAAAAGCAAAGGGATATGAAACATATTCTAATTCATAAAATGTTTTTTTCTTTATATCATCAATTTTCCTACTAAAATCCTCATTACTTGAAGCTGTGAGGCATCAACCAACCAAAAACCTTTGTCAATGCAGGTAAAGAGTCTTTTTACATACAATGCCTCTGTACAGAAAGCAAAGTCAAATTTCAAGTATTGACAAATGTGTATTTTTGGGTTTCAACAATCTCCATCTTCTCCAGCAAAGCAACTGCACTGGCAGCACACTGTATTTCTACAGTACAGCTTGTTCTGCTTCTTGCTTGATAGCAGCTTGGTTCGAGCTCTTCCAGGTCCACATTAGGCAGTCAGATGTAAAAGGATATTACACATGAATAAAACAGAAGTTCTCTTTGAAACGATGTGACATTTCCATATCAACTGGAATGAAAACACTGTGGTACCCTTGATCTGTTTATGTGAAACTGAGCCAAGCAGCGAGATACTGTGATGTTTGATGTTCTGCTGAGGGTTTGAGCCGGTCAGCCAGCTGGTGGTTAGACTGACAAATGTCTGAAATCCCCCTGAACACTGTGGTCAACAGCAACACAGACAACGCACACAGGCTGATGAGACGGCGACAGAATGAGACACAAACTGACCCGATGTGGGAAAGATCATGAGCGCCTCGGTTCTAACTGTGAGGGGTGTTTTAATATGAGCCAGATTTAGCCACAAAAATACAGGAAATAAACATGGGAAGCCTAAAATCCATCCATCCATTATCGATACACCATTTATTCTTATAGGGTCACAGGCTGGAGGGAACCAACCCCAGCTGACATGACATGGTACACAGTTTGGTCAATGTTTGGGCATCAAATCCCAAATTCTGCTCTAAATTAGGATCATGTTTTTATTGTTGGATCAGAATTAAAGCGGAACTGAAATAATGATAAGAGTCTTGTCAAATGAAGCTGTTATTTATCGATGCAGCACCTTAAGCCCGAAAACCGGAGCATGGGATCAAACTGAATTTTAAATGAATTCTTGCCAGGAAATATATATGTGTACATGTATGTGTTTGTAGTTGGAGTGGCTGTACAAGTATTTTCTTCCTTTCCTTTGATGTAGACATGGAGAAGAACATCATGCTACAGCTGTCTGACTGTGCATTCATGATTAGTATGTGTATTTGATATGTGCAGAAATCTGATGGATAAATAAGGATGGATAATGTGACAGCGCTCACATCCGTTTCCACCTTCTTCCTCGTTTCCATCCTGAAAGCTCATTGATTGTTATTCAGCCGGTTGCCAGGTGCAATACCAATTACCTCAAAATGGATCACCTGCATGTGCCCGCACCGGACAAACATTTTGTCTTCCGTAAATAAAGTGTCTTGTCATTAAGCGTGACCCTCCTCTGTCATCATTAGTCAACATAATGAGGATAATGCACCGATTTTTTTTTTTTTTTTCCCGGAGGGCCAGTGGAAACTTGAGAGTTTAAAGAGTGATCAACCGCCATCAACGAATCTGCTTCTAGAAAGAAAGATAGGAAATGCTTGTTAAGCTCCAACCTAATATGGAGCAAACGCAACACTGAGTACCGAGCTAACCTGAACAACAAAGAAGCAGTGCTAATGTTAGCAAACCAGGCTAATAGGTTTAGTGTCCAAGTTGATTACAAATCTTTAAATATGATGAGACTGGAAAAAATAAATCGCAATTGGTTGACGCTAAAGGAGAAATCATTTTTGAGAAATAAAAAAATGATACACATAAAATGGACTCTAAATTAAGATGGACGTCTCCGTTGCCTCCCACTATTGAGAAATGAAACCAGAACTACCAAAACCAAAATTACATGAGAATAACCACTCGGACATGGAGTACATCAATGTGATAAGGACTGGCTAAAATTACAGAAACTATCTTTGGGAAAAATGTGTTTGACTTATACTTTTAATTTGGTCTATGTCCCATCCACTAACATGGAGGAGGCAGGATTTACTACCTATACTGCCGCCAGCTACCAGGGGGAAATGAATTTACTTTGGTTGGACTTCTGCAGAGCAGTCCTGTCGTCTATCTTGGTATGGACACATCTGGTATATACATGTACAGGATAACATTCTCAGTCAATAACACACAACAGCTTGAGTTTCAGGCTGCTAGTTTATAGTCAACAGTTGCCATTGAAGCACTGTATGTCCAAAATTTTTAATTGAAAAAGAATAATTAGGTGCATTGCTGTTATATGTTCTCCCACAAAATGTCACAGGACTTCAGCTCATGCATCAAAAGCTTTCTCTTTGTTCCTGGGATTTGACAGAAAAGGTTGAAGTCTCTCAAAGGTAAAAGTGTTAAGTCTGAAAACACTGAACGATTCAACCATTTACCACCATCCATACACTACTCCAAAGCTTCTTTTTTTTTTACTTTTCACCTTCTTTCCACCTCACCCCGAGGCAGTCGCTGGTTTTGGTAGAAAGAAGGACAGAGAAGCATTTTGCCAGGAGCATAGAATCACTAGATATAAGTCAGGGGCTGCTCCACACCTCCGGAGAATGACAAGCACAAGGAAACAAAGACGGCGTGATGGTTTGACTGACAGCCTTTGATGTCTTTTTACTACAAGGTCAGATGTACCCCTGAAAGAAAATAGATGTGAGTGATCCTGAATTTCTTAAAGAACGCCCTTCATGTAGGATTCAACACTGTGTGTTTGGGTAAAATGAAGATTATGAATAATGAGTGGCAGCGGGAAAGGACTCCTCTAAAGTTTCGACTTAAAAGAAAAAAAGAGGATGCCAAACAGAGGAGTAGAATTATCTAAATATAATTGTGGGACGGCTGGCATGTCAACTTCAACCTTGTCTCATGAATGCCATTAGGAAGGAACGTTCTCCGAGGTTAATTTAGTTATATTATCAAGAGAATTAAGGCAATTACCAACAAATGACAAAAAGGGCACTTCAGAACCAATTGAGAGGATAACTGACCGTGCTATGTCCTCTCAGCAGGTGGATATTCATAATACAGGAGGTGATTCATGTGAATTATTTCCTACCTGTCATTCACTTTACTCCGCCGCCTCAGTCCGTCCAAGTAATTGTAGTCCTGTAGATCTCACTCTGGCACCTAAGGCAGGAGTCTTGGCTGACCTTACTGGGCGCTTCCTTCCTTCAAGCAATTATCTGTGGAGGTTTTGGGGAGAGAAAGAGCGTGAATATTCCAGAGGGGATGACAAAACACATACAAAAAGCTTGGGAGGAAATCACATGAAGCAAAACATGGTCACTTAAAAGTCTCTGTTTTCAAGTGTGATCACGACTCATCGGAAAAGTTCTGCTGTCAGTCGTGGTGTAGTAAAGGGTCAGGAAAATGAAAGAACACATAAATCACAAAGGATCAAACAGCAGCCGAATGTGTTTGGTGCTACCTTTCACACCCTGTTTCTACCTGATAAAATTGTGCTGTACCTCTGGCATTACATGTGCCGCTATCCCCCGGCCCCTAAGAAGCAAACAAATATATCATAATCTGTTTTCAAATGATGTGCTACAGCGCTACGCTTTGGTATTTTCCACATATGCTTATTCAATATCCCGGCGATAAAAAACCAGCAGGACCTCAATTTGCCTTCCACCGTTTAATCTCCAAAAGGAAAAACACTTCCACACAAAGCCGCGGTCATTTGGCGCCAACCAAAGTGTTGGTGAAACGAGTTTCCGTGGAGACTAATACGCTCGCACCTAAAGACACAAAGAGTGGCATTTTGGAACGTGCAGAGCAAACTGTGCAGCGCAAAGATAACAGGCTTAGAGAAGGAGACATAATGTCAACACACTCGCACCACAGGGGGCTCAACCTGTAATCAACATGTACAGTAGCTGCAAAAGGTGGGAGACATTATTCTAGGTGGATGTCAAATACAAATTAAGAGCACTGTGAATCAAAACATTAAACTCTGACACAACATCGGAATATGGCAACTTCAAAAGCTGGATTTGGGCCCCACACATTAGCTCTAAATGGTGTTATTGTGAACCAAAGAACGAGCTCTGAAAGCTGTTTACTTGTACCATCAACGCATTAACAAATCATTCCATACAAAATAAAACATATAGGTTTTAACTGGATATAAGGTCCTGCTTTCATGGTGCGCCTTGCATCGTTTTCCTTATGCAAGATAAATATACCACTTATAAGAAGGGATTTATTTTACTCACAGAATGATTAGTGGTTAATTATGTCTGCATAGAAAAACACAATATTGATCATATAGAACCTCATCTTCTGTTTTAATCAGTTTTTCGTTTTAATGCTAAAGAAAAATGTTTTCATATCTTTTAAACATGAAATATATAAATAAGTATAATAAATAAAGTAGAAAAGGTGTCCGTGGGCTTCACCTTCCAAACAAGCATCCACTGCTGTGAATATGTAGCTGTACAGTCTCTGAAATGTATTTTGACCTCTAGGTGTTTACTGTAAGCTAAGATGAGCAGCGTCTTACTGACGCAGAGAAACAGAAACGTTTTTCATACTTGGGGCCAAACAATGATGAGCTGGGAACATGGACAGATTTCATCCTTACAGTCGGACGATACTGTCTGATGATGCAGGGAGTCCAATGCAGATGCAAAAGTTCTCACGACTAAGCTGAAAATGTGTTTGAATAGGTCCGCACCTTCTAATGGTTTGTATTATTTTGTATTTTTCATTTGAAAAGTATTATTAAATATGATAACCTCATGTGGGTTGCACTCAAGGAGTTCCTAGTTTGCTCCCCATAGAAACAAAGTGTTCTATGCAGGTGAAGAAAGGTGATTCGGATTCTGATGAATCTTGCACGCCTGCCCATAAAACAGATATAAAGCCATAAAGTGCTGCTTAGAGGTGACCTTTATTTTGAAGAGCTGCCGTGTGACATGCTGTGAATTAGCCCACATCAATGCTCGAGAAATTTATGCCTTCGCGCGGCCTGACCTCTAAGTCAACAGTATGTCAGGAACAACTGGAACGATTTTAAGTAAAACAGACACTGCACACACAGCAATAAATGTATGACAATGCACGCTCGCGAGCAAACCTCTGATGTCAGTCTGCTAGCGAGCCACTGCGCCCACTGTCATTGGTTACAAGGTGAGACACCCATGTGCACCCGGGAAAACGTATTGATGCGATCGAGTTGGGATTTTTGCTTATCGCCACGATATCAAGTCACCTTGCCCTTTTCTTTTTTTTTTTCAATCAAAAGTCAACAACGCTGCTATCTAACCCTGATACAGAGCCAATTAAATCCTTGTCTCAATCTATGGGCGATGCGGAGCGCGTCCTAATTTGTTGTCGATTCAACCTTTAATTCCTCCTCGTCTTGTGTCCTGGCTCGGGGGCCTGCTCAATTAAATGTTTGGATTCGTTTGATTGTGCGATCAGAGGAATTAGCCGCAGATCAAGTAAATAAAGTCATACGATCAAACTATAGTGATGCGGGCGGGTTCGCGGGTCCACGTGGACTTTTGATTTCGTACCCCGAGCCTCTGTTTTATCGCAGGGTTGAGGGGGAGGTGAAGCTATTGACACACACTGAGGTACGGCTAAGCCACTTCACATCCCGATCGATCACAGGTCCACTCCACTACAAGTGGCGTTCCCCCTTATAAACTTATGATATCCTGTGTGCACTAACTTTCAGGATCCAGACACCGGGTTGGACTTTGGTTCCTCCGTGTCTTCAGCGTCGGAATCGCTTCTGTCCTCTTCCCTTGTTCCTAAATCAAGCCTCAGTCAGTCAGTTTGAGAATATTTCTAGCTCAGTGTTTTGGCTGGTGCAGAAGCAGGAAGCAGATGGCCTGATATTTTTGGACGGTACTACAGAGTGTCCAGCTCAAATTAAGTGT
Organism: Pleuronectes platessa; assembly: GCF_947347685.1. NCBI lineage: Eukaryota > Metazoa > Chordata > Actinopteri > Pleuronectiformes > Pleuronectidae > Pleuronectes > Pleuronectes platessa. Next base: position 6,489,259 of record NC_070641.1, read on the forward strand.
TCTTTCATCGGATCTTACTGAGGGTTTTTATGCTTGCGTAGGGAACATTATAAAGCCTTGGACCGAGAATTTACAAATGGCCCGTGACAATGAGATTATAAAAGGAGGTTTTTAAAGGTATTTGACATTATTATGCTGAATTCAAAAAGGCTCCCTCCTTACTTTCTCCAACTCCAGCTAATACCTCTCTGGAGGATGCCTATTAACCCGGGCCAGCACTCTGCCCCTCCTGATGAGGCTGCAGACAGGCCTTCTCCATTTGCTTTCCTGATCTCTTGATCTATGTCACTCAACTGGTCACATAATTATTGTGTGTCTTCACGGGTTGCATAGTGTAGAGTAGCTGCATTGTAAGCAGACATTAATTACATGAGCATGTGGACTGAGTTAATAAGACTGTTTAAAGCACCTCCCTGCACGGTTACCATGGAGTCATATTTACGGATAGGACACGGACGGACTCGGCTGTTTATGTTCCTGCATGTAAATAAATTCATGGCCCAATGATAAGCTCATTCTTGACATGCCGTCTGGCAGGTGTTGACAGTTTGAAATTACATTAATCCTTATCTATTCATTATGAAATTTGAGAGTCTCCATGTAGGGGCTAGCAGCGCCTTATCGAGGTGAAGGGCCTCAGCTGAATTTGAATTGATTTCTATCTCTGTGGAATCCATTGCACGTTCCTCTCATGGCCGGCAATGCAGGAGGCAGTGACTGCTGCTCACAGGCCAAGTCAGATTCATCTGGGTCTATCTGATCAGCCCATTCCAGGGCTGTGCAACGCGTGAGAAATAGCACATTTTAGATTACAGCAATGTCTCTAAAAGCCTTCAGCTGTAGTGCATCTCCTTCAATAGTTTTGAGCAGAGCATTCATTTCATTTCCGGGCGCTTCTTTTAAAGGCTATCCCACAAGGTCCTATCACTAGGAGGTTCAAGGGCAAAATAAATCAGTGATGACACATCCCGTTGTTATGTAGGGCACAGAGGTCTCCTGTCTGCAGCAGGGGCTCAGGTTGAGAGATCCCCTTTGTGTCTGAAGCGGGCTCACATTAACGGCCTGACTCATTACATTAATAGAGGTGCCACCGCCTCACCATGAATAATGCCATTCCTTCCATGAAGGGGTTACAAACCAGTCTGACAGCGGAAAAAGCATAAGACTATTATTAACCATAAATCGATAAATGACACAGACACTGTCCATACAGGGGGGACAGAGATATATTTAGAGCTGAGCCAGTGTACGTTGTGGAATCCATTAGCGGCGGATAGAAGATGATATGAGTAAAACCGTTTGTTTAGCTTTAAATGAAAGTCGGACGTAAAGTACCTGATGATGAAAAATGAGGAGGCCAGGACATCCCAGCACTGAGCCGTCTGAGATACAGACCATGCAGGTGCAACATCCTGGATCTGAATCGATCCCAGGACCCCTGCCCCATGTCTTTCCCCCATTGTTGTCAAATAAAGCGAAAATGACAGAAATATAATCTTCAAAAAACGTCTAGGCTGCAACTGCACCGTAGCTCCGTGCCCTTCATTGTTATGAATTGCAGGAATGCACGTGGCCGCTCCCCTGGATCAGCAGAGTTTGGAACTTCTTCAAAAGCCGTATCTCCTCTAACCTTATCCATTTCCCAAGCACCTTCCCCACCTAGCCCAGCACCAGGGGATTTGTCACAAATCAAGGATGGGAAGGTCAATAAAAGCAAACCATGCCAGACTCTCTGACTGACACATCAAAAGTTCCCTCAGCAGTGCTCAACACTCTGCCTGCCTTCCCTTCCGACCAATTTAGTGGAGTCCGAGGGGAGCCCCCTAATCCATGCCTGTGAAAGTGCGCTTAATCAACCTCTGATTAAGAGGGAGCACACCGAGGTGTCCAGCAACATCTTCACCGCCCTCCTTCCACTGCTGAAGTCAGACAAAACACAAGCATCCCGGGTTTATTTGTCTTTGCAGCTGTCCGCCCCGATTTCCCCTCTCAAATGTCTTAAGTCTCCTCAGTTTGCGCCTGTCACTCATTTCACACCTAGCAATATCAAACACTAAGCGAACATACATATAGCTCCTTCTAATTTCCTTGGTCTTCCTTTTCGCTTTCTATTTCTCTGTCTCTCCTTTTGTCTCTTTTTTCCCCCCTGTTGTTGTTATGAGTGTCCCCCGAGTGTCCGTGAATGAATTAAACATCAGTGTGTTGGTAGGAAGGGCACAGCGCCTCCTGGAAGGATTGAATGCAGAGCGTTGTTTGAGAATAGAGCAGCAGTGGAGGTGACAGAGGAGGCTTTGCACAGCACGAGGACGCGGAACCATCAGGGAACTTCTTTGACCTCTAACATCTCACCGCCCTCATGCATAGTCATTTCCTTCCTCCTCCTCGAGTCGCTCCAAGTAATTGGGGTTTTCCGAAGTTTTAAAAATGGAAGGCCATGTTTTTGCATTTGTTTATCTCGCTGGGCCAGTGTGTGTGGTGAGACCGTTTCTATAATGCAACGGCAATAAATGTGTTCCTGGAGGCTTTGTTAACCTTAGACATTTAAGAAACGCTTCTCTGATTTGTACCTGTATTAGAATCGATTTAGCCATTTCTACAATATCAACACTATCTGCAGCAAGACTTAACAGCTAAGATTCTTCTCCTCTATTAACCGACATGTAAGCATCAAGGGTTGGTGGAAGAACTACTGTCTAAGGCTACATTTATATGAGCGGGTTTTTGTTAGTCACATACATAGGGCATGCAGGTGCTGGTATAAACAGGAATTATTTATTTGTTAGATGCAGAATGGTTGTAGAGTCGTAGACCCTAACCCTCAAATACTAGCTCACCTCCTAAAAATATAATCAACTATATAATTGTAAAATGCAGAATTTATGTTCTTGCAGAGGGGGGTGATGTGATAGAAACCTGACAAATGAACAAAGTCTAAATCAGACCCAACAAGACTAAATCAGCAAGTTGTTGAGAGTGTGAACGTCATCATTTCAACATCTCTATTTTTGCCCGTCCAGACTAATGTGAAGCTCCAGTAATTTCAAACTAATATTGGACTTGCAGTGTTTTCAAACTAACCTCCAGGCTGGTATGGATATCAACCAAACATGTAGTAGCATGCATGTAGCCAATCAACACCATCCTTATCCTACCAACTTGCAGATGACAGCATTAATCACCTGTTTTTTTTATTTGATTATTTTTGGGATTATAATTCAGGCTACATAACAGCGAAGATAACGATCAGCTACTCAGGCCAGCTCAAATATAAACACGACGGAACGGCAAATGTATTCATGTATGCGCTGTTGAAAAAATAATAATCCTTTTTTTGTAAATAAATCATGTTTTTATCACTGCATTCAATGTCTCACGACCAAAATTGTTAACTGTTTATTACAGGACCTCAGTTTGGTTTTGCATATTGTTTCAAGTTTCAAGTTTATTTGTCATAAGCAGTTAACACAGGGTCACCAGTACAATGAAAGGTGTTGGACAAGAAGAAACGGGTCAGCTCACCAGTACAATAGTTACATAAAAAATGGTATTTACATAAAGCAAGGAAAAAAGAGCTTACTATAAATCAAAAGGCAAATGCAATTAGATACAAAACTTAGAAGATTTACAGTTAAAAGTGCTTGAACTTTAACTATATGGAGTGTGTGTGAATAGTTATTGCACATGTGTATGTGTAGTTATTGCAACGTGTGTGTGTCAGTTCACATTTCCAAATAAAAGTGCAGGCAGGAAAAAAGGGTTGTGAGTTAGGAGTTGACTACAAGTTTAGAAACCTGATGGCCTGATGGTAGAAACTGCTTTCAAGTCTGTTGGTGCATGCAGCCCTGCTCCTGTACCAGATGGTAACAGAGGGATGAACAGTCCGTGTGCTGGATGGCTGTGGTCCTTTGTGATGTTGTGTGCCTCCCGCAAGCTTAATTGACCAAGGTGTCTGTTTGAAGTGTCCAGGAGAGGTCCTCAGTGATGTTCAAGCCGAGGACCCTGACGCTGCTGACCCTCTCAATCTCAGCATCACGGATGTGGATGGGAGGTGTCCACCTGGGGTCCGAGCTGCTCTAGTTGGACTGTACTCTGTCCCCGTAGTCCCTTGTGTCATCCCTGATGGACTTACGGAAGTCGTATTTGGATTCCTTGTAGGCCTCAGTGTCTCCTGAATTGAAGACGATGGTCCGTGCTTTGAGTTTAGAATAGATTTCCCAACTGAACCAGATTTTCTGATTGGGGATTGTGGAAAGTAGTTTGATTGTCAATGCACTTACTTATGTTACTCATGACAGAGTCTGTGGATTTACTGATATTTGTACCAGCTGCATACTCAAACATCTGCCAGTCAGTTGTCCTGCAGAGTCGGATGAGTTGTTCTCTGCTTTGCCAGAAGCATGGTGGGGGAGGGGTTTATAAGAGTCTCTGATTGGGCTGTAGCAGTTGTACCACGTTTGTGGTCCCATGGTGGGTTGTGATAGTATTTAGGGAGAACTAGCTTCATGTTGGCCCTGTTGAAGTCTCCCAAAATAAGGAAAATGGCCTCGGGCTGAGAGTTCTCCAGTTCATTTATAATCCCATACAGCTCCTCAAGGGCTGAAGATTTGTCCACTTGAGGGGGGATGTAAACAGCTGTTAGGATGACTGAGCTGAAGTCTCTGGGGAGGTAGAAGGGTCGAGCTTTGATGGTCAGCAGCTCCAGAACGGGAGTTAAGACACTGACATCCTTGGCACTCACCATTAACCATGAAGCCCACACCTCCAGCTCTAGACTTGCCTGAGTCCTACATTCTTTCGTGTCGGTGGATGGGAAAGACCTGACAGATTGACAGAAAGCTTGTTGTTCAGTGACTTCCCCTTGGTTGCACGAGTGAACAAAAGACTCAGGGGAGTACGTTGTCCGTGGCGTCAAAACACGGTTTAAAGTCCGAACTGGCTGACTATCGCAACTCCAAAAGTGATCACTGTCATTGTGAATTTGTAAGGGCGCTGTGTGTCCGAAAAGAGCCAGGGAGAAAAGGTAAAAGAACGATAGTTTACTGAACTCGATCGGAGCTCCCGCTGGTGCAGCCATCTCACGGTGCAACGGAAATACGTAGTTGTCATTTAAATACAATCTTTTTGCCTTAATCTGTGGATGATGATCCCAAATGAGAGAGTCAGACTTGTACTGGATTTATTTGTGATATAATTTATAAATAATGAAGATGCAACTGTGACTTGTGAGTAATCCATACAGGTCCACACTAACACCATTTTCCTTGCTTTTCCTTTGCAGTCCTGTGTCATGAGTAGTGAGAGTATAAGGACAGCGCTCCAGCGTCCACAACACAGGGTCATCAACAATCTTCATTTCTGGATTGTTTTTCAGTTGGTAATGGTTGCTTTTAGTTGTTTTCTTTCTTTTTTTTTCAAAGACTACTTTTACTGCACCAGCGACGATAATGCATTTAAATTTTGCATTTGAATTCTACCTACAAAGCTCCGATTGGCTTTGGAACAAGGCGACAACAGTGGTGCCTGTCAGACAGCCCTGGCTTTGGCCACAGCAACATAATCCAAATCCACACCTCTGAGCCCGTCAGAGCTTAACCGTCAGTCGGGAGCTAAATGTGGATGGATTGCATCTTCATGTGAGGATTCAGGTGCAATAATCCACAAAAGACCATGTGAAACTGAGTTAGTACACTGTAAACAAAAAAAGGTCAACCACATGAAGAAGAGTTCAGCTCACAGAGTCCACTCTCCTATAACAGAAGCCTGTGTAATATTTGATCTGCTTGAGATAGCATGGCCAGATGCACTGGTGGGGACGCTAGTGGAGTCCTTATAAAATTATTTTGTGCTCAACGGGGTCTTAGTTTTATACACTATTTTTGATCAAATGGCCTCCAAGTCAGTTGTTGAGGTTTAAGTTTACTAAAGCTGCTTTCAGACAAGCACTGTACTCCAGACAATTTTTTTAATTTTCCAGAGGGGTTGTATGCGAGAATGCAAAAATAACAGTCAGTTGCTCGAGACATTTTCCGTAACTGCTACCAGCATCCTAGTTAAATGTTCAGACGATGTCCGAGTGAGATTAGACTATAGAGCAGGAAAAGGTCCAGAAAATGAACAGCAAGCAAGTGGGTGTGTTCATGACATCTCTAACACAGAACCAACGTGAAATTGGAAGAAAACAAATATCTCGGGATGAAAAAGAGAAGCTAAGGGGCAACTGCGGTGTTGATGAGCTGTAAACAAAAACACATGATGTCCGCATAAAACCTGCTGCCTCCTGCACGCTCTACCCAGGTGAGCGTTTTCTTGTCATATATGAACGCGTCTGACCCAAGGAAACTCCTTCTGCATTTTCATATATAAAATAAGAAAACTTCAGAAAATGTCCGGGCTCAATTTTCTTGACAATATCAGGGGTTCCTGTCCCGAAAGAAAGACTGTATATTTACTGTAAATATATACAGAGTGAAGCTCCACGCATCCCCCCTGTGAAATACATTCAAGGTGGATGCTGCACTAGCCTGAGTTCTGAGCTGACAAACTCGATGCTGATATACAACTCTGTTCCAACTGGTATGGTCTTTTTCATGAGGCTTATATATGCACAGGGACTATCTCCAGGTCTTCTCATGTATCCCCTGAAGTTATTCCACATGGTCACTGATTTATCAGCTTGAAAGAAAGTGGGCTGGTAAAGCATCTATCCCCGGTCTGGTGAGCGGAATTTGCCAAACTACAGCGTTTCGGCCAAAACTTTCCATCTGCTCTAAGAGTAGAGAAACTATATTTTAATTAATATGAGCTTTCCTGTAGATTTATTCACTTACTTGTTGGCATGCACAGAGTGGTGTGCATGTGTTAAGAGAGGCTGTGCTGCAGAAGCCCTGCTTTTATTTCATTACTTTTCTCTCAGTCTGGTATAATCAGCCGTGAGCATGACGAGTCGAAAATCCCACAGGCAACTTATGAAGCATTTCAAGGTGAGATATCAGATTCCTTTCCCCCCCCCTAAGTTGATTATCCGGGCTGGAGAAACGAGTCTCATATTTCAAGGCAGAGATCAGTGAACTGTGGTCATGTGATTAATACCCTTGTCTGAGAATTTGCCAAAAGGCTAATGCCTAGCTTTCGGGTTTACAACAACAACAGATTTGAGTTGTGCATGCGGTCAAAACAAGAAAACCGACCGAAAATAAAGTCAAAAGCTTTTCTACAGCGAGAACAGACTCGGTAGGAGCGTGGGTTAAAATGAAACATCTCCACAGCCCAACTCCTCTGTCAAATATCTATTTCAGAGTAACTTTGATCACCAAAGCACTGTGCTTGTCCAATGCAACACCCACAGAAAAAACACACAGCTGAGGTTGTGTAATCTCTTTTGCATTACAAAAAAAAATAAAAAAATACACTCCCTATTCTCAGCCCTAAAATGTCCAGCGATGGTACTAACCTGCCGATATGGATGACACTGTGGCGAGCTGATCCATGAGATGCAGCGTTGTGTTTACGGCTGAATGTATAGTGAGGACTGGGAGAGGACTTGCACAGCAGGCTGGATGTACCGAGCCAGGGCTAAAAACAAACAGCAGATCAATCACCCGCAGTCTGTACACACCCACACACTGAGACGCAGTCTAGTCAATTCTAATTAGCCCCCCCAAAAAAGTAAAAAACACCTGCGTGGGCGGAGTGTGGTTGTGTAAGAGGATTAAAGGGTCAGGTCACCCAAATAACCAGCGACTCGTTATGCAGATGTTTCATTTTCCGAGGGTTTTTGCAATAATGTGCTACTCTGAGATTTCTGTCACCACACACATACGACGAAGTTGATTACATTCATACTAATATGGTTTCATGACACTGAAATGATCTCCAGCCACATTAGCGTTTTAGCTCCAGATGAGTAATAATCACACATGACAACACATCACTTGACCGTCCACACACACTGGTTACACTGTGTAAACAGGAGGCAGTCGGTTGCTTAGTTACGGATCATACTACAAATGAGGACCAGTCATGGTGAAAAGAAAGAGCAGGGACTTCTTCTCTTGGAGCGAGGAGGAGGTCGAGCTGCTACTGACAGTGAACGTTTGCATTTACCGCTGTAGTAGAGGTGTGACTGATGAGAACCAATCAGAAAGCAAATGCAAGTAGCTGCTCCAAGATCTCCAAACGTCTTAGTTGCAAATGTCCATACTGCAGTGTTTTCTAACTGAACCAGGACCAGCAGCTGTGGCTGGGAGATAAAAAAAATACAGAGAATTATAGCGATACAACATTTACTCGATAATATAAGACATGGTCGATACAACGTCGATAGAGCTCAGTCCGACCATGTTTTGAGAGACTACAAGACGAAGGTAATGAGAATAGCGCCGCGCCGAACCAATCATGTGACTTCAGGATCAGGACTCAACACTGCGTTTTAACTTCATTGTTGCAGAAAAAGCGACGTCCCGCTAATCCAGGAACATAAATAGGAATTCAGCAGGTTTTTATAAAGATAGATAGATAGCTGGATGGATACTTTATTAATCCCGTGGGAAATTCAGATCATCCAGTAGCTTGTACTCTTAACACATCACTGACATACATACATAAATCACATACGGAGAGCATATTTACAGATGCAGGAATGGAATGCAGTGATGTGATTGTGTCAGTGTCCAGTAGGAAAGTGTTCTTGTGCTGCTGGAGTGGATAGTACAATAAAATATAAACTGTATATATATATATAAAACAGCAGAAAAAAATATTCATATGAATATCTAAATATATAGGAATACCAATCAATCAATCAATCAAATTTTATTTGTATAGCCCATATTCACAAATCACAATTCGTCCCATAGGGCTTTAACAGAGCAGTTCTAAGTGTGACTAGAAAACATCAGAGGAGCAGAGTCACTTGTTGACCAGCGCAGAGCAATGTGCCTCAATGCAGTGGCGTGATTTGATTTATATTGCGATATATTGATGTAACGACTGATATAAAGTGGATTGAACATAAAATACACTGGCAACCTCTTCAGGGTCTAACCTGCCTTCTGTCTACTGTCAGCTGGGATTGGCTCCACCTACTCTGGAACCATCAAGGATGTCCAGTACAGAGACTGGACGGATGGATGTTTTCAGGGTGGCAGGGTAACTGAAAACAGTCATAAAAAACAAAAGCCAAACTACATGTGCAGAGGTTTAAACCTGAACAAAACATCGACTTGACCTCCTCTTGTATTTGCTCTCGGCTCTTGGCTGATTTCTAACATTAGTGTATGCCTCCTGCATATCGAGCAGATTTGCATCTTGTTCTAAATTTGGACAAACAAGGAGAATCTGTGGGTTAATTAACAGTTGTTGGCAGCTCTTCTGTCCTGTAGCCATATTTTCTTCAAGAAGTGTGCACAGCCTTTTTAATTTAATATTAAAATCTTGCATTATGCAATGTTAACAAAAAAGTTGTGGAGGAAGCCATCACTTCCCACGTCTGCTCAGCCCTCATTCTTTTCATTGCCTCCTTCTCCGCCTTGTATCAATTTGTTTTTTTGTTTCTAGTTTTTTCCCCCATGTCAAGTCAAAAGGAGGTTGTCACAGGAGACAGCTCGCTTGTCTCACGCACACGTTTGAGGTAGCTGCAGATTTATAAACGGACCAGCCGGAGCGACAGACCTCACTTATCTCAGGCCGGCTCGTCTACCAGTGCCCTTTACCCAGCCAATGAGGATGAAGGTTGCAGGTTGGGTTACTTTGTCAAAAGCAGAGGAACCATTACAAATCGACACTATCCATCCTTGTGTAGGGCAGGGAGCGTTTCCCCTGGCGCGATGCTGTTGCAGACCTGACTCTCCTCAAAGCTGTCTGACAATCTCCAGCGCCTGGGAAGCTCACAGGGGGGTTGTTATCACAAAGGACCAATTTGTTATCCTGGTTTCACTCCATCACAGGAGCCATTATTTGGGACTTTTATCTATCAAGAAAAAGCTGTTAATGTGAGGAAGGAAGTGTGTACTCTGTCATTACGCCACTGAGGCTGTTGACTTCATCTTATACTGATTCAAGCGGAATGAACCTGAGGCAATTACTTCCCGCAAAAGAAGATTGACACGACCACGCCGATGTGAACTACCTTGAACTTTTAAGTTGCACCCTGGTGGAAACGCCACGTCTGATCCTTATGTTAATATTATGTGTACTAATTGCACCGCAGCACAAAGTCCTTGACAGAGTTAGACGCTTCCACCTCAGGTAGATCTTCTTATTAGTGGCGGTGCAGTGCTGCCTACGTGACAGCAGCACCTCAGCCCAGGAACACTGACTGCGAGATAATGCATCCACACCTGGAGGATGGACAATATTTCATAAACCTGAGTGCAAAGCTGTGATTTATCACTTTCACTTATTACTGGAGACACTTGGAATGATCGATTGGTTTATCCTCCAAGTTGAAGCTATGTATATATATCAGCTTGGGAGAAAAAAAAGGGAAAAAGACAATCACCTGCCGAGGTACTTAGGTAGGAGGATATTTCCTGGGAGTCAACCTTCATGCGACACTCTCATGCCCTTTGTGTCTCCATCATGCACTGTGACTCAGCCGTCAGTATCAGATGGACGGCTCCTCCGTCTATGCAAATGCTCCCTGTTCCTTCTCCTGCGGGTTCGGATGGATTTATGAACGGTAGCTGATTCAGGAAACCGAGCCAAGTGCCGAGCAACACTCTCATTACACCGTTCTCTCTGGTGAAAGAGAAGTAACATGTCACGGAGGTGTTAACGACAATTACACGAGACAATGACAATGTTTACACGAAACACCAATAATCAGACTATTGACCTTATTCTGAATGAGACATTATCACGGGGAAGATGTTTACAGGAGCTGCTAATAGAATATGCCATGCATATTCCAGTTGGAGCTTAGCCTGATTAAGATTTGTGTAAACAGTATGTCCACCGTGTCATGTGTCCAACTGTCCCCCAACCTGAAATAGTTTAATCCACAATGCTAGCGTAAACCCATTTGAGGGTTTTCCTTTTTCATTCTGCAAAAGCGACAACGGCTCGTTATGTTTCCATCTCGTTTGTCCACCAGGACGTTAAAGATCCATTCAGACCT